>NC_048298.1:111512118-111837118 GCF_013100865.1 Trachemys scripta elegans
TTCTGCGGCGTGAGGGAGACCCTGGCTCACGTTTACTTAGAGTGTGCCAGGTTGCAGCCCCTACACCGGCTCCTCACCGATATTATGTTACGTTTTTGGTTACACTTTTCCCCTCACCTTCTCATTTATGCACTCCCTATCCGTGGCCCCACAAAGTCGCGGGACCTCCTGGTCAACTTCCTCTTGGCACTGGCTAAACAGGCCATCTATAAAACCAGGGAGAGGAGGTTGGCCGATGGAGGTGCCTGTGACTGCGGGGCCTGTTTCCGATCCTCTGTCCGTTCACGTATCCGGGCAGAGTTCCTCTGGGCAGCGTCCACTGGCTCCTTTGAAGCCTTTGAGGAGCAGTGGGCGCTGTCCGGGGTTCTCTGCTCGGTGTCCCCGTCTGGTTCTCTTCTTTTGACCCTTTGACCACACTCCTGTCCCTGTTTTTACATTAGTTGTCCCCCGTAATTATTTGAGTTCCAGGTCCTGTGGATCTTCCCCTTAGGCTGTGGGGGGGATCCTTTAGCAGTGGGCGGGCTTACGCCCGCCCACTTCCCGGAACCCAATAGGTACAAATGTCATATTCAGACAGTCAAACTGAGTTGTTCAGAGAAAGGTTGGGTTGGGTTGGAGGGGGGCAAATAAACATGAATAAATTGGAATGGTGAATTAATTTGACAATTTCATGTTTTGTATTTGAATAAATTATTTGCTCTGAATTAATGGCCAGTGACTTTTCTAATGTGTATTATTTTGTTTGAAGAGACACCTGTAAATAAACCAGAAGCCCTGGAAAGAGAATTTTGTTGCTTAAACTGTACCGCTATACATTTCCTGATCAGAATCTGGCCTTGCTACACACACTTAGTGTAAGAAATACTGCAGCTAGCAAGCTATTAGCCAAGGCAACAATTAGTACTTTTTAGGATGACTGCTTGTGTTTAGTATTCTCTTTTCAGGTACATTGTCCAACAGATGAAATTCATGTGTATATTTGAGCATTCCAGAAAAACAGTTACTATCATGACTCTTCAGCCAAAGATCCCAGATTGCTTAAAAATGTCAGAGATGCTTTATGACAGCTGTTCCAATTTCAAGCAGTTTCTTTATGTTTTTTGGCTCTAAAGGACGATAAGTAACAAATCTAATCCCAGGCCCTGATTACTTTCCCAATTTTAAAGTGTGTACAGTGCATTCAAGTTTATAGACTCCATGTTATGAAGCTAATTCTCTCACTCTTACTGTCACTCTGGAAGGGTCTTCTGGGTATTGAGTACCTTCCTGCGGGCCTCTACGCACTCTCAGCTCCCACTGAAATCAATTGAGAGCACTCAGCAGCTTGCAGGATCAGGCCCATACAGTCTATTACCAGATACTGTGTTGAAACAATCACCTGACCAGACTCAGGGCCCAGCTCAGGAGCAAAAACAGTTGACCACTTGGGCTAGATGCTTCTGGGGCTCAGTAGTTTCAAGCTGTCTCTGAAATTCAGGACAGGTCTACACTTAAAATGCTACATCGGCACACTGAACTGAGGCCACTTTAGCACTTTCTTGAAGACACTTAAGCTGACGGGAGAGCGCTCTCCAGTTGGTGTGGTTCATTCCCCTGTGTGAGAGGCAGTACCTATGTCCGCGGCAGAAGCTCTCCTGCTGACATAGCGCTGTAGACCTGATCAACTCCCCATCCCCCCAAGTTAAAACAGCCTTGGGTGAAACTTGGGGAGTTCACCACTAAAATCGAAAAAACAATGTTCTGCTGCTGATAAAGCACCCCCACCTCAGGAATGTTCCTAACAAGTGTTATAACCACCAAGGTTGCAAAGTAGAGACACCGAGGCACTGGGAAAAATTAGGGGGGATACATGAAGAGACTCAATAAACGGTAAGGTAAGCTCAGACCAGCATTTTTATGCTGACCATCTGCATAAACAGAGCAGGTCACAACTAAGTTACAATTTGGGCATGAAAGATAAAATGTAAAAAACTTGGGCAGGAAGGAGGACACACAGGTGCCAGTGTGTAATTGGTTAACATTTTTGTTATTTAGGACAATGTAATAGGTTTAGTAGATTTGAAGGAAGGAGCTAGTTTTACCTATATAATGTAAATGAAAAGCAATGCTCTTTGGGAACCATTTCCGGACTGCATTTCAACATCAAGCTGCTGGAACTCTGACCCCTCTGCACGACCATGACGTGCAGAGGCATCACTGGGAATCCCCAGATGAGTGGATCCTGACTGGACATGGGGTGAAATTTGCCTATATATTGGGAGGGGTGAGCATAAGAGATTTGCTTGGTACATGTATTGTGTGTGTGTTGCTAATAAATAGATGTTTAGAGCACAACTGTGTAAGGCTCTTTCACTGGGAAAAGGTTCTGCAGACCCATAGAGCCCTGAGCCCCGTGGGAAAGGGTAGGTACTTAAATTGACCATGTTTCTTCCTGAGTCCCGTGGGTAAGGATAGGAGCCTTATACCCTGAGCCCTCGGAAGGGAAAGGGTGGGGGTGCCTAAATTGATTGGGTCTCGCCTTGAGCCCTCGGTATGGTATAGGGAGGGTGCCCTAAATTGAGCAGGCAACAGTGTTGTCTATACCTGTGCTTAAATAGGCAAAACTACATCGTTCAGGGGTGTGAATAATCCACGCCCCTGAATGACGTAGTTATACCAAAGTAATTCTGCGGTGTAGACCTGTCCTCAGTCTCCCTCTCTGGCACTGAACTCAGAGGAGGAAGAAATTTAGCTGTTATTCTTATAGTTGCAATACCGAGTAGGACGAACATGTCACTCATAACCCAGTTTCCCACTTTCCAGTATCTTGGACCCTAACCCTGACCAGTCTAATGGGATCAATTCTTGGCCTTGTTCTCAGGATCAGCTCTTGGCCCTGCACTATTTAACATTTTTATCAATGATGTGGAAGAAAACAAAGTTATTACCACTAAAGTTTGTAGAGAACCCAAAAATTGGGGGAGTGGTAAATAATGAAAGACAGGTCACTGGTACAGAGCAATCTGGATTGCTTGGTAAATTGGACACAATATGCATTTTAATACAGCCAGTTGTAAAATTATACATCTAGGAACAAAGAACATAGGCCATACTTGCAAGATGGGGGACTCTATAAAGAACTTGGCAACATGGTGGATAATAAACTGAACATGAGCTCCCAGTGCATCTCTGTGGCCAAAAGAACTAACACAATCTTGCATGAATAAACAGCGGGAGTATCAAGAAGGGGTACGGAGGTTATATTGCCTCTGTATTTGGCACTGGTGTGACCACTACTGGAATATTGTGTCCAGGTCTGCTGTCAATAATTCAAGAAGGATATTGATAAACTGGAGAAGGTTCAGAGAAGACCTACAAGAATGATTAAAGAATTTGAAAATCTGCCTTATAGGGATAGAGCTCCCTGAATATGTTTAGCCTAATAAAGAGAAGGCTAAATGGTGACTTGATCACAGTCTAAAGGTACCTACATGGGGAACAAAATTTGATAATAAAGGTCTCTTCAGTCTAGCAGACAAAGGTCTAACAAAATCCAATGGCTGGAAGCCAGACAAATTCAGATGGCAAATAAGGAGCAAATTTTTAACAGTAAACAATTTACCAAGGGTTGTGGTGGATTCTTCGCCATGCAATTTTAAAATCAAGATGGGATGTTTTTCTGAAAGGCATGCTCTAGTTCAAACAAGCTTTAATTCAGGGAAGTCCTATGGCCTGTGTTATACAGGAGGTCAAGTGAGATGATCACAATGATCCCTTCTGGCCCTTATAATCTATTTCTATGAAATTATATCTCTTCCCTTTAGAGACGAGATTGAGCCCTAACATTAAGATTCAAAGGCTAACTTCCCTGAAGTTCAGGAATGTTCCTATGCAGAGTTTTGGTTCAGTTTATCGCTAGCATTTTCACTGATGTAGCTCCCTGTGAACCAAACATGGTTGCATCAGGATGATGTCTATAGACTCTGCCAAAAGTCTATGCAGTTTCATCTGATTTGGTGGAGGAAAGCTAGTCCTGGGGCTGAAGCAAGGAATTGGAAGACAAGAGATCTCGTTTCTTTCTGCCACCAGCTCTGATACAAAATAGCCCAGATAATTCACTTAAATCTCCACTTCTGTAAAATGGTGATACCACCAACTGACCTCTTGGGGTGCTACCGGGTTAAGTTTACCAATATTTCTAAAGCACAAAGAGAGCCTCACATGAAAAGTGCTTTGAAGGGATACATAAAAACAACAGACTTCTCTCCCATCCTCCACAGAATTGACCCTTCCCCTCAGTGGTTGGAACAAAGAAGAACGAAGTATAAAGGAGTCTACTGAGCACAAACTTCCTAAGCCAAGTCACCCATGCTCTAATTTTATTCAATTTATCCCTGATCTAATGTCAATTAACTCAGTTAAATTAGACCAGGAGAGAAGCTGGCCCAGAGGATCAATGTTTAGCTCTGAATCCTCTGGCCAGGGTAATTTTGACTAGATCTAAGTAATCAATAACAAAGTCATCTACAAAATCAACATGTCTTCCAGACAGAAACTGCACTGATAAAGACATTTATACATGATAAACTGACGTAATGCTACATGATGAGATTCATGCTGCAGGAAACATTCTCACAAATTTAGTTTGATTTTTATAAACAGATTGCTTCTTGGGTTGTTATTATTAGCGTGAGCTGGACAGCTTGAATTAGAGGATAATTTATTCCCTGTGCATTTCTAATTACGGCAAAGAGGTTCACTCACTGACACACTTGTCCATCTTGTTCTTTCCTGTCTTTCAGGCATGGCTGATTGCAGTTAAATAGACAGACCAGCGCAAATTGCACAAGCAACACAACTCTGTCAAAAAGGGACTGAAGTGTTACCATTAATTATTCTGGACCATGTGCTCATTTACCACAGATCTAACATGAGAAATATTCTCAGAGGTGTCAAGCAGCCTTACTTACGTATGTGCAGGGGTACCATTGACATTTGAGTGACTGGTGTTATGTGACCTGCCAGAGAGACACTCTTCCCCCTGCTCCCCCGAAGCTTGGGGATTTAATGTGCAATTTGTGTTTCAGTGTTCAATAAATAATTTAAATTGGGCCACTGTCTCTAAGTATTTCTAAAGGATCCACATGCTTCATTCATTACCAGAGTTGTGTGAATACCTCAGAAAGGTATTCACAAATGTTTGACTAAACCACAAATTTGCTTTGCTGATTATTTGGGACCCTTTCATCACTCTCCATGAATGTTCCAGGATGTGCAAATGTTTGTGGAAAGGGCATGTGTCACGCATACTAGTGAATATATGAATGTACTCAAGTATGTATGTTGCTAGCTTGAAAGCTCTTTGTGATTTTGGAAGCCATTCAAAACTGGAGAGCAGAAATGATATTGTTACAGGTTGGGTTAAAGCTCCTCAAAGCTGGTGGGGTAATCACCACCTTTTATTTAACATAGTTGTAAGAAACCATTAAGTCCATTTATGGAAGCTGAAACAACAGGAACTTCCAGTCAGAAACAGATCCAGGTGGGCAGAGGTGTTTCACTGGGTATAGTTTTACTAGAAAGGTGTGCGTGACAGAAAAAAGTGTAAGAAAGTCAAAGAGAAGCACCAGAGAATCAGAGACACCACCAGCAGAAAGTCATGGACACAGCTAGAACTAGCATTGGGAACATGCCCTGAGGGAAAAAAACTTAGCGGGAGAGCTTTTGGTTTAAGTGCCGGCTGGAAAGGGGCTTGGAACTGTGCCCCATCTGATTCCTGCAGTGTTCAGGGAAACCAGATTTTAAGTGCATTCTTTATAAACAACAGGATTGCAGATAAATACCTGACTCCATCATCATTTTCTCCTCTCCTAACAGAAAGAACTTGCAGAACCCTGAATTTTGGCTAACTGCACAGGTCAGAAAGGAATAGTAATATCATGTGACTTAGCTGACCAATCACACACTATGTATAGTATGTATTTAAAGTAATAATGGCAGAGAATAGTTCACATAAACCATTAATCAAATGATGAACAAAATATGCAAAGGTTAAAAGGTAATTCACAGATAGAAAAAATGTGCTCAATTCACTATAAATACTTCAGCCAGCACTATTATCTGTAGAACCCTCTTCCCATTATATATTTCAGATATGAGACATTCATCCATTACATGTTCACACTCCCACTAATAGATCTTAACCCTAATAGATGCAATTCAGACCATCAGCTAACATGACTGTCCTGTTCCAAAGGATGGAAGACAGGACTCTGGTCTGTAAACTTTCCCTTAATCCAACAAGAGAATGAATTCTTAGTTCCCATAGACTCAACGCAGTCTTGCGCCATCTTGCCCAGCAATCACTTCCCAAAATGGGCACCACTCAGGCCCATTCTCTCAACTTCTACACATCCAATAACACACATATCATAGCCTTATGCAGCTTCCTTACTTTCCCCCAAAGATCCCATAATGAGAACTGTGTGGAGGATGGAAATTCTGATTTTGTGAAAAATTCCGAGATTTTTGAAATTTGGCTTCATTCAGAATGTTAAATGGAACCCCAAAATTTCAAAATTTTCTGTGAAAGAAAGTTCTTCTGACGATCAATCAAAACGTTTCTTTTTGATAAATGTAAAATATTTTGTTTGATTTGGACTATTTAAAATGTTTATCATACAACATTAAAAATTCAAAACAAAAAATTGGAATACTTCATTCCCACAACATCAGGACTTTTTTCTCTGTAACAAAATTTCTGTGAGGCATGTGTATGCATGTTTGTAGGAGCTCAAGTATCAGTCACGGAAATAAGTATTGGATGCGCTGCTGTATGCCACAATACCCGAAAAATGCCAAAATACAAAACAGCAAATTTTTCTACAATGAAACGATAATATTTTTAACAAGGTACCACTTTCTCAGCAAAGTCATTTGAAAGGAGTGGGAGGGGAATAGAATTGTGATTTCCCTCTTGTGGAAGCTACCTTTTCTTTTTGCAATATCTACATAATCTGCACCTTTGGGATTTCTTCAGTGAAGTTTCCCATTGAAGTCTCCTTATTCCATTGTATTCTGTGTTCCCGTTTCCAGGACACAAGCACCATTTTCTATTATTCAGCGTCTTACATGTCTCCACCACTGGGGATGTGTTTTGCATCATATGCATCGAATACTTCAAAACAAATGATCCAAGGACAGTAGGAAAGAGCTCCACATATTGATACACTGAATTTTGGAATCACCACTATTGCTTGTTCAATTGAAATCAAAAGAGTTTAAAAAACAGAATTTTTGCCTTGGTCTGTTCAAATTTTCAGTTTATGTACAATCTAGTGTTTTGCTTTGTAAATGAATTTGTGATTCAGTTTGCTTCCTCCTCTTTTCAACTACACTAAGGCAAACAGGCTTCTTTTTTGGAGATTGGTTATTACTTTAGCCACATTATTTCCAGAAGGCCAATTTCACTGCAATAAGTGACATAACCCTACCTTCTCATCCACCCCAATAGCTAGACTGAAAGAGACTACAATGCATTTTTACATAAACACTTCTGCAGTCCTCTAGTTGCTACCTCACTGCTGATCCTGCTAATGCAATGCTGGTAACATAATATCAGCAAGAGAAATGTATTGCCAAACACATGAAGACACCCCACAGGAATAAGTTATTGCAGTGTTTTGTTTGTTCGTTTTTAAAAGGTGTCATATAGGCCCAAAACTAGAGCTAACTAAAGAATAACAATTCCATTTCATGGCAACTTTTGAGGTTTTGAGATTTGTTTTCATTCTGCACTGGAACAAAACCAAAACCTTTCAAATGTTTTCACAAAAAACAGCATTCTCTTCAGAGAGAGGCCTGTGTGTGTCTATCTGTGTCTGGGATGCAGGAGACCCAGGTTCAAATCTCAGCTCTGCCTGATTCAGAGCAGAGCTTTTCCTCTTAGATCATGCCAAATTAGAGAGAACAGGCACTTAAACCAGGCTCTCCCACATCCCAAACCAGTACCCTAACTCCCAGGATACAGTATCTGTCTCTTGTGATCTCTCTAAAACCTTCATAAAAAAAAGTTAAGTGGAAACCAGTACTTTTTTGTGAAACATTTGTTGAACCAGCATATTTCAAATTTCAGCAAAAAGTTCTACCCAAAACCTTTAACTTTGGAAGAGATTAGATCCAGCTCCAGCAATCTCTAGTCACTTTGGTCTTTAATATATTGCAACATGTTTTAATCTTAACAGGACGTAAATAAAAGCCACCAGGTCACATGGTTTTTAAAACCTATATGGTGAATGTATAACATGGTAATTATGGTGCTCCAATACAGTGCTCCCACCCCAAACTATCACATGGAGCAGCCTGTAATCTCAGTAGGCCTAGAAATCTCAGGATCTTCCCCCCCCGCAAAAAAAACCCTAATTTGTTGAATAGTTTTTAGTCCTGCTACCTTATATTGGTAAAGCCGAGAGAATTGTCTACAGTAAAAATGTGCAGGTCGTCTTTAAGGCTTTACCATGTGCCAGTAAATCATGCAATAGAAATAGAAAAGTTCTTTGAATCAAGGAAAGCTATACTTAGAGAAGCAGTCACAGGTGGAATCGGACTTTTAAAATCAAAAGGATTAAAGGGGCTGGGCAAATGGAATAGTAATTCCAAATCAAGAGTTGCTATAGACAGGAGAGTAGAAGAGATGTGATAATTTCAATTCGATTAATGACAAAAAGGCATGGTGAGGTGTCTTGCATTAGTTTTAAAGTGGACTTACATTAGTGACAAAAGAGAAACCATGCTAATGGAAACATTCTCCCAGAAAGTGCCTCTTGTGAAGCAAGAATGCCTGCTCATTTCTAAGGCAAACTTACAGTGAATGCTGCAGTTTCTAGAAAGTTGATGCTTCTGGCTTTTCAGACATTGAAGATAAAGGAAATACAAAGAAGTTGAAAAAAACATACAGTTCTCTTCTAGGCATGCAAGCAAAGCTTTCTTCTGAATAGCCTCTCCTCCAGAGCCTAGGTCTCCAACAGAAGCAGAACAAGACCCATTTTCCAGTCAGATAGTTCACTCCCTCATTCTTCTACCACTTCATGAACAGAGACAATGGCTCTAGAAGATTCATGAGGATTTTCAAGCTCCAGTAGTAGGTCCAATTAAAAAAAAAAATCATTCCATGACAGAGCCAGGGAACTTTGCTAGTCTTTGTGCCACTTATTATTGTAAGAGTTCAGCAGTCAAAAAGAAGGTGTTCTACAAAGATAAAGTACTGTCACTTGAAGACCTTAAATTTCTTTGTAAAGATCATTGGAGAGAGCTCCCAAGACACCTAGGAACATTATTCTTCATTTTACAGATTGGGAAAGTGAGTCAAAGAGATTAAGCGATTTACCCAAGGGGACACACAAAATTTGTGGCAGAGCCAGGGCATAGGACTAATATCTTCTGAGTCTAGTACTGAGCCTTAACAACTCTATCTTTCTTCTGCAAAGCTGCAGACTTCAGCAAACAAAGCATTCCTTTCAGCTAATTGGTATTACATGGAAACTGAACTGTTCTTATTTACAAAACTACAGATTTGTGTCAAGCAAAGCCAATTACACTTAATGTTTAAACTATTGCAGGTGCTCAATGACATTGTTGCTAGGCACTGGAAGTGAAATTGCTCTTTTAATGCATCTTGTTCCAATTGGGAGCATGTGTTCTATCATCAATGCAAAGTTAACAGATTGATATCCTAATCCTCACCAGTGATCTCTCTCCACCCTCCCTTACCTGAAACGTTGTCCCACGCATTGTGCCTTAACTGTGGTGCCCAGAAAATTGTTTGGAACAGAACCAGTCTCTTTTTTGTGTTTTGCACCATATACATTTAACCCTTTAGATGAACACTTGATAACCAGCAACATCCATGCCTATTAAAATGGAATTTAGGTATATTACTTACTGTGTACACAGCAACTGTTTGAGTAGCCAGGCTCTGGGTTGCTAGACAGCATACCCCTTAAATCAAGACTTCTGGAATGATCCATCCCGTTAAGTGCACAACCTCTGCTAGTTGGTTGTTCATTCACAACGTGCTTCAGAACTGGAACTCTTGCATTGAAGGATTAGAGTACATATCCTGGATTTACTTCTCACAGTACAGTACAAATATCAAATAAGACAACAAGCATAGGCAACTGGGCCTTAACATTTGTTTTTCCTACCAAAACTATCATATATTAACAATATCCTGGGCAAGGAGAGGCTATGTTGACATTCCAGAGCTTCTCTTTACATTACTCTACACACTCATTCGCCTCTCCCATCCCTACATTGCCCCCTTGGCCTTTGTAACTAACCGGTCCAGCTCCATGAAGAGTACTTGGCTTCTTCCAAAGAGGAGACTGAATCAACAGAATCATTTACACTGATCCCAGTACATGCTAGGACAAAACAGTGGAAGAGTGCTGTGCAATTACACATGCAGTGGAGACCTGATCAATAACTCTTGGTGATTTAGAGTCTCAATATTCTGGTTTAATGAGATCCCAACCACCTAGAAGCTTGTCTGCTAGTTTGTCAGGTATCATGCTGAGCATGGGTATAAATACTACTATGCGGTGGGTTAAACCTTGCTGAAGCTGGTGGGTGTCTTTTACTCAGGGTAAGTGTAAAAAGCAACTGAGCTCCTTGAGGGAACAAAATAGCTGAAACAACAGGAGCCACCGGCCAAAACACAGCACAGGCACATGACAAAGCTTGAGTAGAAATGGACCCATGTGGCCCATGGGGTTTCTATGGACTGATATAGACCATGCAGGGGTTAGGGCACTGATTGGTGGGGCTGCGTGTCTATATGAGATGTAGGCAGGGAGAAACACCAGAGAAGATGAAAGAGAAGCAGCAGAGAGCCAAAAACAGCCACAGAAGAATCGCTAGTGTGATCCTGAGGAAAAAAACCTAGAAAGAGCTTTTGGGCTAAGTGCTGCCTGGCTGGAAAGAGGCTTGGAGTTGTGAACTTCTGTGAGCAAAGAACTTGTCTCCAGTTTGATCCTTGCTGCATTTGGGGAAACAGGACTTTAGGTATATTCATGATAAGTAACTGGATTGAATCATAGAAACATCTCATTCCATCCTCCTAATGTAAAGAATCCACTAGAACCCAAATTTTTATAACCACTTGGGCTAAGAAGGGGTAAACAATACCTTACACCTAGCCTACCTCTCCATCAGGTGCACGGCCACTGCCTTAAAGTCCTTCCTCTGGAGGGAGGGAACCTCTATTTTTTGGTAGTTCACTTCTTTAGCCCTCTAGCCAAAAGCAAATCTACTACTGCAGCCTACCCAACCCTAGAAACAGGGTCCTCTTCAGCCCAGGTCCAGGATGCAAGTGAGATGCTGCTGGGTGGAAAGGCCCCTCCCAAAGCTCATTTCACATCCCCCCCTCTCAATGAGGTTGAGCTGCTTGCTCCTTCCATCATGACTGTGGCAGGGTTTCTTTCCTTTGCAGGGAGTTAGTTAACTTTCTTCTCCTTGTGAGGGGAAGGGGATACGATACATCCATCATCACAATAGATTGATATTTGTAGTTGGAATGCATTCTGTACTGCCACTAGGTGTCAGGCTTTTCCTCCTGTCATGAACTGTTCTCATAAAGTTTGAAGCCCATCAGTGTGAATATATAAGAGACTGTAGATATATATGTTCATCAGCGGGAACTGAACCCAGGCTCATCAGTACCAAGAACCCAGGTCGCCACCCTGTGACATAAAGAGAGATCACCTTAACCTATGATAGTAGAAAGCTGAATAGTTGCTGGGACCAGTCCCTAGTGGGAAACAGGTTCACATTCACTAGGTTAGCAGATACCATTTAGGGATGAGCTCAGAGACCCTTCCAATTTGTATGCGGTACACAATGCCACCAAGCAAATGAAGAACAAGACAGAAGGTCCAAATGGGATCCCCGCTGAAATCTTTAAAAATGGTGGACCAGAGCTAATTTGGCAGCTTTACCTGCTTATCCTTAAAATCTGGATAAAGGAGGAGATACCCAGTGAAATGAGGGATGCCCTGATTGTCACCCTCTTCAAGAAAGGGGATAAAGTGGATTGTGGAAATTATCATTATATCTCTGTCCTAGCCACTGCAGTCAAAGTCCTGGCGCAGATCCTTGCAACCCGCCTTCTGTCCCTGTCAGAAGAAATTTTACTGGAGTCATAGAATGGTTTCCGACCATGTTGTGGAACTGCAGATATGATCTTCATAGCACGGCAGCTGCAAGAAAAGTGTTGGGCGCAAAACCGACCACTGTACATGGCTTTTATTGATCTAACTAAAGCCTTTGATTCAGTGAATCGCCGTGCCCTCTGGACTGTACTTTCTAAGAATGGATGTCCTGATAAATACATCAATGTCCTCAATTGCTTCATGATAACATGAAAGTGACTGTTCTGAGCAGCGCTGGTTCCCAGAGTGAACCTTTCAAAGTACAAACAGAGGTCAAACAGGGCTGTATCATCGCTCCAACCATGTTTGCGTTTTTTATTGCCATCATTCTTTACCTAATTGCTGGGAAGTTTACAGATGGCGTTGAAATCATTTACAGAATGGATGGAAAGCTGTTCAGTATGCTGATGACAACGCAATCTTTACCCACTCTGAGAAAGATCTTCAAACTATCTTGAATGTGTTTGCTGATGCTTACACATGTCTTGGTTTCACTCTTAATATCAAGAAGACTAAAGTGCTCTATCAGCCCTCTCCAAATGAGGTATTACATGCCCCTCTATCAAAATCAATGAAGTGACACTGGAGAATGTCAATTATTTCCTCTACCTTGGAAGTCATCTTTCATCCAAGGCAGGTATTGATGCAGAAATTCAACATCTCCTGAGCTGTGCCAGTCTAGCTTTTTCTAGTTTATGGCACAGGGTTTTTGAAGATCACAACATTCGAACAGACCCCAAGCTTCTTGTTTATCAAGCTGTTATTCTCCTAACACTGTTGTATGGGTCCAAAACTTGGAAAACCTATAGACACCACTCGAAAGTCCTTGAGAGGCACCATCAACACAGACTTCGTAAGATTCTGAAGATTCAAGGGAAGATAGGTGCACCAAATATTAGTGTTCTGGAAGAGGCAAAGACCACTAATATCGAGGCAATGATCATCCGTCAGCAATTCTGCTGGACTGGTCACATTGTCTGGATGCCAGAGCATCGCCTCCCGAAACAGGTCCCGTTCTCTCAGCTGAAAGAAGGGCAGCGTAATGTGGGTGGACAATGGAAGCATTATAAGGACTTGCTGAAGGACAATCTAAAAAAGTGTAATATTGACATTGACACTTGGGAGACACTTGTCCAGGATCGCTTAATATGGAGTGAAGTCCTACGTGACGGTCGCCTGCATTTTGAACTTGCTCACCGACAAGCTGAAGAGGACAAGAGGCGCAGGAGGAAGGAGAGCCTGGTTTCCAGTCATGGTCAACAGCCTCCTGCTGAGCCTGAAAACATCTACCCTCATTGCAATAGAACTTGTGGTTCAAGGATTGGCCTCATTAGCCACCTGAGGACCCATAACTCCCATGGAAGATGATCAAACTTGGTAACGAGCGATTGCCCATCATCATTATAAAAATGCAATGAATCTTACCAGCTATATCACGTAAGGTATCAGTGGAAAAGTTAGAATATCACTAAATATGATAATCTTGTTTATATGTTTGTATCACCTTTGTATTGTGGGTAATAGATATCTAGGGAATATGTATATTTACAAACTTGTGCTGTGTTTCTGGATAACACTCCAGACAGATTGGCATCAGCACTGCCTAGCCTGTTCAATGGCCCATCAAGGGTCATCAGCTGTACAATAAACCCATTGAAAGACCAGGGACTACACCTTATGAGTCAGCAAGATATGTAGGAGCATGTCTATGGACAGAACTCTAAGGCTTTTCCATGCTGTGAAGCTTGTGTTTGGGACACAGGAAGTACCAGTCACATGGCAAAAGAATGTAAAAGGCAGTTGCATCTTCTCCATTTTGTGTTCATTCCTGCTTCAGACCTCTGGGATGCTTTTCTACAAACTGAAGCTCTGAACAAGGGACTGAATGACCCATCCAAGCTGTTGATGTGTTCCAGAGGGACTTTCAAGCCAGCAAACTCACCAATACTGCTAAGAACCTGATATATGGACTTTGAAGTCTCCGTGTGTATCTGATTGCTTAACCATTTAACATGTCTCTTCTTGTTCTTCCTTTTTTTGTTTTACTATAAACCTTTAGATTTAGACACTAAAGGATTGGCTGGCAGAATGGTATTTTGGGTAAGATCCAACCTAATACTGACCTGGTAACGTGGCTGACCCTTTGGGGTTCAGAAAAACATTTTGCTTATGTGAGCAGAGTTTTAAAATAACTTCACTGTACTGGACCTAGGTGCTGATTGGGAGCCAGAGAACTGGAATGCAATAAGGGCACTGTGTGATTTCCTTTTTTAACTTCTTGATAACTAGTGTGGGAAATCAGAAGTGCAGTCTGTGGCTGGTTAGTGAATTTAACTTCAGTGTTAACCACCAGTTTTGAGAGTATCTGCTCTCCTGCTTGCAAATTGCCCTGATCTTGGCATTTATATTGAGGGCTGCCCCAGGCACACTGGGTCACACACCAAATATGGTGACATTTGCAATAAGCTCTTTGGGGCAGGGACTGTCTTTTTGTTCTTTTTCCCTAGCATAGTGAGGTCCTGCTGTGACTCCTAGGCTCTACTGCAATAGAAATAATACATAGTAAGTCTTGAGAGTTGACCACACTGTAGATTTTCTCAGGGATTAAATCAGATCCCACAAGCTTAACAGTGACAGATCTGGTCAGTACTTGGATGCAAGCCCTATTGCAAAAGAACCTGTCACTTTTATAGAAGGCAGTTCTCTTCCCTCCGAACCACTATGGGCACATGTGTCTACACAGCAAAAAATACTGCAACGACGAGTCTCAGAGCTTGGGTAAACTGACTCAGGTTTGCGCCACAGAGCAAAAAATAGCTGTGTAGATGTTCAGGCTTGGACTGAAGCCTGGGCTCAGAGTCCTCCCCCATCATGGGGTTTCAGACCCCAGCCTCCAGCCCAAGCCTGAATGACTACATGGCTATTTTTACCCCATACCACAACCCCGAATTAGTTGACCGGGGCTCTCAGATTCACTGCTGTGGGATTTGTTTGTTTGTTTTTTTGCTGTGTAGATGTACCCTGTACAGCAAATCCCCCAGCACAGTGTTTAAGGGAAGAGAACTGTGAAGCTAACTGTTCCATGTTCCCAGTGAGATTTTAAAAGGGTCTCACCTACTTGTAGTCATTAAAATCCCATGACACTGCTGACAAGGGAATGATTAGTAGCCCCACTGTCAACATGTCAAATTCCAAAGTAGGAAGTTATTTCCCTATCTTTCAGGGTTTTTTTTGGATATAGTATTCTTACTTTTAAAAACTCCATTGTATTTTTGCCAGGTGAGGTTGTTAAACAGCTACTGTATTCCAGAGGTGATGAGTGAAGTGATTCCTGTACATGCATATGAGCAAAATAATTGGGGTTATTTAAATAATTATAATAGTACCACCTAACTCTCGCACAGAGTGCTTTTCATTAGTAGCTCTTAAAGTGCTTTACAAAAGGGACCAGTATTATCCCCATTTTACAAAGGGGGAAATCAAGGTCCAGAGAGGTGAAACGATTTGCCCAAGGTAATCCAGCTGGGAATAGAACACAAATCTCCTGAGTTCCAACCCACTGTTCCGTCTAGTACACAACACTGTCTCCAAACAAGATATTTTTAAATTGTTTATATGTAAATGTGTGACTCAATGATTTGCTAAACAAATTTTTAAGTGACTTTATTCAGTTTAAGCCATAATTAAATACATCTGTTAACACATTATACATTTCCCCTCACCATTTAAAAGGCTCTGCTCTGTAGCCATTTTGCTTGTGGAGCTCTCATTGACAGCAACTGGAATTATGCTGCTGGAGCAGCTACAGGGACAGGTCCTAAGCTTGCAGTTGTTTGTGGTACTTGGTAAAAAATATAACAACAAATCGGTATTATTGCTAAGGCCATTCATAAATACATAGGCAGTTTCATTAAAATATGCCAGATGACTGACTGCAACAAAGCAGGTAGACTGCACTCTGATGCCAGGTCTGTCAATTAAGGGTAAAATTTTATAGGGCTGTCTCCATAGGAGACAAAGTGGAAGAATATTCTAGGACACTGTCATAAAACTTGGGAGACTTTTCATGCTGCAGAAGTTTCTTGTCAAGGATGCTTCCTCTGAACCCTTGGTCATATTCTTGATTCAGATTGCTGTATCTGCAAATAAAAAAAAAACAAAGCAATATGACCCTCCTTTTAAGGATTTGCTCTGCTGGGATTTTGCTGTGTGGCCTTGGGCTAGTCACTTCCCTCCCTGTGCCTCAGTTTTCCCCATCTGTAAAATGCAGATAATAGCACTTTGAGATCTACTGATGAAAAGTGCTGTAGAAAAACTAGGTAGTAGTCTATAGTCTTGATAATTTAAAGAACAGGCATGAAATAAATTAACACTTAGGAAAATACAGTACTTTTTGAATAATTCGTACTTGTATTTTTCAGCAATGGGCCTCAAAACACTAAACTGAACTTGTGGATAATGGTATTCCACTTTATATGGGGGAAACTGAGGTACACAGAGAAGAAATTGATCTATCCATTGCAAGAATCTGAGTCAAAAATATAGTCCAGAGCTAACCCTCTAGATTAGCAACTAGACATTGCTGCCTCGTGATATAAATTCAGATTTGGATTAGATATGGCATTTATGTGGTTGGCAAGATGCCAGCGTGGTCCTTGGTGTTACAAAGTTAGGGAAATCTGTAATAAAACAAGTCAGATTTTTAATCAGGCCCTGTTACTAGAAGCACATTTCTCTCAGAGGTATTCACTTCAAGAATACTTAGTGCCCATATCAAGCTACCAGCCTTCCAGCAGAAGAATCATAGAAATTAGAATTAGCAAAGTTCAATTAGTTTATCTCAAGGGTTCTCGATGTTTTTAATAGTGTGAATCACATTTTAATAGAGAGAGTTTATCTGTTGGACCCCTTCCTTCCCATTTGCAATGGTGTGGGCTGCCTGTCCTACTGTTGGTGACTGAATAGCGTCCCCACAACAACTGTTGATTAGAGGGAAAATATTAGTTATGTATTTAGTGTATTTTTGGATTTTAATATGTTTCAGCAGCTGGAAACAGGGAGGTAGAGACAGCACCATGTCCCCAGACAGTTTTGCAAACATTATTGGTGGTCCTATTGGCCACAGTTTGGGAACCCCTGGATTATATAATCTAAGGCCTACTGGCAATATAGAATTGATTCCTGCATTTGAGTGACTGGAGTCATTCCACCATCTCCACCAGGGAGTCTAGCTGACATTAGTATACAGCTGAGAAGCAGGAAACATTCCCTGTGCATTCCTTTGTTCTATTCCATCCCATTATACTTACATTCCCCTAAACAGTTCCCTTCCATCTTTAGTGTTAGCATTCTTCACAGAATTTTAGATTTTTAAGACCCCTTAAACAACTGGGACAAAGGATGTATATTTTGTTTTTAATCTTATCCCAGCCAAAGTACTTTCTAGCCCCTTCTCTCCAAGAGGGAAGAGGGAAAATCCTGAACTCTGACCCTCTGCATGGTAATCCAATGAACTATCTCTAGGCTGCTCAGTCAGCACTGCTTTGTTATAAGATTTACTTGTAATTTTAATGAGAAATCCTACACACACACTAGTGAAGTGTCAGAGCCTCATTTTCTGGTACTTACCTATGTGAAATGGTACAGAACCCCAAGGTGTTCACCACCATTAATGAAGCCAAGAAGAAGTAGAATCTCTCCAAGTTACCCTCATTTAGGAAGTTTGGGAACCAATTGCCTAGTGAAGCAAATATTTGAAGCAGTGTTAGTTTATTCAACTGGCTAAGAGGTAGGTCACATATAAGTTACTGAAATATAAGCTTGTGTAAGATCACACAGATCCTACAGTGATGGGTGCTTTGAATTCTATCATAGATATTTATATAGCCCATTATCTGAGCACCTCACAGTCTTTAATGCATCTATTATACCCTTTTACAGATGGGTAATTTAGGCATAGAGAAACTAAATTACATATCCAAAGTCACAAAGGACTCTATGGTAGATCAGGGAATTGACCTAGGTCTCTACTTAGCACCCTGAACATTGGACTGTCCTTCCTCTCTGATCATCTTCTATATACTTGTATCATACACAAAAAATCTACATTAAAGAGAACATTATTAAGGTTGCAAAATCAAGTATTTTAAAGTTGGGAAATGCGGAATTAAGGTTGCCCATACAACCTTAATTAAACCTCATGTGTATATGCAATGCAGTCTTTAGTTACATGCTCACATACTATTTTTTCCACAGGACACTCACTGAGTGCACAGAATGAATGGTGCTCACTTTGTGAGAAGTTATTCAATATTTTGTTTTTTTCTCATTGAGCAATAGGAGCTCCCAGGCCTTATTTATGGCACCCTATTAAACCCTGCTCTTGAGACAAAATTATTAATATCTTCCACTTTCCACTCTTCAGATGTCTCATCCCAGTCCCACTTTCCTTGCCCAGCAAATCCTAGTCTCACCTCAGTCTACCCCTAACTCCACTGCAGTCTCCTTATCCAGCCAGTCTCAGAATGACACACCTCATCCAATTTGTCTCTTCTCTCACCCTGGCATCCAGCCACTCCCCCTTGCTCACATTCCTGCCCTAACTGGCTCCCAGTCCCAGTCTCTCTCCCTGAACTCTTCATTCAACCTCAGTTTCCCCGCCCTCCCCCCCCCCCCGCTCATTGTCTCAGGCTCATTGTCCAGCAAGTCCCAGTTCTCCCCCACAACACTTTGTCGGATGTGCCTCTGCCCCTTCCTCTCCTCCTTTCCCTCCCCACTGGTTCCTAGTTCCCGTCTCCTTTCCCAGACAGTCCAAGTCTCTCTGTAGCTCCTCATGCAATCTCAGTCTCCCTCCCACCTACTGGCTCCCAATCCTAGTCTGTTCACCCAGCCATTTGCAGTCTCCCTAACACAGCACCCAGATCCAGTCTTCTTGTCCAGCAAGTCCCAGTCTCTTTCTCCTTCCTTTCCCCCCCCCCCCCCCCCGCACCATTTGGAACAAAATCACATTTCTCAAACTTTGCTGTGAATGGGAAATGTGCTAATGAATATCTGAGAAGGTAAAGTCAAAGTGCTTCAGGTTTTCCAGCAGCACCATCCACCAGTCACTGAAAAAATAGGAAGCTTTGCCTTTTTGTTGCTTAACATACTGGCTAGGGATCTGCAACAGCTAGGCCTTTCTGATCCTCTTTATGCTGCACACCATAGCTATTTGTAAATACTCTATAAGCACAGACCCCTACCACTTGGCCTCTTGGTAGTATAGAGCTTATGACACATTTCAGCACTTCAAATTCCATCAAGTAAAGGACAATGGCACATATGCACATACAATCCAAAACACCTCAAGAAATTTTGGGTAACTGCAATACTTTAAAAGTTTCCCCCTGCCTGTCAGATAAGCTGTGCACATCATAATTGCAGAAGCAGATTTTCTTTTGGTAACTGTAAAGATTGGGTTTCACAGAAGGAAGCCAGTCATTAGTTAGACTGAATTTCCAGAAGTTCAGTTCTTGAAGGATGATCAAATATAGTTAACACCCAAAACCAAACTGAAACCACAGAGTGGCAGAGGAGCTAAAATATCAGAGCAAAACTCTACAAGGCAGTATCAAGCCCTTATTCTAACTGGGAACTCAGCCTGCTTATCACCAAGAAAAACAACAGCTTTCTTCACTCCCCTGTTTCCAATGTGAAGTCCACTAGCATTAGAAAGCAGCTTTTCCCCAGAAGGCTTTGCTAAAAGGGGAATAAGAAAAAAATAACTTTTCCTTTTGCAGTTGTGCCAGTGAAAACTAATAGCCTTACTTGACCTAAGCTGTCTGTTGGCATTCTTAGTTCAGTTTGCAAGAGCTACTTAACCTAATTAGAATGAGGAGGAGAAGGAAACGACTTCAGTTTGAGAGAGTGACCAGTTAAAGGAATGAAAAAAGAATCTCTGCTTTCCTCTTTCATCCTCATACACTTTCATCCGTACCTCAAGGTTGTAAACATCTCTCGCTCCCCTAAGCATCCCCTTTAGATCTCTCTGGATCAATAAGGATCAACTGTAATCAGTACAGTAGTTTTCCCTCATCCTTCTCCAGACTTTGTTCTGCACAGCGATGCCTCGCCGCCTGTCGGAGAACAGCACTACCTCACCTCTGCATGTGTGGCTCCCTTTGTGGTGTTATCTCAGAACTAGTTTTAAAATATATCATTTAACATTGTCAGTTGACTGAGCTCCCAGGTACCATAACTTCATTTTAGTAGCATATAAACTTTTACTGTCATAATTCACAATCAGGCAGTTTTTCATTTTACATCCCCCAGTGGCCGATAGAAGAAGGAGGGAGAGTGAGTGTATCTGATGAAAGGAAAAGCAAGCATGGGGTTCTGTACTACAGCTTGTCAAAGCAGAGTTCACACTGTCTGTTGGATTATTTACATCTATTGGTCTAACTATGTAAGCAGCAGGAGCTTCGTAATGGAACTGAGTTTACCAGGGAATCCAAATAGAAATGATGTCATTAAAATACTACTGAATTATAACAAAAATGAATTTAGTTCCACGCCTGTGCTCTGCAGAGTTTGTGGCTTCCAAGAGAACAGACCCAAAACGGAGTCCCTGAGACTGTGTTTTCAGTGCTGGCGAAGGACACCAAATTAATAGTGTTGGAGATGGAAGCCCTCTTTTCACCTGCAGAACAAGTATAGCAATAAGCAGGGCCGGCTCCAGGCACCAGCGCAGGAAGCAGGTGCTTGGGGCGGCCAATGGAAAGGGGCGGCACGTCCAAGTCTTTGGCGGAAATTCAGCAGCGGGTCCCTCAGTCCCTCTCAGAGGGAAGGACCGGCCACCGAATTGCCGCCGAAGAATGAAGCAGTGCGGTAGAGCTGCCGCCGAAGTGCCGCCGATCGCGGCTTTATCTTTTTTTTTTTCTCTTTGCTGCTTGGGGCGGCAAAAAAGCTAGAGCCGGTCCTGGCAATAAACAGCATGATCTAGTGGATAGGACACTGGACTGGGAATCAGGAGACCTGGGTTCTACTCCATGCTGTGCCATTGACCTCCTGTGTGACCTTCTATAAGTTACTTCTCTCTGGGTTTATTTCCCCTCATGCTCTTTCTCTGCCTTGTGTTTGAACAGTGCCTAACCCAGTGGGGCCCAGATCTGAAGTGGGGTCTTTAGACAATAGTGTAATAGAAAGTTGACAAGGAAAGCAACAACAATGCAAGCACCCCCTTCCCTGAATCAGAAGGGCTAGTTTTGGGGTGAGAAAGTTGTTCCGTCTTCAGGGCAGACAATAGGCACACAGTGACAAATCCTGCCCCTGTGTTATGCCCCCGGCTGCACTCAAAGTGGGAGGCATCAGTGGGGCTCCCTTCTCCCCCACCACCCCAGTACTGGCAGCAGGGGCCAGTCTCTCCCCAGTAGAAGCAGAGATCCTCCTCCAGATAGGTGGGGGTGACAGCATTACTGGGAGTCTTCCAAATACTTACCCAGTAGCCAGTATGTATTTGCGCGGGTGGCCCAGGCCTGATACACAAGTGATGGTCCAAAATTTTCAGTCAAAATGGTTTTTCAGCTGAACATTGGGCTTTTGTTTAAAAAAAATGTCCACAGAAAGTTCTGACTTAGATTTTCTTTTAAACGAAAAGTTGAAATTTTCCATGGGGAGTGAGGGTGTGACATCCGTCCAGTTCTATCCTGCACCCACACAGCATCGTCTGCTGAGGTGGCCTCAACAAAGCAATAGGGCTTGTAGTTAAAATTCCATTGAGACACATGGGGCAGCTCACTCTGCTAGGCGCTATTGCTTCAGGCTGTCTGAAGACTCAAAGCCTCCCTGCATGGATTCAAGTCTGTTCATGTTTTCAAGCTTTTCTTCTACACCATGAGACACAGAACCTTACTTGGTCTGTTTTGATTGTTCATTGTTTTAAATAGAAGCCGAGAGTCTGTTGTAATCACAGAATTCCAGGAGCTGGTGTCCCAGACACTGATTTGTAAAGTCTGTGCTTTTAGTTGGCAGTATCTCCACACTCCGGTCAAGTCCTGGGCTTTTCTACTAAGATTGCCAACAGAAGTCCCAGTTTGTGGGGATGGTTTGTCATGTGGATACTGCCTCACTGGGAATTAAACTTGCACAACAGTTCCCCTATTTTCAAGTTTATTCCAACATGAAAATTCTCATTGTTGATTCATACTGTGAAATGTTATCAGCTACTTCTAACCATGGATAGATTGAGATCCTTTCCCTTTTGGGTGTCAATGAATTGTGTGTGTGTTCCATGACTGATTGGAAGAGCTACTTAACCCAATTAGAGCCATTGCAATCAATTTTACATAGAAGATGCTCATATACTACAGTGATGGGTGGCAATATAAAACGCCTCACAGCCTTAGTGGGGCTCAAGCTAGCATGCTAAAAATAACAATATGGACATTCTGGCTTGGGCTGGAGCTTGGGCGGGCTCCACACTCCTATTTTTACCACTCTTGCTTGAGCCCTGTTAGCAAATCTCTGTCTACCCAGGCTGGGAGGCTTGCTCCCAGCTGCAATGTAAATCTACCCTAAGACAATGGTGCCTGGCCTTGCACATGTATACAGAGAAAGAGGTAGCGGGTTGGGTTGGGCTGGAGGGCAAGAGCAGCCTCATGCCCTCTGTGCTCCATGCAAAGCCTGGCCTAATATGGGGAATGCAAGGACCACATTATGCCAGGTTTGCATGGAGCACAAAGCATATGCATGAAGCTAATGCTGTTGCAGGCACTAGCCTCTCCACAGCCGGTAGGGAAAGGCAAGGCTGTAGATCCTCCATTTGTCCACACAAGCTAGCAGGTCCACCTGGATACAGAGAAACATGGATGCTGCATCTTCAGGGCTGTGCCTGGAGCGCTAGCTACACCACCTCCCTTGCAGGGCTGTACCTTGCAGGCACAGCAGAGCCCCAAGCTGGATGGGTAGTGCAGTTTGTTTACTGCCATATAGATAATGCCATAAACTCATAGTTAAAAGGTACATATAGAACACAGTGAAGCCATCCCACAGACTAGTCTATCCTGAATAAATCCCAGATACTTACATTTAACCCACTACTGAGACTTGGAGTTAAAAAAACCCACTTAAATTCAAATCTTTCAAGAGCTTCACATATCCCTCAATCAATTCATCAAGTGATGGGATATAGTTAATGCTTCTCACTCCCAAGTCTAAGTCTTAGTACATGCTGTCTCGAATCCTTATTGGTTAAACAGGTATCAGTGGACACTGCCATCTGTACTGTAAAACGTCTTTTGGCAGTATCATATTTTGGTGCTAATCACACAGGTATGTTAAAACTCATAAGTGAGAATACTGGTACCAGAGATCTTAACAAAAAGAGGCAATCTGGACTAATTTCCTCCCCTCTGACCCACCCCCCCCTTTACATATTTGCATTACTACTTTTAGATACATTTATTCTGAAATGATTAGCAAAGGAGGACAGGTTTAGTTTTGCATCTCTTCCATTAAAATGTCAGGAGAGGTAAAAGATGCAAAAGAGATCAGTTTCCCAGCTCGTACTGAAAATATCACTGTCACCCGTCATCTGTTTGCACTCATCAGATTTCAAGAAGTCTTATTTTATCATATTCACACCATCCTCCTTAGATGAGTTAAAATGTGATTAATGCAGCCTAGACTCTGTGTGACTGATAGCTGATCAACTGTTCCAATAAAAAATATCCTAAGCTAGTGATATGGAGCACGATCCAAAAAAGGTTGAAGTAGTTTAATCAACACCTTCCATGCTCAGCAATGTAATTCACAATTTTTATCCTTTCACTGACTCTAATTCAGTATGTTCTGAACAGCTTCCCAAGAGCATGGGTACCACTGAACTAAGGGTGGGAGAATGCAAAATAGTTTAGGCTTTTGTTCCAGTAAACCTGAATCATGAGACAATGCAAAAGCGTCGGTAGCCTAACATCCACACAACACACCTTGTTGAATTTAGCTTTACAACAGCACAATTCACGTGTCATCCTGCTTCACTGCGACAGAACAAGGTCTGGACTTCAGAACCTAACCCAGGTTCAGCTGGTTTAAAAGCAACCAATTCAAGTTGGTTTGCCTTCCTCCTGCACCATGAGTTGTTCAGATATTGATTATTTTTTAGCACTCTTTATCATGGAACTTAACTTTTTGAGGGATCGGGGTGTAGCTGATGTCAGTATTGGCTAATTGGTACTGGTCCCTAGTGTCATTCTCAGAAGTGCTGCCTTTGAGGAGAATAAGTACAGGAAAGTGATTTCCTGCATTGTTGAGACCTTCAATCTTACATCATGGAGACCTGTGATGGGATCCACTCACCTCTCATGAACGCCCTCTATCGGATATATGCGTGTCTGTTCTTTTTCAGCTCTGCGCTGCTCATAGTGCCTTCCATCGGCTACCATCCTCCTCAGTGGATCTTTGGCAACTCAACCCACAAGCCGAGTCATATACAGTCCATATGTGAACAAAACAAACCTCATCTGGTGTACAAGTCCAACAAGTCCAACTATCACAGTACGCTCAGTTGGTCTCTTCCTGTAGCACTCCCAGGACTTATTCCTCAGCCTCTTCTGGGCTAGCTCTCAAGTGATCCCAGTTCTGGAATGGAACAGTGCCCCCAGGGCTTCCTCCCTGGAGACCTTTGCCCCCTAGCAAGCCTCAACTGACCCCTGCTCTCCAGATGAGTCACTGTTTACAGTTCAGTTCATTCCCCTTCTGGGGCGGTATCAAAGTCCAACAAATGCTGACCCTCTTCCAGATCTTCAGCTCCTTCCCTGGGCTTATGCAGCCACTTTCCTGGTGGCTAGTGGGATAGACCTGTGCCCACCCACTACTCCAGGTCCCAACCCAGGGACCCTACAAATAACAACCACCTGCTGCATCCCTTTTTACTTTGTTGATGCTGCTTCTGTTCCCTGGGTCACTTGCCTGCAGCCCCAGCACCTTCACCCCATGGCTGAAGTCCTGCTTGTGTCCCTGCAGCCAGCCAGGAGTACCTTCCTTGCTCCCCTAGTTCCTGCCAGCAACTGAATCTACTTTGACCAGCAGCTCCTAGGCAGCCTGGAGGACTTATATCTACTGCTCTTTCCTGGGATGGGGTGTGGTAGGACCGTGAGGACTCCAGCAGGGGTCCTCTGAGTCTATTACACCTCATCACAAGACCATTAAAAACAAAGATAGAAGGAAAAGTAAGTGGAGAGTTGGTCCAGATTCAGTTTACAAAGTCTCAGGGACCCAACAAACCCCGAAATTAGAGAACTAGACTGGATCTTTTATACCCCTTCTTTATGTAACTATTTGAATCTACAACCATATTTGATCATCTTCCATGACCATAACAAAATTAATACCTATCCATTATCCATATGTGGCATTGCGGACTTCCTTACTTAATCTTCTACTCATTAATATTAATATATTGTGTCAATCATTTCTTAATAATTCCCGCACATCACTGAGGTCAAACTGCCTAGTTAACATATTGCAGAAGGCCCCCAAATCCCCTCTAATTTGTGCAACTTGCGGTCACCTGTTTACTTGCACAGCAAGAGAAGGCATAAATTGTTACCTGGGTATGTCCTCAGGCCTATATAATTTTAACTAAAAACCCCTGCCTTAGCCTGACTAGAACCAAGACTCTCGCGTTTGGCCTCACACCCATAAAACATGCCACTAACGTAACAAAAGCGTACTAACACAATTATTTATATTCACCTACTTCCTATTACAGCTTCAATAACGTCCATTATTATTTCTGTAAGCATGCTTAGCAGAGATATGATATTTTACCCCAAAATTATAGACCCTCCATGATCAGGTTAGAGGTCAACAGTCAACAATAAGCAGCTCCGGAAGTTTTTAAAGCAACAAAACTACTTTACTCATATCACTTGTAGCAATACAACACAAGCCCCAAGAAAGGTAATCAAGAATGATATGAGAGTAACGTAGCCTAATACAGATGGTTTAATCATGCAAAAATAATGGAATAATTTGGAAAAGGGCATCATGTCTGACACCATTTCCAGAATGGGCATCAAAAGACAGATGGAGTAGCAGTGAATTCTTGCATTCCTTTGGAAATGAGATAAGAAAACCTCTGCTGGTTTCATTATAATTTAAACTCAGCTCAAAAGGTCTGCATTTTTACAAACAAGCCTAGCTTAATTCACGGTTCAGAACCAAAAGTTAGCAGAAGAATTACAATATTCATAAAATCTCGCACTTAAAAGGTTATATAATAGAGATACAGAAATATTTACAGGTTGTGTGTCTGTCACAAATGCTAGCGAGTGGCCACCCATTAGGACTGTTGTGGGGACAATCCAAGTCTCTGGATCCCTTGAGGAATGTTAAGCCCCTGCAGCCTGAACAGAGTCCAGCCACTGCCCCAAACTCGGGGTCCCCTAGGTAACCTCTCAGGGTGCAGACCTTCTATATGGCACTCCCTTCTGAGAGTTGGAGCCCCTGTCCATCCACCTATCCCCTCTGGGAACACTGCTGACCCTTGAGACTCCCCAGTACTTAAAACACAGTCCTTTACCAAAACTTCACCCTAAAGGTGTGAAGCTTCTGCTTCATCACTTGGCATGCAGTAGTTGTCAAACAGTTAACACACACCCTTCACATAGTCCAACGCATTTATGCTCCTTTATACTTAATCATGTACAGCACAGGAGCGTACAGAACAAATAATACAATAAACATATTAAACCTCAATGTCCCTTACTGTCAAGCTCACCATCCCCATATGAGTCTGTGGGGAATCAACTGGGTTCCAGCAGGCAGGGTGTCCCTACCTCATGAGGCGTTACATGCTGGGTTGCTTCTTCTTCATGGACTGGAGAAAAAGAACCCCGGAGCAGAAAAGCTTCTGTCCTTTGAAAGCTTCCCGTCCCACTGTGCCAGGTGATATCCTTACTAGCCCCCCCTCATGAGCACAGAGCTTTGCCAGGTGACTTTATTGCAACCTCCTCACTGCTAAACCAGTTTTTCTGGGCAGGGACTAGTCTTGTCCACAGTGAAATGATTTCCAACGATAGGATACTTAAGAGTCAACTACCCTCTACTGTTATTCTTTTGCCACCATCCTTTGGAATTTTAATCCAACAGAGGTAAAGAGACCATGCAGAAGACAAAAAGCTGCACATTCAGAATGGTGTTTGCAGCCTGACATAGACACATAAGGTTCAAAATCTCACACAGAATTCATAAATTGTTCAGTCATATTCCCAAATCACAGTATCATTCCAGGAATGGTTGCTAGGAATAAGTGAACTGGTTCTGTTTAGGGTTGAGGCAAAAGAACCTCAGAGGAATCTCCGCCCATTTTTAGAATGGAACGTCTTGGGCCCTAAAAATATATCAATTACATGAAAATGAAAAGAGTAATCTAAGTGTTCTCACTGGAAGAACAGGAGGACACCATTTAAGAATAATATTCACCTTGATTCTCATTACAGGTTTGGATAAGAATCTTTTGAGGGGCTTAGCCAGGCCAACCCCCAAACCTTAGGAGTCTGGACAATCACTGAACCACCTCGAAAATAATCCTCCTTAGTGGAAAGTCACTTTCAGTAGCTGTCTTCAGTTCTGTGTTCGCTCACAGGAAGTCAGTAATGGAGATAAAGATGTGGTTTGAGATTTTGCAAAGCTGACATGGGGATCTAGCCACACAACTCCCATAAAAATGTAAGAGATGAATGGTTAAATCCGCCAATTGCCTTTGAAAATCTCAACGACAGCTGGTTGAAACTCAGAATTTCCTTTCCTGACAATTCTAAATATTTTTGTTCTGAATTGGAACAAAAAGTTGAAATTGCAAAATTACCTGTGAATCAAAAATTGCTAAAAAACATTTGTTTTGGGTCAAAGAGTTTTGTCCCCCCCCCCCCCCCAAATTTGTTTCCATTTTGACTTTAATTTGATTTTATATTTTTTTTATAATCAGTAATTTCCTATTATAATTGGTATAACAAAAATATATAAAATGACATCATGTTGTTACATGATATGAGTCTAAGCATTTTGACTTTTATATCATATAAATTATGTTACATTTAATTATAACAAATATCAAAATGATAGTTGAAATAAAACATTTTTCCTCAACAAAACAAAATATTCCAACTTTTTCATAAAAAAATCATTTTGATAATTTTATCACTAAAAAGTCTGACAAAGTTGATTACATTCTGGGAAAATGCTGATTTAATGAAATCAACATTTCAAAAGGAAATGTGCTTTATTGGAAACTTTTTGACCATCTGTAACCTCAACTATTATGCCTGTTGGCCTTTCTGCTTGAAGACTTGAAAGTGACTTGTTGAGCTAATCATTTTAATATCCGTTTCCATTTCTAGATGAAACTCATGGCTTGAAATAAAATTCTATCTAGTTGAAGTTGTTAACTTAAGCAAATATAAGAGAAACTTCATTACAGAAGTGAAACAGATTAAGATACCAACTACTTGTACATCCAGATCTTGGAAGCATGGATTAATATTTTCTGACGCATACTTTTTCAATAATACACAATCTTTTTAACTGCACTGTTCCCCAGGATAATGTCTCTTGGAGACATAGGTGCAACCCAAGCAGCTCTGAAAATTGGCAGGTATTTTAACTACAGCTGTAGTTTGTACGACAGCCAGCAACAGTAGCATGTTAAAAGGGTGATTTCTTGAAAGGTGGTAATGATCAAATTTATGGATGTCAAGCAATCTGTAAAACTGATTACTTCGAATATGGTAACTATTTTGGACATGTAAACAAAGGAGGTCCTATCCCTTTGCTCTAAATACTTCCTGGTGTTTTAAAGGTAATTATAAAATAGAGAACTCCTACATACTAACTGGATCTAACAAAGGTTCATCAACAAAAAAGGTATTTTTAAGAACTGTGTGCCAGATTCCTACCATGACCAATTCAGAAGAGTAACCAGAAGGTCAGGTTTATAATAAATGCTTTCAGTTGGTTGAATGTACGGAATTGGCTTAGAAATGTCATGAGAACGAGTTTTCTGGGAATGCTAGCTCTTTTCTAAGTGGGATAGAAATACTGTGAAAATATATTGTCATGACATTTTCTTACTTTTGGGTTCTGGTAGCACCTGGACATGTGTGAAAAATGAAAGACCAAGGAAATATTTTAACTTCAAAAGAAAGGTTCAGAGCTTGGTTTCAGCTTTGGGATGAGGTTCAACTTTACCCTTATTTTGCCTGCTGCATGAAGTTCAAGGTTGAGCTTTTCATAGCTGACTAAGCATCAGACTGACACACCTTTGCTCCCACTGAGTAGTACCTTATGCCATTGATGATTCCATTAAAGTCAATGACTATTTGCAGAGTAAGATACTACCCTGTGAGAGATAAGGTGGCAAAATATGGTCCTGGAGGGATTTAGCCACACATTTCTCATTATTTCAATAGGAACTGGGTGTCTAAATCTCCTGGTCAGTTTTGCAAATCTCAACCTATTTTTCTTGTCCATACTCTCAAGACCCTGGTACAATGTACCTACAATGTATTCTACTATTCTACCTTTTGTAAAGCATTGAACACACATTCTGGTGGCTCAGATGACCCCCAAGTAAATGTGGCTGGGGATAAACACGTGCTGAGGGTTCTGGTGGATGAAGGATGCTTGATAGCCAATTTATTGCCCATGATTTCAGAATAGAAAACATGGGGCTCCTCACAGATGCCATTCTCTAATTACTCCACCTATCAAAAGTAAGAGGAATCATTACAATTTGATGAATACAGCTGCAAGTCTATTTCCTATCTTAATTCTATCTTAATTGTGAAAGTAAATCAATAAACTTTGGCAGCCACTCTTATGCTGTTACATGCTTCTCCAAATCAATAGCCAGAGGATTAGAAAACTCATCTCGCAAACATACAGCATGAGCACATTCTTACCTTGAGAGCCTATGTATGTTGCCTGAACAATAAAGGCTCCCATAAAACAACCAGCTCCATTGAAGATGGTCAAAAAGTGCATGGCGATCCCTCGAATTCTGCCTGGCACAAGCCTGAATGTTAGTAAGGAACCTTTGCAAGGAAGCAGAAGATAGTTACAAGTTACACAAGGAAATAACCTTTCAGGGATGGCTAGGCGAAAGATACAATCATTAGAAATCCAATAAATTTGAAAAAGAAAAAAGCCCAGAGCCTACTGCAACAGGATACAACATGAAGCTTATATTCCACTACTTTTTAAATGTATGGTGAAACTGACTCATTATGGAAAGGCAACGAAACCTATAACCTATTGAAGTGTCACATTCTATGTTAAGCCTGCTTAAAATGATCATACAGTGGACCATCCCAAAATCAGTCATCTAGTAATACTGCTACTTTGCATGTGTGTATTCCTTTCCATCCAATGATCACAGTGCATTTTACAATTACTTAATTTAGCCTCAAACTTCAAGTGGGAAAGTTCTTATTTCTCCATTTTATACAAGAGGAAGCAGGCTGTGAGATGCTGTATGTGACCTCAGGCAAGTCACTGCAAGTGGCAGAGCTAGGAATAGAACCCATATTTTCAAGAGTGACTAGTGATTTTGGGGGCCCACCTTGAGAAACCTTGAAGAGGCTTGGATTTTCAGAGGGTGGAAGATCAGTACCTCTGAAATTCAGACTCCTAATTTAAAGTATTTGATGCCAGGCACCCAAAAAACTTAAGGACCTCTCCTTCGCAAAGTCACTAGTCAGTTTTGAGAAATCTTGCGTCTCCATCCCAACTTCCAGTCCCATGTGGTAACCAAAAGTCTAACCATCTCTAGTTGAGGGATCTTACTAACAAAACAAAAACAGCAGATGCTACATGTGGTAGCTTGGGGAGGCTTTAGAGAGGTTAGAGCTGTTTCTTAATGCACTACATTGCTTTATCTACACAAAAGTTTTCCACTGTTATTAGCAGCAATTCCACTAGTGCTACCAACAATTGGGGGTGCTAGTGGAGACAAGAATGCCATGGTTACCAGTGTTTTTAGATGGTGTCATTTAGATTTGTTTTGAGCAGCATTTAATTACATGTTAACAATGCTAGTGGCTTCAGCAGCTTTGCTACATTCATGCTCCCCACCCTGATGGGTGGAGATGCATCAGTAGGGGATTTTTGTACCTTTCCCCCAAAAAGTTTAGTGTACAGCCTAATGCTACAGTGATGTTCAAGCATTTCAGAAATGGTGCAGTGGGATTTAATCATCACCCTGTTCCTTTGCAATGGCTTTGCTCAGTGGTCAGGAGAGTCAGTAGAAAATAAAAGTTAAAATCAAAGTAATCAATAAAGGACCTTTTTTTTTTCTCATTTAAGTATAACAATATTTTTGTGCAATGCTATTAAAGCAAACTATATGGCTCTAGAGATCTAAACTAGAATGTGGAATAGAGCCTTTAATCTTTAGGTCACCTGTGTAAATGCAGTCCTGGATGGCAGTGACTTAGACTCCTTACTATCCAAAGCCTCTTTGCTTATAGGAAGAGAGACCAGTCTGGAGACAGCTGTTGGCAGGGAACCTTGTGAGCAGCCTTGGAGAGACCCCCAAGCCCAGTATTGAAACAATCTTGTGTCTCTAAGGCAGGGGTCGGCAACCTCTGGCACGCGGCTCACCAGGGTAAGCACCCTGGCGGGCCGGGCCAGTTTGTTTACCTGCCACATCAGCAGGTTTGGCCAATCGCGGCTCCCACTGGCCACGGTTCGCCATCCCAGGCCAATGGGGGTGGCGGGAAGTCGTGGCCAGCACATCCCTTGCCCGTGCCGTTTCCCCCAGAGGTTGCCGACCTCAGCTCTAAGGAGAAGCCTCCTCCCTCATGGAGCAGGCTTGCAACACCTCTCTGTGTTCTACCTCTTCTGCGGAACAAATAGAGAACTCAGTCTCTGTGGTTATCAATGCAACACCTTCAACAAGCAGTAAATTCCCCCTGGTAACTCATCATTTGCCGTATATCCACTCCTTCACAGTGATGTTTAGGTAGTTGCACCTTTAGTACAAAACCAGCAACTACTTAAAAAAAGAGTGAAGCAAACCAGTTGGTTGCCTTTAGCCTAATTATAAATAAGTTATTAAACTAGATTATTAGGGAGGTACAGAAGGCATCTCTAGTGAACAAGCCAAATTGAACAAGGGACTTGCCTCCTCCTGGATTTCAATTTTTAAGAATATCAGAGAAAAAACAGTTGATAATGAGCAGAACTGCTTCTTTCATCATGAAAAGTGACCCATCAAGACTATTTGCCAATTATTAATTTGGACTTCTGCCTCCCTAGAATTTCTGTTATGATTCACAAATGTTTCCTGCTCAGTTTTCTGCACAACTGTTTGCTCTCTTCGGAATCAGCTTCAGCTGTTGCCAAAGTCTCTAGTCTTCATAATCTCATTTTTGGAGCTCCTGCTGCATCTATTCCTAGGAACTCCAATCCTCCGTCTCCTCTCCCTTTCCCCCTCCTTAGCTGATATTGCAGCAACCTTCATGGAAAGAATTCACAATGCGAAGACTGTCGATGGGCAGGGGCGGCTCTAGGCACCAGCAAAGCAAGCAGGTGCTTGGGGCAGCCCATTTGCAGGGGCGGCAGGGATCCAGCATGGGAGCTGAGAACCAACAGGGGGCCCTGGGAGCTGTAGTTCCTTGGTTAGCTCCTTGCCTATAGAGCCAGCCCTGGAGCAGGGAAAGAACTACATTTCCCAGCATTCCCTTGGCCACTACCAACAGGAAAGAGGGGGAGGGAGGGAGGTAGCTGAGACCTCGTGCTGCAGTGAATGGAGAGCTGCACTCTGAAGGGTAGGAATACCTTATTTTAACATTCAAAAATGTTAAAGCCCCACCCTGCCCCCATCTACTCCCTCCGACTGCCCCCCACAGAAACCCCAACCCATCCAACCCCCCTGCTCCCTGTCCCCTGATCACCCCCTCCTGGGACCCCTGCCCCTAACTGCCCCCCAGGACCCCACCCCCTATCTAAGCCTCCCTTCTCCTTGTCCCCAACTGGCCCCTCCTGAGACCCTCCCCCAACTTCCCCCCAGGACCCCCACCCCCTACCTGCCCCCTGACAAACCCCTGGGACTCCCATGCCTATCCAACTGCTGCCTGTCCCCTGACTGCCCCCCCAAACCCCTGACCCATCTAACCCCCCCTTCTCCCTGCCCCTGACTGCCACCCCGAACCTCCGCCCCATCCACCCCTCCTGCCCCCTTACCATGCCACTCAGACCAGCATGTCTGGCTCCACGCAGCGCTAGACCCACTGCTGCATATATGCTGCCGTGCTCCCCCGCAGAGCCACAGCCCTCTCCCCCCACCCCCCAGCACCTGCCTTCCAGATTTGAACACCTCAAAATTCAGGAGTGCTCAAGCTCAGTTTGGGCAGCTGTTACTTCATTTCTCCCAAATCAAATATACTGATCCACTGTAACTTGCTGTAAAAAAAGTAGGATAAAATTGAGCAAGAAATGCTTCCCAGTGGTTATTAGGACTGGAACTGGTATTTTCAACAGCCATTGCCTTTTTTCTTTGTTTGTTTGTTTGTTTAAAAGGAAAACAGTGATATTGCATTGGCAAATTCCCCATAGAAAGAAAGAGTGGAACAAAAGAATAATAAAAGGCACCTCAACTTTTCTTCATTTATGTAGGACAATCTTATAATATGCATCCAGATATCCTCCAATCACACAAGCTGAAAATTGTTCCACTTTACTGCAGTTCTCTAACCATATGGGAACCAATCCTGTCTGTGTTCTGTGCACATCTAAAATTCCTGCTGAATGACCTGCCATGGGAGCGAGTTACCAGTGACCCAGGGCTGCAGCGGATGGAGGGTGCACGTGGTGGGGAGGGGAAGAGAGCCCAGGGCTGGGGCGGCAGGAGGTGTGTGTGGGGGGCAATGGTGGGGGGGAAATGAAGGAGCCCAGAGCTGGGGTGGCAGAGGGTGTGGGTAGGGGGGAAGAGCCCAGGGCTGGGGCAGCAGGGGGGGTCCGGCAAGGAGCCCAAAGCTGGGACGGGGGGCAGCCAAAATTTTTTTTGCTTGGGGCAGCAAAAAACCTAGAGCCGGCCCTGTCGATGGGAGATCCCAATTCCACACTTGGATGCTTGAATCATCACAGAGTATAACTGACACAATACAATCACTGTCCCCATCCTTGATTTGCAAGTCCAAATGAGGGATTTGGAAATCCTATTAAGAATTTAGGTTTTGAACCTGATTTCAGTAAGTGGTGCTTTTACCTTACGCAGGAGTGAAACCAGAATTTGTGGGGAAGGGGAAGGTGACCATATGGTGTGCTGTGTGTATGACAGTACAGTCTGTGGCCTAGTCTTCACTGCCGGGGAAAAAAAAAAAAGGTGTGTTTTTTTTAATGTGGGGTAACTAACAGAAGGACTATAGGATTGTTTAGTTCTGTCATGACAGAAACCATGAGGTAAATGTCCCTATGCCCATTTCAGGGGTTGACACTGGTGAGTTTACCTCATGGTAAAACTGAAGTTCCGAGTCTTCACTGTGTTTGTTTGTTTTACCTCAGGATAGCTTGCACACATTAGTGACCCCAAGCTAAAAAAGACACTTATTTTAGCAGGGAAGACAAAGCCTAAGAAGTTGTAAAACCAATATCCAGACCACTTGTAATCATTAAGTGCAGATGGAGCTTTCTTTTTGCAAGAGTAGGGGTGTAAAGCACACGTCCTGGACAAATTCAGCTCTGGTAATTGCATTCTGCTTACCTAAATTACTCCTGATGTTTCAATTGCACTCTGTATTCTTCGCTTCTCCCACAGTGTTTCTGTGAGCTATTAAACAGCTGCTGCATTCTACCCTAGAGAGACTATTGCATTTCAGTGGTGGGCGAAGTGATCCCCTATATATTCCTTAACTAAGAGACTGTTTGTTATGAGACTCAGTATTCGCAAAGTACTTTGAGACACTTGGACTAGAAATGCAGATATTTTTGCAATGCATCATCAGACATTGCAGATGTGGTAACCCTTTGTTTGACAAAACAGTCACACAGTCACAGTATATAAATTCTCTATTGGCAGATTAACATAGTTAGTGTGAACTAGTTCAGATTGTTCATTTAGCTCTATTATATTCTTGCTCTCTCTGTTGTTGATTTTTGCTCCCAGGCTGTGTGTGTCTTTAGCCATAGCTACCAATCAACATATTTGAAACATGCTTTAAATTTAGCAAATTTTAAAAGATTAAAGTACTGTAACAAGAACGAAATACTCCTTAATAAAAAACAGGTGTCCTTTGTGGGCTTGAAACCACCCCACAAAACTCCTTGGAGATACTGAGTGCTCCTAGAAGGATTTATTATAGGAGTCCCGTCTTTCAACTCTCTGTAGATTTTTTTTTAAAGAAACAGTGTTAAGAGTTTTTGAGGAATAAAGCCATAGGCAGCCATGGATTTGTTGCAGAAATTTTGTTCCTCCTGAACAGGTTCAGGATTTGAGTTGACCTGGTAACAGGAGGGTAGCTGCTTCAACTAGCAGCCTACATCAGGGTCACATAAGAACAAAGTTCCTCTGTTTAGTTGGTGTGGGCAAAATGCTAGGAGCCACAGAGATAAATTTAAAAATTCCAACTGTATCTTAAGTTTAATGCAACCATAATAATATGTTTGTATCTTTAACAGAACTGGAATTGCCTGAATTCACCAGTTTTGTCTTCACTCTGCAGGTGTGCAGTGAGAGTGGCAAAGGGCAGAACTCCATGGGCTGCACTTTATTCATGCTTGGCTTAGAAATATCCAGAGAAGTAGAAGAATCTTTTAGAAAGCTGATGGAAGAAGTGGATAACAGCCTAACACTACCAGTTACTCCATTAGCTTAAGTGGCATATGTCTGCGTAGTGAATCTAAAGGTCCTTAACCCAGCTGATGACCCATGGCAGGGTGTGTGTGCATGTGTGTGTGTGTTGTTCCACATGATGGAATTTGTTTATTCAGGTTGCTTTTTTTAAAAAGCTTAGGAAATTACACTGTAAAAGAACAGCTATAAATAACGTGACGGTTGCAAAATCAAGCTTTCAAGAGCCTCAGCAATCCTACAAACAGGATACACCAGCAACCTTAATTCCAGCATTTCCTACCTTTTGAGAACTTGACTTTGCAACCTTAATGTTCCTTTAATGTAATGTTTTAAAGGTAACAACAGAACTAGAAGGGTCAGCCTGGGAAAGGGATGCTCACAAAACCCTGTGTTAAAAGGTAACTAACAGATAATTGTGTTAGACAAGATAATAAATAACCCCTCTATTGTATCATGGGAACATTGGCATCAGTGGGAGTCGTAAGGGTCAGCACCTCAAAGCTAGGCCCTCAGATTGAATACCCCAAGCCCAAGATGTCCAAAATTTTTGTACATTTTTTAACATTTGTTTTGGTTTTAAGACTATGATCATCTAATCTAACCTCTGCATATCACAGGCCATAGGATGCTACCAGGCAGTTCTTGCATCAAATCCATATCTCCTAGTTGAGCTAGAGCATATCTTATAGAAAGCCATCCACTCTTGATTTAAAGACTGAGTGATGGAGAACCCACTACATCCCTAGGTAAGTTGCTCCAATGGTTAATTACCCTTACTTTTAGGAACTTGTGCCTTATTTCTAGTTAGAATTTATCTAGTTTAATCTTCCAGCCATTGGACCTTGTTAAGCCTTTGTCTGCTAGATTAAAGAGCCCTCTATCATCAAAAAATCTTCTCCTCATACAGATACTTATAGACCATGATCAAGTCACCTCTTAACCCTTTCTTTTTTAAGCTAAATAGTGAAGGTCACAATTTTCTGTTACACTTAGCCTGTAACCTAGAAACCACATACACCTGCCTCAGTAAAGTGCTTGAAATGTATGGATGAAGAGGCATTATGTATGTACTAAGCATTACATCCAGGGAAAATTATCTTTTGAGTGAGACCATGACCCTCAGTTCCTAGAAATCTAAGAGTATAAGAATGACAATTCAAACACACAAAATATTCAAGCTATTTCCTACCCCTATGTAAAATGTGAACACTTCTGAAATTGTTTTAGAACAATAAAAACAAGAAGAGAAATATACACAATATATTATTCTTTCTGTGGAATTCACTGCTTGAGAAGGTCATTTAGTCAACTACTGTTAGTATAAAACAACTGTTTTAAAAGAGCTCTGCATAATTTTTGAAGGCGAACAACATTTGTAGTTATGCAAGCTAAAATAAGAGTAATCAAATCTCATGCTTCTCAGTATAAATTAACAACTTGCAGAGGGTAGAAAGTCAACATACAAGCGGGAAAGGATGGAGTTTGCCTAGTGCAGTTATTGGCTCCATTGCTCATGAGTGGATTACTAGATTTAATGGTCCAATGGGCTGACCAGGTCTGACAAATTCTAAGTTCCTCCTAATCTCAGAGAACATTATTGTTCACTCTGTAGTACAGCAAAGAACAGAAATTAAGCTCCTTCAGTGCAGGTGATGAATAGGCCTATTCAGAAAACCTGTGGAAGAGAGCCAGGGGTGAGAAATCAGATGCCAGTCATTCTAATTCTTCTTGTGAAGTTAATGTAATTCCCTGTTAGTTGATAAAATGTACTTACAGGTGGGAGTTACCAAAGCTTCAGCTACTCCAAGTAAAATGTACTGAGGAGCCAGATGAAAACAAGGCATGGAGGAAACTGGAAGCACCTGGCCTGACAGAGTCTGTTCCACCTGAGGGAAGTGTTTCCTGTGTATTTCAGAAAAGCCAGCAACCATCACAGACAGAGCCGCAGAGAGATGACCTACAACTGGGTAAATGGACCAAATAGAGAGAGAGGCTTTTTGACAAGAATGAAGTTATAGGATTCCAGTATAGTCAAGTGACATATGTTTGTAATGTATTCTTTACAAAAACATGGTAACAAAATGGAGTTCAGTGAGTTCTTAATTATCCATGCATACAGCACAACACATTTGCACAGCACTTCAGCACATAGATAAGTGTTCTCTGCCCTCAGGAGCTTACAGTCTAAACAAGATAGGGCAAGAGTTGAGCACAGGGACGTCAGCTTTGGGGGTCACAAACTGTGAGAAAGGAGGCGGCATTTTTTAAAGAAGCATTTTAAGGGAGAGAGAAGATGGTAAGAGGAGGAGGAAAAGGAGACTTTTGAAGGTATGAGGGGTCACATGAGTGAAGGCATAAAGCAGGAGGAGAAAAGGGTGGGAGTAAGGTGAGAAGGCTACAAAGAGCATGAGGAAATTCCCCTGGATGCATTTTACATTGCCAGTAAAAGGGTAATGGTCTGATCAAGGGATGTACCCACATGATCTGTGTCTTGTCAGCCCCTTCATTAGATGTGGAAGAGCACAAGACCCAATTAGGACCACTCAGAGCTTTTTTTGAAGCTCTTATTAGCAAGGTATCATTAGCAGCTCCATAGTTAAGGTTGCATTTAATTTAATTTGTAAAGGAGGTTTTAACTCCCTTGTCCCTGATTCTGAACTGCAGTACACACTGGCAGGCCCCTGGCATCCTCATGAAGCCCCCTCAATTTCAGTGGGGCTCCACATGGGTGCAGAAAATCTATTCAGTAGCTTATGAAGAAGGATATGATTTGGTCACACAGGTCACGGGTTCTGTGACTTTAACAGAGCTCTGTGACTTCTTCGGCTTTAGCCCCAGGCTGCTGAGCTCTGGCTGTCCGCCCTGGGCAGCCAGGCTCTGGCTTCAGCTTCAGCCCCACCATGACATACTCTGATTTTGTACCTTTTCCCCATAACTGTTCCATGAATTTTGCTTAGTTTTACCATAACAAAATTGTATCCATACTTATGAGTTAAGAGTTAAAATATCTTATTTAACATTACAGGACAGGTAACTTTTTTGGGGGGGCCCCTTTAACTAGCTCAGCCTTTTCACATCGTCCCCATACATATTGACTGAGCTTGGCTTGATCTGGGTGAATTCTACTGACCTAATCTTTTGAAAATACATTTATTAGAGATACACTTTTTGCTATATTGTTTAACATTTTAAGATAAGGTGAGGCTGCAGTACTGGAAAAGAAAAGTAATCTCGTTCTTAAACAACTATTTGTTTTTGTTATAGTGAAGCAGAAGTTTTCATGTGAACCCAGATTCAAGCAATCCCCTTAAGTTTGGTTCTTAACAGAGAGAAAATGGCATAAAAGCTATAATATGGATTTGGAAGTTCACAGCTCTCTAGTTTCTATTCATATCTCAAAGATCTTGATCACAAGAGATCACATGACTACAGTTGCCTCTGAGCATCCAATAATATTACTGGATGACTCATGAACCACTGTTAGATGCTGTTGCAGAAATGATTAAAAGTGGGGTCTGCTTCTCTACTCACCCTCCCGACCTGTGCAAGATGAGTGTAAAGTAGCTATAAAACACTATCCTTCTGACCTGGTGGTGTTTTAAACGCTATGGACTGCAACGTAGGTGTGAGGGATGGTAGCTAGCAATTTATGCTATTGGGTATCTATTGAGTAGACAGACAGAAATTGTTGTAACTCCACAAATTTATACTGAGGCCCAAATTTTCAGAAGTGACCTCTAATTTTAGGTGCCCAATTTGGGACACTTGCATTTCATAGGTCCTGGGCACCTGCAGCTCTAATTGACTTAATCTGGAATTGCAAAATTTCAATATCTCTGAGAATCAAGCCCTAAAATACCAGAGCTGGCTACAAAAAAATTGTATTTGCTTAGAATTAGGGGTCACTTGTGACAGTTCAGGCCCAAATATCTGAGCTGTGTGGTGGTTCACCTTGGTTTATGAAGCCTCATGGTGTTCTGTATCCCAAAATTGTTCACCACCTGAACTACAATATTCAAAGGGTGGTTGTTTCTGAGACTGTTTAAATTATGCCAAAGTCAAGATTACACCGAAGTTGAGACAAAAGAGATAGAACATTGAAGGTTTTGGTAGCCTCATGACCTAAAATAAAGTCCTTGTGTTGTCTCCTTTCCCCCAGCAAAACTTCTTTCTAACCCCTGCCTCCAGTCTGAAGCTTTCTTGCATTTCTAGAACTCGTAATACACTTTTTTAAAAACAAAAACTGCATTCTGGGAAGATTTTATCATCGATTAAGGCCCTGTTAGTGTTTATTAGGAACCTGGATGAATTATTGCTTGAAAATCAATGACAGGAGAGAATTTTATAGCAGATGCATCATGTCAAGGATAGGTATAAAGCCCTCAAGGAGCTTCTTACAATCTATTATGTCAAAAGTTCCCCAAATAAAATGCTATGTTCGTGTTGGGCAAGCCACAGAGGATTCAGATAGAAAAATATTACTACTTGGTATTTATATACAGTGTTTTTCACCCTCGGTATCAAACCACTTCACAAATATGTATTGTGACAAAGTTCCTCCTCTATCTTGGTGGGTCCTGCACTTATTGGCAGATTTTCTTGCCTCAGAGATTCACCATGTGGGTTGGGGAACAGCCCAGAGACCTTCCCCTCTGGAAGAACCCACAGTCCAGGTCAATTGGGAGGTTTGGGGGGAACCCGGGCCCACCCTCTACTCCGGGTTCCAGCCCAGGGCCCTGTGGACTACAGCCGTCTATAGTGCCTCCTGTAACAGCTGCATGACAGCTACAACTCCCTGGGCTACTTCCCCATGGCCTCCTCCAAACACCTTCCTTATTCTCACCACAGGACCTTCCTCCTGGTGTCTGATAACGCTTGTGCTCCTCAGTCCTCCAGCAGCACACCCTCACCCTCTCAGCTCCTTGCGCCTCTTGCTCCCAGCTCCTCACACTCTCACCACAACCTGAAGTGAGCTCCTTTTAAAACCCAGGTGCCCTAATTAGCCTGCCTTAATTGATTGAAGCAGCTTCTTCTTAATTGGCTCCAGGTGTCCTAATTAGCCTGCCTGCCTTAACTGGTTCTAGTAGGTTCCTGATTACTCTAGTGTAGCCCCTGCTCTGGTCACTCAGGGAACAGAAAACTACTCATCCAGTGACCAGTATATTTGCCCTCTACCAGACTCCTGTACCCCACTGGTCTGGGTCTGTCACATATTCCTCCCCCTTGCTCAACGCCTAGGGGTTGGGCACCTTGGGACGCCAGACAGTGCACATGTGACAAGCCATTGGTGTTGCCATGATGGCTCCCTGCTCTGTGTTGCACACGGGACTGAAAAAGTTGGAGGGATAAAAACCATCTGATCACTCTTGTGTTCTTCTCCTTGTTCTGCTGCATCCATTGAAGAGGTGCATGGTCAGTCACGAGGACAAATCTGCGCCCGAGCAGGTAGTAGCGCAATGTTTCCATGGCCCATTTTACAGCGAGGCATTCTCTCTCCACCACTGCATATTTTTGTTCCCTTGGAAGGAGTTTCCGACTGAGGTATAGAATTGGGTGTTCCTCCTCCCCGACCATCTGTGATAGAACGGCCCCCAACCCTACTTCCGATGCATCCATCTGCAGGATAAACTCCTTGGTGAAATCAGGGGCTATCAGTACGGGGTTACTGCAGAGGGCAGTCCGTAGGTCTGTGAATGCTTCCTCTGCTGCATCAGACCATCTCACCAGATCAGGTCCATGGGCTTTTACTAGGTCTGTCAGGGGGCTTGCCCTTGTGGCAAAGTGGGGGATAAATCGTCGGTAATACCCCACCACACCTAGGAATGCCCAGACTTATTTCTTGTGACTTGGTTGGGGCCAATTTTGGGTGGCCTCTAACTTGTTCACTTGGGGTTTTACCAAACCTTTTCCGACAATGTAGCCAAGATATTTGGCCTCTGTAAATCCTACAGCGCACTTGGCAGGGTTTGCTGTAAGGGCAGCTCGCCTGAAGGTATCGAGGACTGCCTCCACCTTCTCCAGGTGGGTTTCCCAGTCTGGGGTATGAATGACCACATCATCCAAGTAGGCAGCAGCATAACTGTTATGCGGGCGTAATAGCTTGTCCATGAGGTGCTGGAAGATAGCTAGGGCCCCATGTAGTCCAAAAGGGAGGACAGTATATTGAAAAAGACCCTCTGGTGTAGAGAACGCAGTCTTTTCCTTTGCATCTTCCGCAAGGGGAATCTGCCAGTACCCCTTTGTCAAGTCTAGGGTAGTCAAGTACCGGGCATTACCCAGACGGTCCACTAGCTCATCTATGCGAGGTATGGGGTATGCGTCGAACTGGGATACTTCGTTTAGTCGCCGGAAGTCATTGCAAAATCTTGTGGTGCCATCAGGTTTGGGCACCAACACGATTGGGCTGGACCACTGACTGTGGGATTCTTCGATGATCCCCAACTCCAGCATTTTTTTTTTACTTCTGCTTTGATTTCCTCCCTTTTTGCCGCTGGCACCCGGTAGGGCCTCATTGTTACTCTGGCCCCAGGGTTCGTGACGATGTGGTGATATGTCTCGGTTGTTTGACCCGGTTTTGTTGAGAACACATCTTGGTTCCGGAAGATCATCTCAGACACCTCATTCTTCTGGTCTGGTGTTAGATCGGGAGACACTCTCACCTGTTTGGAAGGCTTGTTTTCCTGGGTTAGGTCTTTTTGGACTGTTGTGCACACCTCTTGTGCATGCCAGGGTTTCAGAAGGTTAACGTGATAAATCTGTTCTTGTTTTCTGCGTCCTGGCTGCCGCACCTTGTAGGTTACTTCCCCCACGGGTTCAACCACCTCATAGGGCCCCTGCCATTGGGCCAGAAGCTTGCTTTCTGCCGTGGGTACCAACACCATAACCCGATCCCCTGGCTGAAACTGTTGCACTTTTGCCTGGTGATTATAATGGGTTCGCTGGGCCTCCTGTGCCTTCTCCAAATGTTCCCGTACAATAGGGATAACCTGGGCTATCCGGTCTCGCATCTGCATTACATGCTCTATTATATTTCTCCCCTCATTGGGTTCCTCTTCCCAGATCTCTTTGGCGATATCTAGTATGCCACGGGGGTGATGCCCGTATAATAACTCGAAGGGGGAAAACCCAGTTGAGGGCTGAGGTACCTCCCAGATAGCGAACATAAGGTAGAGTAGTAGGGTGTCCCAATCCTTCCCCAAAAAGATGACTATGAGCAAGACTTAATACAGCGTTCTGGTGTTTTTGAGGTACTAGGATCTGCCGTACTTTCTGCCCCTGTACTGGTGCAACCTGGTATAAGAGATCCTTCTTCATTATGAAGTAGGGTCCTGGTCCCTGGGTTTTTCCTTCCATGGGGACCCCATCTATTTCAGTCACCTCCTTCCTAATGTTGTCATACCTTGGGTCTTCTGCCTGGTCCCGTCCAAAATTTCCTCTCCTGGGGCTAATCTGCCCAAGATCTAGGGGCCCAGTCTCTGTTGCCTCTACTGGTTCAGAAGCATTAGGGTGGAGGTCAGACTCAGGTGCTTCTCCCTCCTGCGTGGCCTCCTTTTCAGCTGCGCGGGTCCGCCTACCTACAAGAGCGACCCTCTGGCTTTGGGTCAGTATTCGGGTTCTCAAGGCCTTAGTTGCCCTTCTTTCCCTTTTTGTCTTTCTACCCTGTCTGGGAGTGGAGAACAAATCTGGGGATATTTCAGAGAAGATTGGGGGTTGACAGTCTGCTGTGGATGCCTCATCAATTTTAGGGTCTCCATCTTTCTCCAATCCCCCTACTGGGAGTAAGTTTCCAAACCCTGGGAAGTCAATTCCTATGAGCACCGGGTATGGGAGTTTAGGGACTACCCCTGCTGCTACCTCAGTAGTGTTCCCTTGGATCTTGATTTTTACTGGGCTGGTGGGGTAGTAACTAACTGTCCCATGGACACGTTATCCCCGTACGTTTAGCCTGCAGCAGCTGACTACACTTCACAAGCTTCCCTGAGATAAGCGTGATAGCACTCCCCGAATCAACCAGTGCCGTGGTCCCTACCCCATTTAGTTTCACTGGTCTGGTATACATATGTGGGGTTAATGAGACCCCCACAAGGTGGATTAGGCAGCATGGATCTGTCCAGTTTCCCAGGTTACACTACATAGGCTCCTCAGCATTGGGACACTGTGCAGCTGTGTCCCCACTCCCCGCAGGCATAACATCTGTATGGAGCCCTAGGCTCTTGGTTTGGGCAGTCTAACATCACGATCATCTTGTCCCTCAGTGCTCCGACTCTTTGTGGCCTCTGATGGGCCTTCAGCCTCTCTCTTTTTCCACCTGGGCCCTTCTGGTGGCCCAGTCACCCGAACTTTAGGGCTTGGTGCTGCTAGTTTAACCCAGGGTGCCTCTTCCTTAACTGGTCGGGTCAGCTCCCTCGCTGTCCTTCGCCTCTCTACCAGGGCGACAACCTCGTTATAGGTGGAGGGTTTGTTCTGGCTTACCCAGGCACGAAGGTTTGGTGGTAGTCCCCTCATGTATTGGTCGATGACCAGAACTGCTAGTATCTCTTATTCCTTATTCTCACCACAGGACCTTCCTCCTGGTGTCTGATAATGCTTGTGCTCCTCAGTCCTCTAGCAGCACACACTCTCAGCTCCTTGCACCTCTTGCTCCCAGCTCCTCACACTCTCACCACAAACTGAAGTGAGCTCCTTTTAAAACACGGGTGCCCTAATTAGCCTGCCTTAATTGATTCTAGCAGCTTCTTCTTAATTGGCTCCAAGTGTCCTAATTAGCCTGCCTGCCTTAACTGGTTCTAGCAGGTTCCTGATTACTGGCTCCTGCTCTGGTCACTCAGGGAACAGAAAACTACTCATCCAGTGACCAGTATATTTGCCCTCTACCAGACTCCTGTACCCCACTGGTCTGGGTCTGTCACAGTATTTAACATCTGAATACCCTACTCTTAGGTATCCAGGACGACTGAAGTTAAGAGACTTGCCCAGGGTCACAAATCTGATAGAGCTAGGAACAGCGAAACCAAGAGAGACCCAGTTTCCACTCATCTCTTCTAGCCACTGGACCTCACTCCCATATCTAAGCCCTTTGCCTCCCTCCCCCCACAAAAAAGAGGTTTTGGATACTTGGATTCATACTTATGACAGCAGGTTGTCTTGAACCCTTCAGTATTCTTATGATTTTTGTCTGAACCCTCTCCAATTTTTCAACATACTTCTTGAATTGTTGACACCAAAAATGGGCACTGTATTCCAATGCCCAATAAAGAGATAATATAGCCACCTTACTCCTACACCATATTCCCCTGTTTATATATCCACAGATCTAATATTTTTGGCTACATTGTCACACAGAGAGCTAATGTTCAGCTGATTGGCCACCATGACCCCAAGTCCTTTTTAAAGTTACTGCTTTCCAGGGTACAGTTCCCATCCGGTAAGTATGGGTAATGTTCTTTGTTCTTAGATGTACAATGTTACATTTGTTAGTATTAAAAACACATAGTATTTGCTTGCACTCAAATTACCAAGTGATGGATACAGCTCTATATCAGTAACTCATCCTCTTCACTATTTACCACTCCCCCAATCTTTCTGCCATCTGCAAACGTTCAGTGATGACTTGTTTCCTTAGAGGTCATTGATAAAAATGTTAAATAGCATAGTGCCAAGAACCAAACCCTGAACACACCTAGTTAATGATGATTTTGCATTTATGATTATATTTTGACCTTTGAATTAGCCAGTTTTTAAGCCATTTGCTGTGTGCCATTTTGATTTTGTATCATTCTAATTTCTGAATCAAAATATCATGCAGTTCAAGTCAAATGCCTTACAAAGTCGAATACATCAACACTATAACCTTTATCAACCAAACTTGTAATCATATTAAAAAAAGATATCAAGTTAGTTTGACAGGATCTGTTTTCCATAAACTGATCTTGACTAGCATTAATGTTACCTTCCTTTAATTATTTATAAATGAACTCCTATATCAACTGTTAATTAGCCTGGGATCAATGCCATGCTGACAGCCCTATTGTTATCTGGGTCATTCCATTTACCCTTTTTAAATATTGGAACAACATTAGCTTTCTTCCAATCCTCTTGAACTTCTATAGTATTCCAAAAGTTATTGAAAATCATCACTAATGGTCCAGAAAGCTTCTCAGACAGCTCTTTTAAAATTCCTGGATACAAGTTATCTTGATCTGCTGATTTAAAAATGTCTAGCATCAGCAGCGCTTTTTTTACATCCTCAGTTACTGATGGAATGGAAAGTAATAAATCATCTGGCTTTTCCCCAAATATAAAACAAATATTTATTGAACACTTCTGCTTTTCTGTATTATTATTGACAATGCTACCTTTTCTATCTATGGACCTGCACCATTGTTAGGATTTCTCTTATTCCTTATATACTTAAAAATAAAATTATGTCCTTACTTTGCTGGCCAGAGTTTGCCTTGTGTCCTTTGGCGTCCCTTAGCAATTTTCTATAATTCCTAACTTCCGGTTTCTAGTCATTATTATCAACGTTTCTTCCATTTGTTATATGTTATTCTTATTATAACTGCTTTCCCTTTCCCCTTAAGCCATTTTTTAAAAGTGTGGCCTTTTTGCTTGAATGTGGCTTTTTGGACATCTAGTAAAATGTTCTTAAGCAATCCCCAATTATCATTTACATTTTTCTGTTTAAATTATTTCTCCCAATTGATTTAGCTCATAGTTGTTTTTAGATTTGTGAAATTGGCCCTTTTAAAGCACCAAGTATATTTATTAATTGTTTGGATTTGATTAAATTTATGTGCAAGCAGAATAAAGTCATGATCACTTGTACCTAAGCTACCCCTAATTTTTAGTTCTGTGATCAGTTCCTCTTTATTTATCATGACAAAGTCTAATATAAAATCCCCCCCTGTGCTGGATGCAACGCTTCTTGAGTTAGGAAATTGTCATCTATAATTACTTAGAGATTCCAAGGATGGCAGCCTGAGACCTCCTTCACACATCACTCAAGGACTGACTGTATGGTAGGTTAGTGCACACAAGCTTGCTGAGCAGAAACAACCTGCATAGACATCTTGCATCTGAAGAAGTGAGGTTCTTACCCACGAAACCTTGTGCTCCCAATACTTCTGTTAGTCTCAAAGGTGCCACAGGACCCTCTGTTGTCCTTTAACCTGCATAGACACTGCTACAGTGCAGTGGAAGTCACAGAGTGTGGCTTAGCATACTGGACAGCTGGAGAGGGTGCTTCTGAAAAATGACCCAACTGGTCAGGGAAATGTTGTGCTCCTACTATGAGGCCAGGGATTAGTTGTGGATAATAAAGGTATTGTTACCAAGAAGACTACTAAAATATGTTTATGTATTGAGTTTTATGAAGAATTTACATGGGGGAGCTGTTCCTCAATGACATTTTTAATCAAGTTTTATCAAAAATATCTATTGAGGTAACAAATAACATAGGTAACAAATTATATCAATTGAATAAAAACAATTCAACATGAACATAGTGCAAATTTAAGATCAATGAACTATAGCATCGCCAAACTATGGAGTGGTCACAATCTCGTGTAAGTGATGATGTGTTCTTCTCCATCTCCAGGAGGTTGGTGGGGTGGTATTAGTTGTCAACATTTAGCGTGACCACTAGGGGGCATAGAACAAGGAGGTAAGACTGTGTAGGAAATAAAGTCAGTCTTCTTTTGCATTCACCCCAACCACAGGTGAGTCTCTAATCTCTACCTCGTGTCAGAGTGGGATTAAACAAACATCCATAAAATAACAGAACACCCCTACAAAAAGGGAGGAAAGGGAAACAGAGAAACATGCCCTCCAGACAAGCCAGAACAGCCAAAAAACTGAACGGAGCTGGGAGAAAAGGCAAAGAAGCCTGAAAACACAGAACCCAGAGAACTCTGTTATAGTGAGTCCAAGCTGCAACAGTGAGTGAGGGTAGAAAAGTGAAGCTAAAGCTGGGGACACAGCAACAACAGTTTGCTCCCTTAAAGGGTCACATCACCTCAATCCACACAGAGGCAAGAAAACAGGGTGTGGGGGTGGAAACACTATAGTATAGGTAAAGTAGTAGAAGTGGCTACATCTTACCAAGCATTTTTTTAAATACCAACCCCAGCAGAATTTGATTTTTGTCACTCTGAGGGATGGCCTCTCTGGGTAAGCAGATTCCAGATGTTCTGTCAGGCTTCCAGTTTACACCAGCAGTTAGAGGAGAAACAAGTTAATACCTTGCTGTATACAATGGGATCTGTAGAAGAGAATATTATCCCTCCCAGAAGCCTCACAACTGCTCAGATGAAATAGTTCAATACAGTTGAAAAATTGGATAAGTATTTCTTGCCACACTGCAATGTGATTTTTTTGAGCAGGCACACTTTCACTTATACAAGCAAGAGAAGGGGAGTCAGTGAATGATTTCATAAACTGCCCTGCACAACTTAATCCAACGCTGTGGCTATGGGGAGATGAGTGAAGAATTTATCAGAGACAGGCTTACTTGAGGGCTGAGGGACAGCCAACTATCAGAAACACTTCAAAATGATCCTAACCTCACACTAGAGACAGCCAAGAACATAGTCCTCCAAAGTCGATACATAAAGAAGCAAGAAATTCTTCTCAGGAGTAACTTTGAGGAAGAATCCACTGTAGATACCAGAGATATGGGGAGGAAGATCTCTCAGGATGCCCAGAAACCAAACCTACCCAGACCAGTACAAGTACAAAGGGACCCAAAGAGAGTGATTGCTAACATGGAGTAAAGAAAAGGAATATAGCAAGAGCATGAAAGAATGCCCATGGTGTGGCAAACCACCTCACAGCAAACAGCTTTGTTCAGCAAGAAACACCAAATGCAGGAAAGGTCTTTAAAAAAAAAAGGGACATTATGCAGCAGTCTGCCAGTCTAAACATATGGTAACAGCTGTCTTTCAAGAACACGACCCAAAAGACACTCCTACTTTAGAGCCATAGGAGATAACCAAAAAGAACCACCATTAATCATCCACAATTGCCTTGTGACAATATAAAGCAAACTCCAAAATAGATACAGACGTTGATATAACAGTGATTTCAGAATAATTTTTCAGTAGGATGAAACCACCAACACGTCAAGAGCTAACAAAAAGATATTGAAAGTCCTAGGACAGTCCCCATTAAATGTGAAAGGAAAATTTTTGGCCACTAACTCAGAAAGAAGACTACATCCAAAGAGGTCTACATTGTAGATGGCCTATGCACTGCGCTTCTAGCCACCTACTAATCATAGCCCTAGAACCTGAGATCAGGAAGAGGTTCCCAAAATTATTCCAAGAACTGGGGGAAATGGAGGGAGAAACCACATTAAACTTATACCATTTGCTCTGTTGACACCCCCTCCCATTTCTGCCCAGGGTGAAAGAAGAGTCCAGCTGCATAGATCAGATGGGTATAATTTCCAGAATAGACACCCACCTGAATGGTGTGCTTGCATGGTAGTGGTCCCAAAGCCAAATGACAAAGTTTGGAACTGTGTAAACCTTACTAAGTCCAATAAGAATATCTGTAGTAGAGCGCAACATATACTCCTATATGTTGAACACAGTCTTGGACAACTTACTGAAACAGATGTCTTAAAATTGGATATTCCATCTGGGTTTTGGCAGATACTACTTGCTGCAGAATCTGCAATGTTAATGATCTTCATTATACCTTTTGGAAAGTTTTATTTCAATAGGCTACCATTTGGAATACCATCTGCTCCTGAACACTTCCAAACGACAATGTCAACTCCTGGAAGGGGTTTTCTGCCAAATGGATTCTTATCTCATTATTTACTGATTGACCCTACATGACCAACATCTGTTTACAGTCCTGGAAAAACTGGAGAAAGCCGGACTAACACTTAATGACAAGTGCAAATTGTAAAAAGGCAAAATCTCATTTCTAGGCCAGATCATTGATGGGCAAGGATCAGATCAGATTCAGAGAAAGTGCAAGTGATTACCCAGGTAAAGGAGCCTCAAAGTGTCAATGAAGTATGTTGATTCATGGGTATGGTGACACTCCTGGGAAAATTCCTACTTCACCTGATGGTGAGTTTGAAGCCATTATGAGAATTCATGAATTCACAAAATGCTTGGTATTGAGGACATTCAGAGAAATAAAGCAAGACCTGAGCAATACACGGGTTTGAGTCCTGTGTAAGCCAAATAAAACCACTACAGTTTCAGCTGATGCCTCATCTTATGGGATGGGACAGTCCTCCTTCAGGAACAATCCCCACTGTGGTGCCCAGTAGCATATGTCTCATGAGCACTAACCAATACATAGCAGCACTGCACAAACAGAAAAAGCAGCCCTAGCCACTGCATAAGCTTGTGAACATTTCTGATAATAATCCTCAGTTTTCCCCTGGGATCCTGGAGGGTATGTCTACACAGCTCACAGAAGCGACCCTCCCAGCCTCGGTCAACAGACTTGGCTTTGCAGGGCTTGTGCTCTAAAAACAGCTGTGTAGACAGCACTTTGAAGTTGTGGCTCAGGCTGGAGCTTGGCTCTGAAGCATGGGAGTCAGGAGGTGGTCTTGACCTTTGTAACAAAAGGTGCTCCATCACAGCTGTTTGCATCTGCATTGTGTCCTTTTTCAGAGTCAGCTACTCCATTTTGAGCCTTTGTGATTGCTCCAGGAAACCTTTTCTCCACACTTCCCTCTTTGCAGTGCCTCATTCCTTGAACATATCCTTGTGTCCTTTTTTCCCTCCCATCAGAGGTTTGTCAGCCTCTCAGCAGGTGATAAGTCCCCTATATGCATGGAGCAGTGTGTTACAGGTGCTAAAGGGAGTCAGAAAAAAAAACAAGTACATACTGTATCACTCCTAGTCTCCAGGCTGACAATGATAAAATATTGCTTTTCCTCGCAATTTTGGAATGTGGAATTCTCTTCCCACTCTGGCTCATTTTGAGATGGTAAGACATTTTCCAAATTACTTCCCTCTTGTATAGGACCCTTTAAAAATACTGGCTGGGTGGGTGAAGGGGTCAGCAAAGGGCAGATTGTTAATTTCAAGTGCACCTCTGCTGGCTGTCCTTCTGTTGGTGGATGTTACCTTCAGGCAAGTCCCCAGGAGACATAGAAGAGACTCGTTCAGAAAGGCAATGGGCAAACCCAGAAGATATGCAGTGCTGGCCTTGACCAGGATGATGTCCCTCCCAGCTAGTGCAGGAGTAAAAGGGAAACACTAGTTATATAAGCAGTCTTGAGAGAACTACTTTGCCTTGCAATGTGCATGTCAAAATAGGGCTCTGGCTTTGACTTAAATTCTCTTTTATGACACTCACAAATCAGCATAAAGTATACTGCAAAATAAATAGAATCCTGCAATAATTGCTCTAATTCCAAGGATTTCTGATAACCATGAATGCCTTAAAACTCCCCATGCATTTACTTCAAAATTTCAAGTTGGCTAAAAGCTGAGGCCACTAATGGCACTGTGAGCCAAGCACAAGGGATGATGCTGTGGATGATGGGGGAGGAAAGGAGAGCATCTCAGGAAGGGGGAAAATGAAGCAGCAAGTGTTGCTGATGGTTGTGGGATTTAATACTCCAAGGAAATAAAACATTCTCTCTTTAAATCTGTGGCACAAATACCATTTTGAGCAAGTTGCAGGGTGAAGGGGTTAAAAGTCCAGCAGAAAGAGAGAGGCTACTGGTGTTACCTAACATGGCGGTAGACAGCTGCTTTACCCAGAAAAAAAGTTGTTTGAATTCCTCTGTATTGTATTGTAATACGGCACACAATAATTAGTGGTACAACTCCCATCCACTGCATTTTCAGGTTGGCTGCTTGTAGAGCTCTCTTCAACAGCAGTTTCAGTATGGCTGGCCACATGGAATTCTTGTATAATCTCTGAATCTGCTGTGTCGTACTGTTCTTGGGTGCCCAGAAAAATCTCCTCCTGATCAGACCTCCTCCTACACATGGGGTCAAGGGCCCTTTCCATATTGTCTTGGAAACTTTGTGGAAAACTATCTATCATATCATTCTTAGGTGTGGTGGTAGCATTGCTTGTAAAAATGAGGTCCAGGTCCTTGTAGTTTGGGTGGGTAGTGGGAGCATTACTAGAGGCCCCACTCTTGTTCCTTGCTTTTGGGTACTTCTCCTGGAGCTCCTTTGCTTAGACTTGGCACTGAAACCAGCTCTGGGAGCATGCCCTCTCTTCATTTGTTCTGACTGTGTCCTGATGAGGTTTGCATTCCAATAACTTCATCGGATGGGACTAGCTCTCCAAAAAGGTCAATCAAGTCCAGGAGCTCTGCAGCGGTCTGTAGGGAAGCATGGATGCTTTAATGGGTTTGTGACCTTACCACTACCTGGTATTGGAACGGGGCACTTCTGACTGCATGCCATCATTTAAAGGGAGAGAGAACATCTGGCCAAGATGACCCCGAAGCAGTGGATGGTACAGAGAGAGGCCAATCCAGGTGTGGGATAGCAGTTGGAATACTGCCAGAAATAGCGTTGTTAGGAATTGGATGTAGTGGTAGACTTGGCTGCATAAATAGGGAAATATTAAGTAGCAGCAAGGAGGTAATATTATCTTTGTATTTGGCACAGGTGTGACTGCTGTCCAGTTCTGGTGTCCACAATACAAGAAAGAAGTTGAAAAATTGGAGATGGCTCAGAGAAGAGCCATAAGAATGATCAAAGGATTAGAAAACAAAATCTGCCTTATAGTGACAGACTCAAGGAGCTCAATTTATTTAGCTTAACAAAGAGAATGTGATTTGATCACAGTCCAAGTACGTACATGGGGAACACATATTTGATAAAGAGCTCTTCAGTCTAGCAGGCAAATGCTGGAAGTATGAAGTTAGACAAATTCAGACTGGAACAGTGAGGGTAACTAGGTATTGGGACAACTTACCAAGGGTTGTGGGGATTGTTCATCACTGGCAATTTTAAAATCAAGATTAGTAATATTTTCTAAAAGATCTGTTCTCTCAATGAATTTCTCTTTGAACTAGAAGTCCTACAGCCAGTGTTATGCAGGAGATCAGACTAGATGATCACTGTGGTCCCTTCTGGCCTTAGAATTGATTAATGTGTAGCACGAACCATGACATGAACAAATGGTGAAGTAGAGTTACTCCTGTTCCAAAGGGGATTAATTACTGTGACCTAAAATGTTGAATAATTCACTTTTAAAAAAATGCTGTGTGTGGACGCAAGGCACTTGAAGGTGAATAAACTTAAATTAATGCGATGTATGATCCCTGTGTAACCATGCCCTTAGGGACAGAATAGCAGGGCTTTAGCGGAGGTTTTTCCAAGAGAAGGTCCCCTGAGTGCAGTTTGTGATCTTCGTTCAAAGGAACAGAACTTGTGCACATCCTGTAAACAAATTGCACTAATATCTTGATTCTGCCTCACCTATTTTCCAGTGGGAAAATCTTTGCCTGCAAAATTAAAGAATCCTCTACCAGAAATCTCTAAGAACCCTAAAGTGTGTTATTACCTGGCAAAGAGACAACATTTCCTACCTCTAGTTGAGCCTGAAATGCATTAAATATCAACCTAACGTAGGAATTACCATGCAGTCCATCTAATCCAGTCTCTTATCTGCAACAGCAGCCAATTCCGGTTGCTTCAGAGGAAGATGCAAGAAATCCTACAGTAAGCAATTATGGAATAAAGAAAGTTTATTCCTAACTCCCTTTTATATCCTGCAGCAAAAGGATTAATATCACCTTATTTTAAAAAATCCTTATTGTACATCTGGATATTATCATTATCCACATATATGGCCATTTCTTTTTTGAATCCTTGTCACTTTATTGAATCAAAAAATAAGAATTCCACAAATATGAGAAATAATCTTAAAGAAGTTGACTGAATACATGCACATCTCAGAGAGAGGTTCAGGTTCAGAATAAGTTTGGGGCTAAGATTTAGGTTCGCTAATTTTTCACATCAGTTCAATCATCCCTAATTTATAAAAAGAAAATGTTTTTGGAAGATCTAATATAGTCTATTGCAGGGGTCGACAACGTTCGGCACGCGGCTCGCCAGGGTAAGCACCCTGGCGGGCCGGGCCAGTTTATTTACCTGCTGACGCGGCAGGTTCGGCCAATCGCGGCCCCCACTGGCCACGGTTCGCCGTCCTGGGCCAATGGGGGCGGCGAGAAGCGGCGCAGGCGAGCAATGTGTTGGATTAATAATGCATAGTTTATATTATTTATGCAGTTACATCTTTAAAGATTTTTAGTCTTTAGCCAGGTTCTTTGATATTAACCGGATCATGAATAAGGAATGTAGTAGGTTAATGTTTTCTTGTAACTTTGTCTTAACTTTAAAAAAAAAAAAAAAAAGTTTCTCTAATATCACTGTTATTGGGTTTCTTTTTTGTTATGAAATTTGCATTTGAATGCATTAGGACCTGGCTTAAAACCAACAGCCTATTTACACTTTCAATTTTGCTCCTGCAAATAATTGTGAACCTAATTAACTTCTGGCACAAAATGCTGGCACTTTCAGCTCTAGCAGATTTGCAGGTGCAATCATGAGTTAGATATCTAACAGCCATCGCTTGCACACACAGTTAATTGCACCTCAAGTTATTTGTGGGCACAAAATGGGAGGCTATTTTTAAAAATGGAACCATTAAGAATAAGCCACCTCATGTATTCTGCTGCAGTAAAGAACAATAAGATAGTACCCTAGCACCCATTTGGAATTTCCATGGTTTTAAGGAAAACATTATTATCTGAATGTACTTTTTGTGGTTTAATTTAGATGTTTTTTGAAAACCAGGGTTAATTGCCACCTGCTGGGTTATACGCTTCTAGTGTGTGTAAGACTTAATAACAGCCTTAATTGGTCTAACTTTAGTCAGATTAATACTTCTGCATTTCAGCACTGACTGTGCTCCATGCCACAGGGCCCTGAATTAATACAGAAGAGGAAATACTGGTTTATGAACAGTTTTGTCTCAAAAGTTTACACTGCAGGGTGGATGATAAAATAAACAGGAATAGAGTTCGCTTTGTCTAGAAATCCTTGTGACTGGAGACAGATTTAAATAAATAATGGGTGAACATTGTTCTTCTCAGATATGAACTGGCAAGGGATGAGTTCCAAATTTGCAAAATTTGTCTCTAGATGTGAAATGCCCCAACATTTTGGGAGAGATTTAGAATCATGGTTATTGCTTGACCTCTTACAGAAATAGAGCCTACTGGGAAATTCATATTTTGATCCAGATTTAGACTGGAGAAGGTAGCCGAGACACTAGGTCTGACAAGCTCTGACTCTCAATTGGACTGCCCCAGGGACCCAAACAAGAACTGCTTTTGCTCACTTTGAACTGTAATTGTTAAAGACTCTGTACCTAGGGCATCTGCAAACTTTTCCTTTCCTACCAGCCCCAGTAAAATACCTTTTCACTTAGGCATTTGTCTGAGTGGTTATTGGGCCCCACCAGGACTATTGCCTACAAGGCCTAGCGGCTGAAGCACCTACACTGGTTGCCTCTGAGTGGTGTACACCGAGCACATGACTGGCACCCAAGGACTTTGGTGTGTTCTAGCACTGCGCAGCCACAACAAATACACATTTGTAAATGTTTCATGGTTATATTTACAGAGGGTAAAGACAAGACACAACTTTTCATACTTGGAAAACCAGGCATTATAGGAATCAAACTGGAACTAGCAGAAACCTTTTAGGTGGTTAGCAAATTCTCACCCAAGGACTCAGGTCTGTCCCTCTAGTACATCCTTGAGTGGTTTGTCTCAAAACTTTTTGTCTGTTTTTAGTGGCTCAAGGCAAAATGATTTCCCCCAACCTGTCTGGAGATCTTTTCTTAATCACCAGCATGTTTCCTTGGCTCAGTTACAACCAATCATTTCAAGTAGTATCCATCCTGGGGACAACCCCAAAACAGTTGGTTTTCCATCTCAGCGTTCATAATTTCACATACGCTGATAGCGTCATCCAGCAAGTGCACCCTTCTTATCCATCAGCTAATTTAGTATTTCAATCAGGAATGAAATGCAGATGAAGACCCTATACATATGTATTTCATACTCACTAATGTAAACTGTTGGAGAGCGTCTGCCTCTCTTGGAACTCAATAGATGAGTGTTGATGCATTCCAAAACAGGAGCAAGGATTAATAAGGGTATGATGCTTATCACATTCATTGCTGCAATTGGCAAGAGAAATCCATTCAAATTCAAGTCGGAATTCATGGTCTGGAGATAATATCCTGAAGGAATCTGCATTGGGGAAAAACCCTGTTTTTTAGTATACTAGTTTTAGGCTTTTTTGAAGGGACAAAATTCTAATATATTTGGAAACCTCTTCCAAATGGATCTTGTTCCATCTTCTCTTCGCCAAGTTGAAATGCTACTTGCAGATCTGTTACTAGACTCTCAAAGAGAAGGCCCAACCATAACAAAATTAATCAATTATCTGCCTGCTGTTGTGATGCTGTCGTCATCATCCTCTGTTGAGAGCTAAATTTTTACCTCTGTTTCAATTGCCCCTCAGTATAACAGGATCAGCAAATATTACCATTGAGTATCAGCTTCTTTGTCTATCCTTCATTAAAGCGATTGATTGAACTCATAGCAGTAACTTTGAAAGAAGTTTTAGTTGCTCCTTATACTGCAGGAAAACAATTTTTTTTAATAGAATTGTTCAGCCACAAACCTCCCATAGGAAAGTGAGACATGAACTTATTTTACAGAAAAAAAACAAGCAGGAATATATCATTATAAAGACAGCAGTAATTTTTTAGATACCCATGTCAGCAAGTCATATCTGACAGATGCACCAGTATGATGTACAGGATGAATATTTGGCCATGCTCTTTAGAACCAGACTAACACTTGCAAAACTTGATTGATAAGCATAACAGTAATAAACAGCATTTCTCTGTATTTCTAGGTCAGTAAATGAAGAGAGAAACTGATAATTGGAAGGAGAGAGGCCCACTAGTTCCAGTCCCCCAAGTCCAGTGAAATCAAAGTAGATTTATAGGATCCGATTGGTGTATCCCACCACAACAGGGGACAGTTTGTATTTCTTTTGTATCTTACAATGAAGGTCTATCGAGGTGTAGCGCCCCCTCTCCATCCTGTTACCTTCTTTAATGCCAATCTGCTTACAGGTTTTGATGGACAGGTTTGGGTTCTTCTGGATCCCGCCACCCACTCAGCAGAGTGTATCTTCTTTATCTTTTCCTATGAATTTATTTGGTGGTGCCTCGACCCCCCTCGCTCTTTCCTGGCAGGGTCAGCAGGGCAGGTTGGGAGGAAAATTCTAACCACAGAGTAATTCCCCACTTATTTGCTAGATAGTTGGAGACTTCCAAGAAATAACACAAACATATACAATATATTCAACACAATAATTATATTAAATAGGAGACAAATCTAACATAACAGGGTAAAACACTATTTTTAGGTTCACCAGTGCCCACGCTGCTAATACCTGTGATTTTCCCCAGTCATGTGACTTGGTGTAGCAAATGTAAGATTAGTGTCCCATTGGTATGCATTCTTTGTTGGAGCCTTTGATGACCTATAACCACAAAATTCTTCTCTGCAGTGGTTTAGCAGTGTGGCTGATGGGGTTCAGTAAAGCCCAAAGGACTCAAGTGGGAGAAGGTGGTAAATCCCTCCAGAGGTTTAATATGCAGCAGGTTATAAAATCCCCAAACCCTCACTCCCTGGCTTGAGGACACAGTTCAGGGGGTCCCCAAAACAAATTCCCTGACCGACTAACTAAAAGATGGTGCACTCACAAACTCCACGAATGATCCTTAGGTTTGGAGATGACGCTGGACTCCTCAGTCACTGCAGAGGGGCTGATCTCTGCTGGCTGGGATCCTCTTCAGGCAGGAATCAGGCTGTTTCGGTCCCAGGATTTCCCCTCACCACAAAGGGGTACAGGGCTCAAGGTGCAGATTACACAACTGTACTAAAATCCAAACTGTAGTCTCCTAGCCAAGTGTCCAGACACACACACAGCAGGCAACAGCCCTGAACTAGCGGACAGAGCAGAGCTGACCATGTGGTGACTGGTCTCACCTCGGGGGCTGGAGGGCTAACTCAGCCTGGCTGGGGAAGTTTCTATAAACATTGATGAATTAAGCCTCTCAATCCCTACATGCAGCAGGGAAGTGTCATTATACAGACTGATAGGGAGAGAGAGATAGGTGACTTGCCCAGGTCACACAGAACAGCTGGGTATAGAACCCAGATCTCTTGATGCCTACCCCTGTATCTTTACCACAAGTCTATGCCTTCTACTCCTGCTAACTCTCCAGAATAAGATGAATCTCTCAGTAAACCCAGTTATCTGCTGATCGACCCAATGTAAATCAATTCAATTAAATGCATTTGAGCAAGAATCTCTGATTTGACAAATGTATGAAACTAATGTTATTTACATTAGCTTTGTTTTCCATAATGCTTTCAGATGAGACATAAAACTGAGGTCTGGAGCACTTACACAGAGGACCCCATGGTGCTTCTCATAACATCATCATGTTAATCTTAGTTTCCTGGGGAAATTCCAACTCCGATAATTACTTTCCAATTACTTAAGCCTCTTGCTGCTTCAGTTAGATCTAGTATTCAATTGCTGTCCTAAATTGTTGTTCAGTGTTGTTAGGCATTCCTAAAACAGTTGAGTTACTATGTTTTCACCCTTAAGGTGTCTGCAAGTCAGTGGTGGACAAAATGATTCCAGTTTGTTCAGGACTTTTAGGGTTATTCAGAATGTTAAATCTCTTAAAAAAAAAAAAAAAAAAAAAAAAAGATTTTCCACTGCTCATCTCCAGAGGAGGATACAAACTATGCAAAAACTTAAGGTGAACAAAGAAATGGTGGCTGAACTCAGAATGGTTGCCGCACAACTTATAGACCTCTGGTTTCTGTTACCAATTGCACATGAAAATCGATGTTATTAATAGGAATAACATTATCAGCAGGAATCACGGGCACACAAATCTGTTCATAATATAGAGAAAGCGCTATTCATCTTTACAGAAGCAATATTAATCGATTGCCTAATCAAAGAGAAGGCTCAAGCCTTGAAATCATTGCTTCCTCTGCCTCAAGTGCAAAAATCATCCCCTTCAAAATTTTTGACTCCCTTTTCAAATACATGCCTGAATATTCTGACTATAATCAATGTCAATAGAGGTTCATTGTCACCTTGTAGTGGCTAGTAATGTCAAGTGTCAACATCAACTTTTTTATTTTTAGGAAAAGGCTGTCTCAGGAATGACTGTCAATAATAGCAGTATAATTAAGATATGGTATTTTAAGATTTTTTTTCCTCAAGCAGCCTAGCACTATGCACTAATTTTAGCACCAATCAGTGGAAGTGAAGTACAAAGCCTGCTCAGTAACATAGAGCTAAGCAGGTTGCCACAGGGTAAACTACCTTGAAAACTTTTGCTTAACCTGGAACATCCAGTCAAAAAATCATGTCTACCTAAGTAGATCTGCATGACACTTTCACATTTATATAGCACCTCTTCCCCAGAAGCAGAGAGACCCCTACACAGGCTGTGAAAGGATCACTTTATCCACCACTGAAATACACCCACCTCTGGGGCGGGACACACCAGCAACACATCCCCTCCAGCGCAGTATAAAGAGTATACAACTAGGACTACAGAGAGAGTCTGCGGTGGAAAATATCAAATGAATTACAATTTGTTGAGGAAATTGGAGATAATGGTATTTCTAACGAGCACTGGTATTCTGTCTTTAATAACCACAAGTGCGTAGGTCCTCACCTGAATCCACAGCAACTCCAGCAGCAGAGCACCCTAGCACTGGGTACTGGAACAATAATGATTCAAAGAAAAAAGTAGCACATACTGGTCTTCCTGTGTCACCTGAGGCTCTCTCCCAAGTGCTGACCAAGCCAATCATCCTTCATTTATGAGAGTCAATGTGACCATAGCCTGGTAAGTTTTAGTAAATCAAGACTACTGTACTGGTAAAGCAGCTGTTGAAGACCATACCAAGAAACTAGATATACAATTGTATTAAATATATTTCATCATATTTTAATAATCATGGGAATTTAGGATTAAAAGCTTTTTACTCACCTGAATGATGCACATTCTATATAGAATTTGAAAGGCAAAGAGCGGAAAGAGCCTGACAAGCAACTTAGTGCTTTCCACATGAGTCTCACTGTACCAGCCACCATAGTTTTCCTTGGCAAGATCTAACCAGCTTGTCACATCTCCACGAAGGCGGCGGTATCTCACACAGCACATTCTCAGTGCATGAACAACTACCCCACAGGTGGTCAGCTGGGAACTACCTGCGAATGATCAGAGACATCATGCATCAGTACATTTTACTTGCTGCCAAACTGAAGACAAGCCAAATCGCTTTTGGAACAAAATACAACTGGGTATGATTTATCTTGGTCATTTCCAAAGGATGTAGCAGACCAGATTTGTTCCAATGCATTCATCTTTACAAGACAACTTGAACATATAGGGCCAAGTCTGGTTGCAGCATCCACCCTAAACTGCCCTACTGAAGGTACATAGGTTGTGGCCTTGTCTTCAGTAGGAAGAATGATTTTTTTTTTTAATACCCGTTAACACTTTGGAATGATTTATTGTTATGGCTGAGCAGGTACTATATTAATATTTTCCTTTGAATGTGTTTTGTATTGATTTGATCTGGGTCGTTTTCCATTCAAGCCAGTAGTGAGCTATTGTATGCCCGCCAACAATACTGTCAATGAAAGAGGGAGGCACTGGTGAATTGAGGTATGGCTCAGCGGATGCTAATGGGATAGAGAACTTGTCATGGTCATATTTCATGGTCAGGTTAGTCGTTATTAAAAATATTACCTTCTGATGGCCATGTGATAGGCTGTCTGAAATAAATTAGGGGTTCTCAGTCTAGTTCCTAGCAAAACAACAAAAACCTCAACCGCAATTACCATCCTTGTTGTCAGTCTCAGAGAAACCAGCAATGGTACAAGTATGGAAACTTAGACAGGAAGGATGGTTCAGTCATTCGGTCCTAGCCTATGGTCTGGGAGTTCTGGGATCACATTCCTGCTCTGCCTGTGCAACCTCAGGCAAATCACTTACTCTCTGTGCCTCAGTTCCCAATCTGTCAAACGGGGTAATAGCACTTCTCTATCTCACAGGGGTGTTTGAGTCACTCGGATACTACAGTAAAGGAGGGGTAATATGAGTATGATTAGATAGATAGATCGATCTTAAATGCCTTTATCCCACAAAGGTCATCCCAGGGTTGAGACATATTGGCAGGGAGGTGTGAGGTAAGTTTGCATTGCTGCTGCCTGGGGCCTATTTTATTTATTTATGGTGGAGTTCATCTCCTGAGTTGGCACCTATCACAAACACTGTATTTATTCACTTAATGTCAGGAAAGAACTAAGAAAGCAATGGCTATTGGCTAATCAAGATTTAAACCCACTCTCTGGCTGCTTAGTATCCACAGCTGGACTGTTGGCATTGATAAATAAGATCTCCCTAACAGAGAGGGAAATATACAATATGGATCCAAGTTATCGAGTCTTCTGGCTTACGTACTCTTTTTAAAAAAAGCTTTGAGGTCTAAAAACATAACCAAGAAGAAAAAGCCATCTTTATAAGAGTGTTCAAATTAAGATAAACTGATCAGAAAAAAGGAAGAGGGTATAGATTCTGGATTCTCTAATCAGTATGAAGAGGCCTTTTAGAAGTGAAAATAGACATGAGAGAACTTGCGTAAGGGTATAGTTTTCACCAGCTGTCGTGATTTGGGGCTGTAGCTAGCTATCTGATGTTTACCCACATGGGCTGATCTCTAGCTTTTTGCCCCACAGTTGACATTGTGTCATTACAAAGAATGCACTCATTTACAAGAGGTGCAGTTACAGCCTAGTCCTGTGAGAAGTGAGGAACCCTGGACTCCTCTTGAAATCAGCCCTTTCAGGAGATTAAGGTCTTAGACAGCTGTACCCATTTATTAAATAGGTGGATAAGATGAATAAAGAAAAATGTTACACCTTAAGAAATGTTTGCGCTGTAGCATATCCAGTTTATTGCAGATTACACACTTGGAAACAACCACTATTAAAAAATTCAGACTTAAGTTCCATTATTCACATTGGAAAGAAGATTTAACATGGATGACAGGTTATTGTCGAGCCCTGACATTTCAAGGCATTTCTTATTAGAACAATTTCCCTCCTTTCATAATACAATCTGAGAATCAACCGCTTGTGAAGATCTAGAAAATATTTTGTTCTGCACAAGAGTAAGAAGGCAATGATATATTTACTTGCAATATACTATTTAGCTACTAGATATTTCTGAACAATGTGTAGAGTTCCAGATGGGTTGTGGTCCCTCCCTGGTAAACAAGACAGACAAATCTGGAACTCAACCTGTGTATGAAGCTTGTTTATCTGTAGTTGCAGTTTTGTTTAAATGAACAACTTGGGTGAAATTCTGGCCTCAGTGATGTCAATAAAAGCTTTGCCACTGATATTAATAGTGCCAGGAGTCACCCCTGCTTTTTAAGGAGGAGTGTAATTTCAGAGAAATACTCTGTTCGAATTTTGACATTAATTGAAGCAGTAATTCAGGAAGGCATGGGGTAAGAAGGGCAAAGGGAGAAGATACAGAAAGCATATGATATGCAGCACTATCATTGAAACAGATATCTGTTCTACAGACATAACCATGTACTTCAGTATATATCAACATTATCCATTTCATGTTTATACAAATTGAGATTTTTAACGTTTCCTTGGAAATGTACATCTGTTTAGACACTAAAATAAAAACATTTAGAAAGCAATCTTTCCCCTTCTTTATCCTTACTGCTTTTGGCTCTGATGTTCTGCTACTCTGACCTTGATCTAATCATGAATATCTATGCTACTTAATTATAATAAAAAGCCTACATTGTACTCTAGATGGTAGACACACATTTTTTCTCATCTTTGGTCACCTGCCAGTTCTTAAAATTATAGCAGTGGGAAGAAATGCAAATGAAGTCAATGCTTGACTGCTAAACATGATGGAATGCATGGTCCACATTGGAAATGTTACCTTAAAATAAAAAGGGAGCATATATAAAAATCATTTCTTTAAGGTCACCTCTGAATTTGAATTATGGCTCTAAAGAATTTCCAATGTAGTCATTTTATTGGAAGGAGCCAAAATAAGGATTAAAAGCCCTCAGATTACTACTCCAAAAATGGGCAATTCTGTTGAAACTTGCAAAATATTAATTAAACCAAACAACATTCATTCAGAAAAACATTAAGCAATGATATACAAACAAGTGCTGCCTGTGCTGACTTTGTAGGGCAATTAACATTTTTGTAAGGCCACTTCTATTACCAAAAAGTTCTTGGTATCTCTTGTTTTCTTTGCTGTGACCCTAAGGACCTGAGTAAACCTTGCTAGTGACTTCGGTGCTGTGAATTTTCCATAACAGACAGGCTGGCTCAAGCTGCGAAGTTCAGATACAAATTTCCTCATGCTAAGTACATTCAGATCCACGGCTTTTGTTCAGATATGTCCTTGGTGTCAACATGCCATGAGCCAGAATCTCCACTGTCTTCAGTTTCTGACAGGAATTTTCAAAAGAGTCCATTGAAAAAAATCAATGGTATTTGAGTCCCTAATTTCCTGAGGCTCCTCTGAAAATCCCAGCCTTTGTTCTTTGCACCTGTACACATTACGTGCAACACTACCAATGTGATTTGATAAAGCTTATACTTGTGCAAAATGGGAGTAAAATATTATCCAAAGCGCAATGTAGTAGAGACTCAGAAGAGGTGTGTGATTTGCTGACTCATTGTTGCACATGACATTGCCCCACCTTGATAGGGTGACCAGATAGCAACTGTGAAAAAACGGGATGGGGGTGGAGGGTGATAGGCACCTATATAAGAAAAAGTCCCCAAAAATGGGACTGTCCCTTTAAAAATGGACCATCTGGTCACCCTACACCTTGACTTTAGGGTACAGGGAATGGTTCTCAGAGGACGCAGTTCTCAGGGGGGATGGGGGATAACTCAGTGGTTTGAGCATTGGCCTGCTAAACCCATGGTTGTGAGTTCAATCCTTGAGGGGGCCATTTAGGGAACTGGGGTAAAAATCTGTCTGGGGATTGATCCTGCTTTGAGCAGGGGGTGGGACTAGATGACCTCCTGAGGTCCCTTCCAACCCTGATAGTTTATGATTCTAGGACTTCAGCATGGGGCTTGAGCAGCCCTGGCAGTAGCCAGTCTTGTTGGGGAGACTGGTTTTATTCACAAATGGAACTCAAAAGGAAATAGCACAAAGCCCAGGGAAGCTTTGTCTTGTCTCCGCTTAGGTGAATTGTATTTGAAGCAGGTAGGAGAAGCCACCTGATCACAGCATCATGGGGTTGAATCTTAATCTCACGTTGGAGCTCAAAGATGCTTCCTATATGTGAGTAATTAATGTGTCTGAAAATTCCAGAAACAATAGCCGTCATTCAAAAGTAAGAGACACAAGGTGGGGAAGGAAATAGCTTTTATTGCACCAACTTCTGTTGGGAGAAGGGACAAAGTTTTGAGCTTCACCAAGGTCTTTCTCAGCTCTGTAAAACTTGAAAGCTTGTCCCTTCCACCCACAGAAGTTGGTCCAATAAAAGATATTACCTCACCCACTGTCTCTCTTATCCTGGGACCAACATGGCTACAATAACACTGCCAACATCCATCTAACTATATTTCTATTAACTATATTTTTCCACTGATTAAACAATCAGGGTTTATTTTAACATTAAAGCTTTTATTCTCTTTTTTGGAAGCTTAATTTCTTGCATTTGGTAGGGTTCCCCTCCTCCTACTGCATACAAATTGCATTTTACAAGTTATAAAGCAGAATCAAAGTACTTTAAGGAGTTGCTATAGTTTAAAATGTTGCAACAAGCTGGGAGATGCAGTAAAAATGTCTTTGTTTTAAAGTACTCAAAGCTATCTGCATGTTTAAACAGTTCAACATTTCTAATATTTAGTTTTAGGGATACAGCAGGCCTTCAGAGTTATGAACACCAGAGTTACGAACCGACCAGTCAATCACACACCTTATTTGGAACCGGAAGTGCACAATCAGGCAGTAGCAGATACCAAAAAAAACCAAAATCAAAACCTGTAAACTACTAAAAAAAATAAAGGGAAAGTTAAAAAAAATTGACAAGGTGAGAAAACTGTTTCTATGCTTGTTTCATTTAAATTAAGATGGTTAAAAGCAGCATTTTTCTTCTGCATAGTAAAGTTTCAAAGCTATATTAACTCAAAGTTATAAACTTTTGAAACAACCATACCATTTTGTTCAGAGTTACAAACATTTCAGAGTTACGAACAACCTCCATTCCAGAGGCGTTTGTAGCTCTGAGGTTCTATTGTAATAGCCTACATTGCAGCAATGATAGCTTTAAAATAGAAAATCAGCATCAGATCTCCCGTGATGCAGCCACCTCCTGGTAAGGGCCTGTTTTAACTGGTTTTGTATGGGCCTGATTCTGCAAAGTGCTGAAGTTAATGGCAGTAGAAGATGTTCAGCCCTTCACAGGAGGCACTCAGCAGGATTAAGTCCAAAATGAGTGCAGACAGAATGGATGTAGCTTTGGGGAAAGAACAGTTAAACAATTTTTTAAAGTCACCTTTAAAACATTTCTAAGAGACAGATATTTGCATCTTACCTTTTTTGGGCTGGTAAATCATTTCACTGCGCACCATGTGAATTGTGATCAGGGCCATAAGCACAGACACAAATGGGATAAGAAAACCAAGGTTCTTGGCCAAAGATTGCTGGATATAAGAAATGCTAACAAAGACAACTGCTGAATTTAAGTTAACCAGCCAATAAAACCTATGGTAAACAGACAAAAGTTATTCTAAGAGGGAAACTGGTGAAGAGATGCAAGTAATTAAGAATGCAATTCTGTTGCAAAAAGTAGTTTTAAGCATTCTGAAGTTAAAAAGTTTCCTGACTTTAACAACATTGAGTGGGGTGTATTTACACCTGTGTGGTATGCACCACACTGCACTGGATCCTGCATAGCCTGAGAGTTTACATGAACTTTCACTTGATTACGGGAGAGTCTCAGTACTTACTTATAAAAACAGACCAAGTTTCTAGCCCACATGGTTGTAGAAAAAATATTGATGCCTAAAGGCTCAAAAGCCAGAAGACAAAAAGTACCCCCATTTTTTTAGACTCATGATTTTTAAATTAATCTCTTGGTTTATGGATGCCTGAATAAGGTTTTTGAATATGTGGAGTTGGCAATACCGTTTCGAAGGAAGATGAAAAAACCCATAATGCCCCATGCCAAATGTATAATTCTATACACAAGGAGAAAGTATTTCCTTGCTGACTCTAGCACAGTGGTGGACAACCTACGGCCCATCAGGGTAAATTGACTGCGGGCCATGAGACATTTTGCGGAAGTTGACCGTCTGCGTGCATGGTCCCCCTGCAGTTCGCAGTGGCCGTAGTTTGCTGTTCCCGGCCAATGGGAGCTGCGGGAAGCGGCAGGATGCAGGGACGTGCTGGCTGTTGCTTCCTGCCCTGCCGCTCCCATTGGCCAGGAACGGTGAACCGCAGCCACTGGAAGCTGGGAGGGGGGGCATGCCTGCAGATGATCAACGTCTGCAAAATGTCTCGTGGCCCGCAATCAGCTTACCCTGATGGGCTGCATGTGGCCCGCAGGCCGTAGGTTGCCCACCACTGATCTAGTCTGACCTCCTGCATAACACGGGCCAAAGAAATCTCACTCAGTAATCTCTGTATCAAATTTGAGACACTTGCCCTGATTTTCAGAGAGTGGATGCTCAGCATGAAAATGACAAAAATCAAGCCTCTTTAAAACATGTCTTAAACTTCTGAATGGGTTAACAAGCTAATGCTATTTTAAAGAATATAAACAAGAACTCAACAATCAACAGAACATATTGCTTAGATTTCTTTGTATGCAGTTTCAGTATCAAAGTGAGAGCATCACCACAGTTGTCACCCTTGCTGAGAGCCACTGCACTGAGAGCAAGGACTGACTGAGCATGGAGGTAACTGATTTCACACCCACACCCACAGATGGACTCTGTGTATTGAGATTGAGACACATTGAGGAAGCCTGGAGGAGCACGTATTGCTATTGCCTTGGGTTCTACCTGTTCTGCAGATAATGGACAAAGAACTTGAGTCTAGCATGCATCATTAGTCTTGAATTCACTTAAAATAAACAAGCAGGAGAGATGACCTTCGCTATTCTTGCTCATCTCACCCTTATTGGCTTTACAACTTTTTATCTTAAGCACAAGTGAGTGGGCAGGGCATACTATCAGTTCAGCTGGAGCTGCAAATCTGTCTACTATCACTGTCCTCTACATAAGAGAACACGTATTAAAGATAAGATCAATGTTTTGGCTGTGAACCTTGAGGAGAGGGGAAGGGGCGGGAGGGGAGACAAAGCAGTTGCTATTAAACACCAAAGGCCCATCCACATTGCCTCTGCTTCTTCCCTTTAAAAGGCTCCTTGCTAGTCTGTTGTAATTGCCCAGAAAACTGTAGTGGCATCACTGTAAGTTACAATGTTGAGAGCATTACTGTAGTGCTTCTGACTACTCTGTCATTGGCCTAGCTAGCTAGAGCCAAGAAGAAAAGCCTTTATAATGCTGAAGACGTGGAGGAGTGACAATACCCACGTTTGTTCAACTCAAAACAAAATAATCTCTCTTGTTAGGGAAGAAGAGCATCTGACAGTGGCTTAGAAGCAGTGGGCAGGAGGGCACTTTTAAGCAGCAAGCCTAGTGTCATACAGGCAGTGGCCGAGGAAAGAATAATGACAAATCCAATTTGGATGAACTCAGTGCTGCCGAGAAGGTTAGGGAGACTAGCAATACTACGTATGCCAGGAAGCAGGGACTTCCAGGCTTAAACCATCCTCCAAAGCCATCTGAAAAAGTCCCTGAAAATTTCAACTTTAATTATTTTTAGCTAGTGCTGTGTCTTTTAAACCATTTCTGCCATGAGATAGGATACCATTAGAGGGTTTTTTTTTTATTTTAAATGTAAAGCAGTTGTTTGGGGTTTGGTGTTAACCACTTTGGAGAGAAGGTATTAAAGATTATGGAAGCGTTTTGCATTGGCTTTGGCCCTCTTCTGGCAATTTTGTGTTTAAGTTTAAAATTGCACGATAGGGGCAAACAGCTCCAGATGCTGGCCAAGTTCAAGGTTTTAATCCTGGTCTCCAGAGCTCTACATGAGATCAGCCCAGGCTGTCTCACCCTACATGACTATAATGTCCATTGTGTTCCACTGGAAATGGTAGCCTAAAGAATGAAACCCATATGTGCAGAAGATGGACTTTTTTCAGCAACTGAAAAATTCATTCGGAGAAGAAATTAGGACCTCCATAAATCTTGGTGCCCTGAAATCAAAATTTAAAGCACACTTCCTTGATCTAGCTTTCTCACAATACTGCCACCAAAATAAGTAAAGGAAAAATATCGAGTCTTTGCTGACTGGAGGGAAGAGAGAAAGAGAAATGTATCTTGATGTGCACATTTCAAAATTCCGAGAGGTGCTCATGTCATAGACCAGAAGGGACCATCATGATCATCATGTCACAGTGATGAATTGTATATAAGAACCTAGACAGACATGAGCCTATGGCTTGTTTCTGATTTTGATGCCCCACCTACTTTCCTGACATTCCATTGAATTCTTCAGAGCATCTGAGAGACCACTTTGGGGTAGAGACAGGCAGGATACTTGAGGTTCGAGCCCTGGATTCAGTAGCTAAGCAGTCTTACAGGCACCAGTGCAGCAAACTGCACTGTTGGAGACCACACATCTGCTGGGGTTGGCTGGGGGTGGGGTGTTGGGTGTTTGAAAGGCCAAACACTGTAATCACTGTTTAGCGCCCCCTCACATTTCAAACATCATTATTGTATAGCTCCCTCTCTGAGGATGACTATAATGGAGTTGTAGGGCTAGTGGTCAGGATAGTAGTGAGAGAAACAAACAAACAAAAAATCACCAGGTAAGACCTTTCACAGGCTACATAAATTCTTTCTATGACAAGGCCCCAGATTCTGTGGCACTCTGATGTAGCAGACTGGAAGTTCTATGGTAGCGTCATGAACTAGCTATGAACAACCCACCAACTATGGTGATGAAGAACCATTATGCTGCCTTGGCAATGGGTGATGAGGAATCACCCCCAAAGATGGAGGAGGAAAAGCTCTGTACCCGCAAGGCTAGGAGGATCATAGCTGAGAATTTGAAAATAGAAGGCAGCTTGGGTGAAAGTGACCATGAAATGATAGAGTTCACGATTCTAAGGAATGGTAGGAGGGAAAAACAGAACAATAAAGATAATAGATTTCAAGAATGCAGACTTTAGCAAACTCAGGGAGTTGGTACGCAAGATCCCATGGGAAGCAAGTCTAAGGGAAAACACAGTTTGAGAGAGTTGGCAAAGAGATCATTATGGACACAAGAGCAAACTATCCCACTGCATAGGAACTATAGAAAGTATGGCAAGAGACCACCCTGGCTTAACCAGGAGATCTTCAATGATCTAAAAATCAAAAAGGAGTCCTACAAAAAGTAGAAACTAGGTCAAATTACAAAGGATGAATACAAACAAACAACACAAGCATGTAGGGACAACATTAGAAAGGCCAAGACATAAAATGAGATTAAATTAGCTAGAGACATCAATGGTAACAAAAAAAACATTCTACAAATCCATTAGAAGCAAGAGTAAGACCAAGGTCAGGGTAGGCCCATTATTCAGTGAGGTGTGGGAAACAATAACAGAAAATGTGGAAATGGCAGAAGTACTAAATGGGCTTGTTTCAGTTTTCACCAAAACATTTAGTAGCAATTGGATGTCTAACATAGTGAATGCCAGTGAAAATGAGGCAAACTCTGAGGCTAAAATACGGAAAGACCAAGTTAAAAATTATTTAGACAAATTAGATGTCTTCAAGTCATCAGGGCCTGATAAAATACATTTCTAGAATACTCAAGAGGCTGACTGAGAAGATATCTGAGCCATTAGTGATTATCTTTGAAAAGTCATTGAAGACGAGAGAGATTTCAGAGGACTGGAAGAGGGCAAACATACTGCCAATCTATACAAAGGGGAATAAGGACAACCCGGTGAATTACAGACCAGTCAGCTTAACTTCAGTATCCGGAAAGATAATGGAGCAAATAATCAAGCAATCAATTTTCAAACACCTAGAAGATAATAAGGTGATAAGTAACTATCAGCATGGATTTGTCAAGAACAAATCATGTCAAGCCAACCTGATAGCTTTCTTTGGCCAGGTAACAAGCCCTGTGGATGGGGGGGAAGCAGTAGATGTGGTAGATCTAGATTTTAGTAAGGCTGTTGATATTGTCTCGCATGACCTTCTCATAACAAACTAGGGAATTACAGCCTAGATGGAGCTACTATAAGGTGGTTGCATAACTGGTTGGAAAACAGTTCACCAAGAGTAGTTATCAGTGGTTCATAGTCAAACTAGAAGGGCATATCAAATGGGGTCCCACAGGGATCAGTCCTTGTTCTGTCCAATATTTTCATCAGCGATTTAGATAATGGTATGAAGAGTACATTTATAAAGTTTGTGCATGATAGCAAGCTGAGAGGGGTTGCAAGTGCTTTGGAAGATTCAAAATAAACTGGAGAAATGGTCTGAAGTAATAGGATAAAATTCAACAAGGACAAATGCAAAGTAATCCACTTAGGAAGGAACAATCAGTTGCAAACATACAAAATGGGATATGACTGCCTAGGAAGGAGTAGTGCAGAAAGGGATCTAGGAGTTATTGTGGATTGCAAGCTAAATATGAGTCAACAGTGTAATACTATTGCAAAAAAAAAAAAAGCAAACACCATTCTCGATATATTAGCAGGAGTGTTGCAAGCCAGACTCAATAAATAATTCTTCCAGTCTACTCCGCACTGATAAGGCCTCAGCTGGAGTATTGTGTCCAGTTCTGGGTGCCATATTTCAGGAAAGATATGGACAAATTGGAGAAAGTCCAAAGGAGAGCATCAAAAATGATTAAAGGTCTAGAAAAGATGGCTATAAGAAATGATTGAAAAAAATTGGGTTTGTTTATTCTAGAAAAGAGAAGACTGAGGGGGGACATGATAACAGCTTTCAAGTATATAAAAAGTTATTACAAGGAGGAGGATGAAAAATTGTTCTTGATAACCTCTGAGGATACAACAATAAGCAATGATCTTAAATTGCAGGAAGGAAAGTTTAGGCTGGATATTAGGAAACACTTCCTAAGTGTCAGGGTAGTTAAGCACTGGAACAAATTGCCTAGGGAGGTTGTGGAATCTCTGTTATTGGAGGTTTTTAAGAACAGGTTAGACAAACACCTGTCAGGAATGGTCTAGTTATTATGTACTCCTGCCTTGCGTGCAGGGGATTAGATGACCTCTCGAGGTCCCATCCGGTCCTACACTGCTATGATTATTAGATTGTATAAAGGAGATTTTAAATGAATTAGATCTGCACATTAATATAATTAGCTGCTTGTTTCTGATTAAATGAGAATCAGTAAAATAGTTGACATTTAAACCGTATTTAGTTTTTAGCGTTAATCACTGAAAAGAATGGATTCATTCAACTCTTCAAGTTATTGTTTCAGACTACCTGCAGATTCAGGAAGACATCTTTGCATTGATTTGTACTACCAAGCCTGACCCCAGATGTACAGTATCTTCCCTTTTAACTTGTGTAAATTTAATTTTAAACATCCACTTTAACAAAATTTTTAAATCTGTTCTTCGCAACCCTGAAAACTAGAAATAAGTATGTAAATAGAAGAGAAAGCATTCCTGCTAGAGTATTATTCTATGGCAAAGCATGGGTTCTACAGCCACCTAAAGGCCCCTGGCTCTACAAAAACGGCCATCAATACGATCAACCTGTAACCCAAGAGATCCTGCTAAGCCTTTGGGCAGAATTATGAAATGACTATGGAACTACTTCAAGGTCAACTGGGGAGGTGGGAAATCTCCACTAGCATCTTTCAAATGACTTAAATTTGCTTCCTCTATTAGTAGTTCTGCCCATACAATATGCTGGGTAAAAAGGGCTATCTGGCAGGTGGCGCTAGTCTGCCACAGCATGATTCCTGTGATTGGTGGTGGAAGGTGGGGAGGGAAAAGAACTGGCTGGAATGTCATACTGGCACTTTGCTGCTGGCCCCCGCAGTTTGTTTTCTCATTTTTAAGCAAGGCTGTAGGTCTATTGTGAAGACACCGTCCAAATATGAATAGCTTCCATGTTGTCCTATAAAGTCCACAGACATCCAGAAAAACTCTCTCTTTCTGGTGAGAACTACCCTATTCATCTCAGTTGGGTGTTAGCTTAGAAGCTTTATAATTACAGTTTAAATGTCAGCATCTTAAGTATTTCACTTCAAATAATTATACCAGGAACAGCCAGATATTTTATGCTGCCTTTGAGTGGAGTAAGAATAGCCTAACCCCATTCTGCTCAGCCCTTGATCACAATACTTGCTTCTGCAACCTCTTACTCTGAAGTAGTTTGGCCATTTACTAGTTGCTTTAGCATTTTTCATGCACCAGGTATTACAGGATTTCCAGGGATATTTTGGTGGTAACACATGCAGGTCAGATAAATCAGTCTTGGAGTGTTAAGCTTTAGTCCTTTAATAAAGATATTCCAGTAGACTCAGGAATCTGAACCTCAGGTTTGCTTATACTCCCTGAGATCACAGGTTCACATTCCAGCAGTGATGACTGAGGCCTTCATACTTGCCAGGTAAACAGCTTGATTTCCATTCTGAGAAATGCAAAGGTTTATTGGGAGAAAAGGGGTTGGTGGCTGCTTTTTAAAAAATGAAGTAGCACAGATTCTGCCCCAAGGTTCTGTTTAGAGGCGATGGGAAATTGACAAAATCAAAAAGTTTCACAGGAACATACCGATTATGCCAATGTTTTCAATAGGAAGTTAGCCAAATGTTTTGTTTTGACTTTTATGTATGTATTATATTCTATAGGGTCAAAGCAATGTGCTTTGGAATGTTTCGTTTCATGAAAAATTTTGAGTTTTACTTTTGATCTTGAGGCTGAAATTTTGTTTCATCCTGTTTCAATTTTCTGTGGAATAGAAATTGTTTTTCGACCAGCTCTGTTTCTGACTATTTCTGACAAAGTTAGCTTGGGAGAGTCAGTGTTGCCTAATGGATACAGCACTGAACTGGGACTCAGGAGACCTGCGTTCTATTCCTGGCTCTGCTATGATATGCTGGGTGACCTTGGCTAAGTCACCACCCACTCCATGCATCAGTTACCCCATCTGTAAAATGGAGATAATGATACTGACCTCCTTGTAAAGTGTTTTGATATCTACTGATGAAGAGTGTTATACAGAAGCTAGGCTAGCTATAGGCAATGGAGTTTGGACTAAGATACACTCAAGTACCAGATAATGGTCCATTTCCAAAACTATGCAGAAACATTTGTTTACCATACTTTTCTTCATTTGACAATGAGGCTTTGCAGAAAGGAAAGCCCTTCTGACACCCTGCAGGGAACAAAAATTCAGTGGCCATGGTAGTGAACACAGGGAGAAAGGAACAAAAAAAAGAGATAAATACAAAATAGGAGTGATGAAAATAATTGAGAGATTGAGTTGAGGCAACAAAAAAGGAAAGAAATATTAGTAGAAGGAAGAGGGAAACACTGAGCAAGATTGGTGATTCCTTCTCCAGAAGGAATAGAAGACAAGGACAGATATAGAAGTGATCCTATACGAACCACAATTTTCCAACACCTCAATGCTCAAGGCAATTTTGTTTTACCAGCTCAGTTGTTGGTGAGAATTTAAAGACCATATTCTGTCCCTGACCTTTTTGCTATTCCCATCGATAGCAATGGGAGTTCTCGTGCATCAAGAAGTAGTACCAGTTTACAGCCTTAACTTATAGCCCCAGGTTTCAGACTCTCAGGACCCAGTTTTCCTCTTCTTAGTTTAACATTGGTGAAATCCATTTATTTCCATGATTTTACACCTAGTTTGTTCCAGAGATTGGATTCAGGCCCTAGAAGTGTAATGCAGCCCTCACCACATACTAGGGTTAAGATCATAGTTACACAGTCCTTTGCAAGAAGTTTGATTTTTGAAAAGCTGTTAGGCCTGATTTCTGAAGTAAAGCAGGTTGGATAAAAATCTAGATTTTGCTAAAAAGCAACAGTGTGCAACTGTCTCATTAAATATATATGTATTTTAAACATTTATTCTCGTGACAAAGAATCTACCAAGAAGAGAAAATAGCGTATGATTATAAACTTACGAGGTTGTAATGAGACCACGAAATGTGAAGAAGTAAACCCCATTTTGTTAGTTTTAAGATTACAAATCATATGGTTCCTGCCTCAGATGCCAGACAACTGTAGAAATTAGTTTTTAATCATACACACCTTTCCTGATACTTCCAAAGCCCCAAGAACTGACCCATTTGGATTCCCCCAAGGAAATATTTTATTCATTCTGTCGTTATGTCTCCCTTGTAATCAACACTGAGAAATGTCACTTTGATTAAACACAAGTCTGAATGACTAAAACCATAGTACAATAAATTCTCCAGAGCAATCTTTCAGAACAACTGATTGCTCTCCAGTCTTAATCCTCCAGAGTCTTATTTAATCAAAATGATGTTGCTAATTAAGGATTAAAACTCAGAATAGAATTAAAAAGGAGGATGTTTTTCTCTCTCCTTTGGGCAGGTCAAGGAGCCAGAATCTGTTTTAAGGAACCAAACAGTCTTTTCCACCTTTAGTAAAGCTACACTATTCACTGAAGTTTGGATTGAATCCAAAAATCTTCAATATTAACATAACTGGGGGGAGGAAAAGGAATAGCTCTGAAAGCCATCCAGGAGCGCCGCCAGCTTTTCCGCCGCCCTAGGGCAGCGGAAGGTCCCGCCCCGAAATGCTGCCCCCCCACAGAGGCGGCAGAAGGTCCCGCCACCAAAATACCACGGCAGTCGCCGCCCCACAAATCTCAGCGCCCTAGGCAACCTCCTAGATCGCCTAATGGGTTGCACCAGCCCTGAATCCATCCCCATACGAACAGAAATATGACGTAATAAATTCTTCATTGATTCATCAGTGAGGCATTATCAATATTCAAATGTGCTCAGTTTCAGTTCATAATAGATACACTTTGATTTATTTTTAGTAGTACCAACAATTCATGACACATGTATAGCACCTCTCAATCAAGAATTTCTGGATAATTGGCAAAAATTAAGTATCACAAAACTCCCTCTGAGGTAGGTAAAGAATTTCTGTCCCAGGAAAATTCTAATATTTCATCATTTTGTCCCAAATCAGAATAAAAATCTTGAACTGTTGAAATTTTGTGGAACAGAGTCCAGAAAAAAAATAATTTGTAAATGTCAAACCAAAAGGAAACAAACAGTTTATTTTGAGTTGACAAAATGTTATATGTCAATTTTTCCAATGGAAATGCTTTTTCTGTAGAAAATTGTGATTTTGATGAAGCCCCATTTTCCAATGAAAGATGTTTTTGTCTGAAATTTTCCAGCCAGCCCTGGTAACTATATAGATGTTTAAATTGAAGAACAGAAGTCAAGTGACTTACCTGAGGTCCTAAACCATCAGTCACAGCTGGAAAGAGAATCTATGAGGCCTATCTTTCTATCACCACTGCTCACATGAGGAAATCGACCACCTCTTGAAGTAAACGACAGTTCCAAATGTGATGTTTTGATTTTTTTATTTTAGTGCTGGTACTTGTGTGTGTTCAAGGAACTTTGCCACCTCTACGGAGTCTACTCAACCTAGATCAAAGGATTGAGACCCAGCAAGTAACTTCACCACATCCCTGACAGGCCTTTAAGTACCATAGTGTAAGAACTCAGATAGAATAACAACTTGCTTATTAATTCTGTGTCAAGTTGGGCAAGTCACTTGACTCTGATTCACCCTGGGTGAAAGTCCCTGGCCTGTGCTATGCAGGAAGACAGACTAGATGATCAGGGTGGTTCCTTCTGGCCTTAAGATTTATGAATCTATGTTCCTGGAAGGAAATTTAGGTAGTCCTTTTGAAAATTAATTGTTACAGCTAAAAATGAGATTTTCTATATAAATTCATTTAAAAAAATTGAGATGCACTTGAGTTTTTAATTAAGCTCCATCATCTCACACAGTTGTTCTATTGCAATATTAAGAAACTCACCAATTGAAAAAAGAAAGAAGTTCCTTTGGTTCAAAATCCTCAAGGTTGTATGCACTCAGTGGACAAACTATAGCTCTTATGCCTCCTGATCCAAAGCAGGCTGTTAATAGCCCAAAGTAGAAGAGTATTTTCTGCTCCTTTTTGGCTAGCGGGTGAAAGATATAGTGTCTGTCTATATAAAAATCTTCAAAGGGGAAGGCAACAACAGGTAGTAGGGCTGTACCTACAATGGGGAAGAAAATGGACATATGTAACTGGTTAAAATGATGAAGCATTGAATCCAGTATTTATTTTCTAGATTAACAGCTACATTGGAATTATAGTCTCTAAATTAGTTAAAAAAAAATATCTACACACGCAATGGGAAAGAAAATTATTCATTCCTTTAGAGTGACATGCGGGTACAACTACAAGTCCAGAACTTTGCTGAATACTACTATTAGGCAAGAATATTGACTACATATGGCAGAAGTACCTGAACTTCATTGCTTTCAGGGCTGGGCTGGGACCAGAGGGCTGCAGTTATGTGGCCAGGACCGGCTCCAGGTTTTTTGCTGCCCCAAGCAAAAAAAACAAAACAAAACAACCGGAGAGCCACCGCCGAAGCAAAAAAAAAAAAAAAAAATCTACACAAAAAACCCTGGAATGCCGCCCCTTGAAAAGTGCTGCCCCAAGCACATGCTTGGAATGCTGGTGCCTAGAGCTGGCCCTGTATGTGGCATAGAAGTTCTCTTTACAAATAAAAAAACATGACCATAATTTGCGCTACTCTTATCTATCTAGATGGATTAATAGAAATTGCTTGCTTGAACTCAAAAGCTGTAGTTTATCACTATAGCTAGATGAACAATAGTCATCAGATAATTTGGCAAACGTTATGATGTATTCTCAGATATGCTATTTGATTATTTTTACTTATTTTATCAGTTTTACTCTTCCCTTTGCAGCTTCAGAAAAAGTTAGCCCCAGAACACATTTTAGGACTCTGTAGTTGAGATTTGGCACCTCCAATCTACGGCGTTGTTTCTATAAGCAAAGTGATGCTCCCATATTTGATGAGCCTTTTAAGTGTATTTTGAGTGAAATTCAAATACATCATATACATAATATTTGCACACATGTCTGCTTCAAGCATGGCAACAGGAGACCAGGATTGTGATACTAAACATCAAAATCTGAAACCCCGGCCCCAGGATGATGGATTAAGCAAAAATTTGTAATAAGCTCCCACAATAAAAAGTCATATCCCATGCATTGTACGTACACTAACAAGTCTAGTATCAAATCATCATCCCTAATATTTTATATTTATTTTCCAAGAAACTTCCCCTTGCTATAGTGACATTTGTTCCTCTTTGGAAAATGCTTTGTGCTACCTCTGACAGTTGTCAATGGACGGTTAAGTGGTCTGATGCAGTGTATTCAGTATACAGTTCAACAATTTATCCTTTGTTTTATCATTAAAGTCAATTTGTCCCACTTTGATTTTTTTTTTTTTTTGGGTAATCTAGAATCAAAGGGCAAGGGGATTCAAAACAGGAAGTTTATGGAGTAAGGAAGAGGATACAAAGGAAGTCATTTTCTGAGGTAGTTCATACAGTGCCTTGACAATCTAGACAAAACGGCCCCCTTCTTCCTCCTTTCCACTGACCCACTTGATCCTCTGTGTCATTTTTTTCTTTTAAATTCTTGCGACGATTTCACTTCAGTCATCCACAGCAGGTGTTTTTATAGCTGATGCATACAACACAGAATTATTTCCTGCTGCGGCAGCACTCTAAAGGAGGCGCTAGAGTTTCCAGTGCAAAGCTTTCTGAAACATGACCTCAGGGCACCTGCTGCACACAACTGAATTCAAACTCACACTTCTGGATGGAGGTCAAGAGGACAGAAATGTTGCCTTGAGAGAAGACTAATTCAGAAATTATCTCAATTACTCCAATGCTATTCTGATGCCTATCTAAATAACAACTTATTTGCCTGCATGCAAACAAACTCTTGGGATGAGTAAATGTGAATAAACTTGTGTGTCAGCTATACATCAAGTGGCAATGCAATTGATATCCATTTTAGTATAGCATTCTGGAAATCTGGGTGAATTTCCAATGTTTATGTTAATGGAGCAGCAATAACTTGTTCTGCCCTCATCTTCTGCCTGTGCTGTTCACTTAAAAGTTAGTGATTTTATGAAGTTAATTCTAGAAGTTGTGCAGTTTAAAGGACAGGCTGCAGCATCAGAGATCGACTGTCTAGTTGTACCTGCCTGATCTGAGTAGCAATCTTAAGGTCCCTGTTTCACCTCAACTCTGTCCTAGAGACAAAAGATAATTCAGTTTTTAGATCAGCTCAAATCAGCTTTGACATTTACTGAATTCCACATGACAGTTATACAAAGTCAGCAGAGACTTGCAAACTCAGTTTGTCTAGGAAGGGGAGTGGCTCCACCCTCTATATCACCCAATCTCCTTGACAACCCATACTAATAGCTGTGCATATCTAAAGTTTCATACTGTCCTCCATTCCAGCCACTATGTGGAAGATCATTAGGAGGTGTCCATACATTACACATCTGTATATTGAGGGGACTTCAAATGTACAGAAAATCATGGGTCAGTAAAATTCACACATGTAAGTTACCTGGAAAAATATTTTAAGAAGTGTATCCTGAACTTCGTATAAAAGATTTTAGCCCATTGGGTGGGAGAAGGAGTCAGATAGTGCTAATATGAGTCAGGCCCTAAAAGTAAGCATCAAAATGTGACTTCCGAGTTCGAAGTTTGTCTATGCAACGTATAGGTCTTATTAACAACCATGTAGCTTTTAAATACAGCAGAACCCCATAAATTTGCACCAATTGGAGAAATGCATTGCAAATTATGGACTTTAACAAGTGGTTATATCACTGAATTTCCAGAAGTGACTAGTGACTGTGGGTGCCCAACCTGATACCTTAAAGGGACTCAGTTTCAGAAAATGCTGAGTGCCTGCTTTCTGAAAAGTTAAGCCACTTTATAGCATCACAGTTTAGGCTCTCAGACTGCAGCATCCAAAATCTCTAGTCACCTTTGAAAATGTAGACCTTATTTTACAAACATTATTTAGTATTGTTCAAAATAATGCTTTGTTAAGGTATATTAGCAAATCTACTCCAGTACATTTTGTGAAAGAAAAGTTAAGTCCTTAGCTATTAAAGAACTTTGGTAAGGCCACAAGGTTGGAGACAATTATTGGATTTGCATATAAGTAAGGAATAGTATGTTTCTATAGTACTTTTTAAAAAATTGACTTATTAGAGCAGAATTGCATACAAAAAGCACATTGTAGATGAAATAATCATGGCATAGCACCTACCTAGAAAGTGGAGAAATATGCAGATATACACCAGCTTGATCCTCCCCACCAGATGTTCAGCAAACCAGCCCATAAACACAGGTGATAACATGGAGGCACCTACAAAGCACATGTTTATGATGGCTGCCTGGTAGTTGGGATAGCCAAGTTTGATAGTGCAAAAGAGAATCATGTTGCAGACAATGCCAAAGAAAGTAAACCTCTCACACAGTTCCATCAACAGCAGGCAAATGGCCACCTGAAGTTTCTTCTGAGACTTGAACCCAGATGAATCTCCATCATGCTTGCCTTTCCTGAAGAATTTTCTTTTCTCCCTCTCAGCAGTGTGGTTCAGAAGTTGTTTTTCTTGTAAGTCTCTAAGGTCTGTAACAGGCATACTTTGCTGTGCTGAGCAAGACTAAATTGAGTGGGTTAGGTTGTATGTACACTTCTGTTACCCTCCACTGTAATTAACAAACTGGTAAGACCCTTGCTTTGAATTCCACACCTTACTACCACAATTCCTCAGGGTACTTATCACTTTAGTGCTGTTATATTCAAGATCAAGGAGCATGAGGGACACCAGTATTTAAACTTCTCTGAGTGCACAAAGTTGTTGAATCCAATCTGTTTATTTAATTAGTTTGTCTGGTTATGAACAACCCCCCCCCCATAATATTACCCATTAAATTATGTGAATCAAATACAATATGTGCCAAATTGTATCTGCATGTTACAGATAAAGGTTAAATACTGAGAAAGGCTAAATTGTTTCAGTTGAATTCAAGTACTAGATCAAGAAAATAATTTGGGGCTAATATTCTGATACCTTAATTAAGCAACAAGTGAGAAACTGCAAGCAAAGAGATAACGATAGAAAGAATGCATGTTTTTAGGTGAACAATATCTTATCATTATTACATTTCTTGTTATTTTTGGTTGAAATTCAGATAAGAAAGTTAATTAGAAAAGTAAGAAATGCTAGTACATTTAAGTACAATAAGCAGGTTTTACAAGAAAGTAATTCCAGTATATTAATGAAGAGAAAAAGTAATAAGAGAGAACCCAAAACCAGCACGGCTTCTTTAGCCTGACCTTGTACCGCAGCTATAACATGTCATAGGGAATCAGAGTCAGAAAGACTTTGGATCTTGGGTATTAATTAGAATCTATATAGTCAACTTGAAGAGAAATTGGGAAGGTTCTACAAGTTTACAATGTCCCCACTGGGCAAGCCACTAAAAAGTTTACAGAAAACTTGTCCAACCCCCTAGACATGATTCTCCACTACTGTGCATAGCCTTTTATACCTGTCCCAAATGGTAGTGGTCTGCACCCACTTTGCACAGGTGTAAATGACTACACAGGGTGAAAGGCAATGGTGAATCAGACCCACTGTTTCTAAATAGAACTATCAAGTCCTCACTTTGCAAGTTGTTGGAACAGAAATTCTTTTTTGGTTTCATCTAACTATATAGATACTTATATGCACACATGCTCCCTACCCTTTAGCAGCTGTTGTACCTACCTATTATTAAGTAATAGAGATGCAAGATAGTATATAAATGACATGGATAGGCCTAAGTCAGAATCCCAGATCCAAAATTCCCTGAATTTAGGGCAGTAACCTTTACACCTGATACCAAACGTATTTCTGTAATGGCCCATAAATACCAAATCCAGAAGCCCTGAAACACACATCCAACCATCAGTTGAGCCCCTTTCTCAACCAGTTCTTTTTAAATTCAAACAGGGTTCTAAAGCCAAAACTTGGCTAGCGGTATCACAGAGTTTGCTTAGTTCTGGGTAGGGCTGTGGGGGATGAAGGAACTTTGTATCATACCAGTATCTATGTCTGCCACCTTCTCTAAAAGGGACTAGGATGAGTTTCATTCATTTTTGATGGCTGGAGAAAAAGCAAGCTACAGAGATCACCTGCAGCCCCATCTGGTTTCTCTTTCATAGTTTAACAAACCTGGTCCCAAACCAGGGAAGAAGCCACAGGGAAGAAGAAAGCACTATGACCAGAATGCACGCCTATTCCATTTGGGGGAGCACCTCTTACCTAGCTGCTGGTGCATTAGGGTGCCCTTTCTTTATTCTATTGGAAGATATAACTAAAGTATAAAACCAGATTGAAAACACTATAGTAAATACACTCTGCTTCCTACACACATTTTAATAGGGAATATTCCCTGTTCCACTGTTGATTTTTGTCTTTAAAGGATTTTTATTTGGGGTGGGGCACCTGTTTCTCACAGGTGTTGCTGATTGAGAGCAAATGAGATCATGGGAGGAGGGGTAGAGCTAGAAGGCTTGCCAATTGGGGTAGATGACAACAATTCCTTATTTGATGTTAGTTTGCCTGATTTTGGGGTCAGGCAGGGAGAATAACTGACTGGTTGGTTAACCCCCATAAAAACCTCAAGGTAGACTGAAACCGGTGTGTGGGAATGAGCTTCTATTAATGTGATTGTTTTAGAAATGGTTCTGGCTCTGTGAGAAGTTAGCTGAAATGTTTGATACTCTGAGTATATATATTTTTTAATAATGGTGGTGTGCTTTGCTAATGAGAGCCCAGGGAACATGTGTTCTATACCTAGCTCTGCAGCTGACCTGCTGTATGGTCTTGATGAAACCCTTTAGTCAATCTGCTCACTGGTTTTACCCCTTAATATAGTACTTAGAATGCTTAATGCAAAGTGACTGAGGAAAGGTGGCGATAGACCTAATAATATATTTAGGGTTACACCAGTATTGAAGCAGGTGAGATTTTTAGGTAGAAACCAACAACAGCAGCTCAGGACTGAAGTGGGTTCAAAAAGAAGTTCTGCCTCTGACAAATCCCCTTTGCCCCCAGCAAAAGGCTTTGGGTCAGATTGACAAAGGGACCACTATCTTAGGGGATATGCTATTCAATTGAAGCTGTTCCACTTTAATTAACTCACTATTAATTGGGCCATGGAGACTGAGACTCAGTGGTGAGGATACTGTTGCTGTTCCAATTGCTGTTCCAATCTGGTATCTTCAGCAGGCAGAATAGGGACTTGAAACTGAGGGTTTCCTACAGCCCAGGTGAGCACCCTAATCACTGGGCTACCACCTCCTCTGTCTTGACTGTTTTATGTGGCCTCTGAGCACACCTACTGTATCAGGTCCTGCACACAACTCAGGAAGAGAAGTGCCTATCTTCCCACCGTTTGTAAATTACACTGGGGCTTATATGTGAGATGAACATGTGGACTTCTAGAGGGAGGCAGTAATGCGCATGCCCCCAGCCAGAAACATAGGCACTGAGGGAACTTTTACTGCACAAACTTAGACACTGAGTGAGTTGAAGCCCCTGCAGGGTTAGATGGCAGCTGAGTGGGAGTTTTTTGGATCGCAATGATGTGTAAGTTTGGGGCTTAGGTGCCTAAGTACCTTTGTGGATCTGGATCTTGAAATCCTTGAAAGCATCTTCTTTAAAGGGATAGCTCTGTGAAGATAGGACAACTGGTTCTTGCAGTGGAGTTTGCTATAAAAGTACTTGTTCTTTCCAGAGCTCCTAGTGGTCATGGTTGGTGTAACAGAGAGCTGACTGTCTGTACAAGTTATATTTTGGCAGGCCATCTGTCAGGTGAATAGACCAGCACCAGAAAGGAAATCTCTTGGTTCTAGAATCCATTTAAAATAGTAAAATCTGGCCAGGAAGTAGCCCAGGCACTTGTGTTTGGCTCAACTCCAACAAGTACTAACCTATTACCTGCTTTGATGTGGTTGAGTACTGGTTGCCTATGTGCTTCTATGGCTAAAGGGCAAATGATCTAAACTTCTCTTCATGTGCTGGAAAAGTCAAATTAGCTCTTGCCACATTTCTTGAGGGGAAAACTTCATGGACATTTTGCTGATTTCTTTGGGGCAGTACAAGTGTAATTTTTTTTAACACAGGCTGAGATTTTTAAAAGTATTTAGGTACTGCTCAGTGTCGCAAGTCCTAACTGACTTAGGCTCCTAAGTCTCATTTGCAAAAGTAATGTAAGCCCAGATCCTCAAAGGTATTTAGGTGCCTAACTTCCACTGATTTTTTTCAATGGAAATTAAGCACCTAAGGACCTTTGAGGCTCTGGCACTTAGGCACCTAAATCCTAGTGACTTTCAGTGAGGCTTAGGAGCTGAAGTGTCTAAGTCACTTTTGAAAGTGGGACTTAGAGTTGTATGTCAGTTAGGCTTTGCAACACTGAGCAGAGTAACACCTAAATACCTTTAAAAATCTGGACCATAGTGGTTAAAACAGAAATATTCTATGGTTCCAACAGTAGCCATCTTTAAAGTCAATGGCAGAATTCCAGTTGACTTCCATGGGACAAGGATTTGGTCCTGTGTATACGGATCCAGAGACTTCAGTGTGATTAAAAGGGTGACCACTTCAGTGACAGGAAACAGAGATGTGATAGGAGAGGCAAAGACTAGAATCTCATGTTTTTTAAAATTACCACTTTAATCATTCTTGTGTGTGTGAGAATTGTTTAACTTAATGTAGGTAGTAGCTGTGACTAATTCATCTCCCTGCCAATGAAGCATAGTTCCCTACAAGATGTTTTCTAGTAAGAATAGCTGAATAATCATGATGCTAGACAGGCACTGTTCATGATTACTTTGTTTTAGTGGAGTGCACAGTGTCTATTTCCACACCTCAAAGAAAGGGTCACTCTTCCAATTATTAGGTGAATCCTCCTCTTGTTCTCTCTGCAGTTGATTCCTTGGTAGGAAAGGAAAAAGTAGAATATCTTTCAGTCTGTCTGAGACACAAAAATAATTACTGGAAGCAATGGTCTTTGGCAGTCTGAAGATAACCTGCTACTTATGTAGTTGTTTCAGAAGACTCCAAAGTGGCTCTGAAAATAAAATAAATTAAAAGGTGTGATAGGATAGCCATGTGGTTAAAGCACAGACTGGGAAGCAGAAGAATTGGGTTTAAGTCCAGCTTTGACTCAGGCTTGTGGCCTGACTTCAGGCAAGGTCTCATAAGGTCAGTTTCTCCATCTGGAAAACAGGGATGATACCTCCTCCTGTGAGGTAAAGAAGCAAGATGAGACTTGATTCAATAAAATGTGTGATTGTTGTGACAGCCTCAGAGTAAAGGCTATCTGTAGGTTAAAAACATTATAATCTTCCACTTAACATATCCATTTATGAGATTTCTGTGTTGCTCATCCCCATGGTATTTAGGCACTATAGTCTATAAGCACAGAACCTTGAATCTGTATTTTGAATAATTGGAATAAATCCTAATACACAACAGTGCTTTTTTTGATATTCCTTGTATTTAAAATGTATATCTGCTGCTGCTGATATATCTTGTCAGCAGCAATGAATAATGTTGAATAATGTCCGTAGGACTATGAACCATACATACCAGAAGAGCAAACACATATTAAAACCAGAATGCTTTGTAAATAGTGTTAAGGACCAATTAAAACCCTGAAATACAATTATCAAGGAGTTGAGAATGCATATTTGTGAAAGTGGGAAAACCAGCACATCTACTCAAAGTTCTCTAAGCTATAAACAACCATTAAATGTGATAAAAGTACACTTTGAAGGCTGGAAGATAACAGCTACGAAATTACTAGTTTATTAAGACTATTGATTATAAGAGAACTGCTCTGTGAATACCCTCAGAAGTTATGTGGTTATGCTACTAAATAACATTTGCATAGTTTTATTCCTTCTTTGGTATGTGTATTCTTGGAAAAACTTTCAACTTCTTAGAGGAATCGGAGAACCCAAGATCTGATTCCCCCCTCCCGCCTGCTGCAGGATATGAATAACCCCCTTTTCAAAGACAGTAGCAAAGACTGGCCCTCAAAAGTGCAGCACCAGTACAAGGTACTGGATTTCAGTTTGGGGCAGGGGAATATATAAAAAAGATCTTTGTTTATTTTTTCACTTTCCAGCCATAATTAAATTGGGACTTTTGGGGAAGCCCTTGCAATTCTTGCTTATTCTGCTTGAAGGAAACACCACAACAGTTGGAACCAAATCCCTGAAGTGAGCATCACTCCAGACCAACAGTGAAGTGTGCAGACAGGACCAGTTTCATATTAACTCTCAAATGAGAATAATCTGTAGCGTCCCTAGGGGGTTAGATATTGTATAACCCCCCTTTTGAGTGGAAGCTGGATAATGTTGAGATATTTTTTATGATTGCCTCAATTATTAGATCCCAAATCTGAAAACATGTGAAGTGAACTTTCACAAGGTAGCAATAAATTTACTCGTCTTCCTTTCCCCTTGTGTTCTACACTTTTTTCCCCAAAGAGTACTGTGTCCCTTTGCCCTCAGAATAATTTTTGATAATTTTAAAATGCCCCAGTTTATATTTTTACCTCCTAAAACTAAGGACACAATCCTGTGTCTCCTAACTGTCGTGCGAGTGAATGGAATTTGAAGGTTCCTGTCACCTTGTAAAGTCAGGCCCTAAATAATGAAAAGAGTCAGGAGACAAGATTTCTATGGTGGTTCTTCTGCAAATTTCCTGTGTGACTGTGGGCAAGTCACATTTACCTCATCTGGGCCTTACTTTCTCCATCTTCAGAATTGGGATAATATTTATCTACCTCACTGTAGTGGTATGAGGCCATGTTCACCAAAATTTGTACAGTGCTTTGAGATCCTAGATGAAAGGAGCTATGGAAGTACAAAGTGTTATAAATAACCTTTAAGTTTTCTATTGCCATCCTTACAGGCCAATCTAGCAGGTACTTCAGCACGTGTGTAATTTTATGTATGAGCAGTCCTACAGAAGTGAATGTGACTCCTCACCTGCTTACAGTTATACAGGTACTCTACCTTGCTGAAACGGAACTATAGAGAGAAAGCAAAGGAGGGGAGAAGATGGCTACTGGTTCTGCTGCTGAGTACATGGTTTATAACTATCAGAGAGAAAAGTCAACTAATTTTGCCTTTATAAAGTCCTCTGCAGGGAGCTGATTTTAAAATTGCTGATCCAAAAACCACTGCTATAATAAGAATGATTTTGGCATGATTACACTGTTCCTTCGAGCAGCAGAGGTTTTATTTCTTGAGATTTTGTTCAAACATATATAATTATCTATGCTGAGCAGTTTTTCATATGTTCTCAGGCTCTTGTCTTATTGCACCTATTTGACGTTTTTATAATTCAGGAGTAATTGTATTGCAATTATTTTTCATGATGCATGGTGCGGTTTTATATCACATTGTTGGCAGATATTCTTTACGATGACATTTGTTCTAATGGGAAGATTAGAACCAGTTCTATCATATAGAAAGATGGCTTTTTTATGTCACATTATAGTTTGTAGATGGCACTTAGGATATTCTTTTCTGACATAGATTTTTAGGTAGAGATTGGAAATAGATTCTAAGGCTGTGTCTACAATTGAGGCAATATTATCTATGAATCCGAGATGGTTCCTACTGTTCTCAGAAAATAATAGGTCCATTTATATCCAAACTGTGTGGCTTGGAAGAACCTCAGTCAGGAAGGACAGAAGCGTGGCTCTCTACCCAAGAGAGGCGACAGCTGAGAGCTGGGAGCCTAGAGTGGATACCCTTGCTGAACTATGGAGGGGAAATACAGGTGCATTTCCTGAACTGTGACACCTGCAAAGTAGACTGCTAACTGCAGAGCTAATTTTACTCAAACCTGCAACCTTTCCGTTATCTTTTTCTAGTTCAAACCCAGATAGCTTGCAATAATATGGATTTGTGTGTGTGGTTCCCCTCCTCCTTCCTTTTTGTACAGTTCTAGTCAATAGCTTCTATTTTTTTTTAAAATGGGGGAATTGGGCTATAATATGCAGTAACACTTAAACTGAAATAATTAACATTGACCTTTTGCCCAGACAGTAAAATCAATTGTCTCGGGTGCCCCAAAGAGCTGTGTGCTTGGATCCTTGCTTTTAATCTGTGTATGCAAGTCACTGTCAGCAATTGAATGAATCAATGTGGATTTGAAATTGAATTCCTATTCTAATGATACTTATGTTAGGGTGAATTTTAAAATAGTTCTAATATTTCTCACATCTTTGTGCTGTTTACTTGGCTATCCAATATAAAGGCTTAGATGTCTAGAGCTTTAATTCAATTCAGCCAAACCAGAGCTGTTGCTTGTCCAGTCGAGACACTGGCTTCCATCTTTGTTTTTTTTTCCTTTTTTTTGTAACTGTCTAATGAAGTTTCTTCTAGAGATAGGCCTGAATCAGAACCAGGGATCACCCTTGAACTTTGGGAAAGTTTGGATCTCAGTAGGAACTTCTAGGCTCCAGCACATCTTTATTCTCTTCTTAGGCTTTGAAGCTTAATATACGAATTATATATCTCTGGTAGAGTGAAAATCTCTCTTTACTGCCTTAGGAATAGTTCTTGATTGCTGATGCACAGAACCATGTTTAGGCCTCTGTTTTATCTCCTTTAGACTGTGGTAATGGCTTTTTGGCTGATCTCCCAGCACACACAATTAACAGACTTCAGCTGGTACAAAATACTGCTGCTAGGATCCTATCCAGCTCAAGGAAGAGTGAGCACATAATTGCAGGTCTGTCTTAAAACACAGAAATCAGAGAGTAAAAGACTACTTAGGATGCTCCCCACAACCTAATTCAGGATTGTTCCCAACAGTATTTTCTCCAGGGCTGTGTAAAGGCAATCTTAAAGTAAACTTAGGCCTGAACCAAAATGCTAGATCCAAATGCTCCCAAACTGAAGCACAAGTGTTAAGAGTCTGACCCATCTCTAGTTTTAAATGTTTCACTTAAGGTGGCTTTAAGACGTCTGTGTGCCATAGGATTCCAGTGAGGCCCCCTTGCATAAATTTGAGCACCTAGAGACTGCTCTAGTTGATGGTTGCCTCTTATGGGTTATCATTGGGCTCATCCACAGCGTGGTAGATCCCAGAATTCTTAAAGTGGCATGTGCTGTGGAGACTCCCCTAGTGCCCCAAATATGTGTCCTCCTGCTCCTGGTATTTCACCTGTGCCAGGGCTTATGTGAGGTCCTATGCAGCGCCTGCACTGGAGGAATTCTTCCTAGCTGACCAAGGGGCTTTTACAGCCGCTCTATGCTAGTGCAGGTGCCTTAGTGAAGGGGAGAATCCCTCCTTTTATCCATACCCAGGCACCAAAATAACAATGGCCTGACTTTTTCAGAAGTAGTAAGTACCTGCAATTCTCACTGATGCCCAGGGGAGTTGCGGCTGCTCACAGCACTGACAATAGGGAGGGAAAGCAGGGACAATTGTACTGAGGCTCTGAGCATCTGTATTGTCTGAGTAAATAGAGTGAAATGGGAGGAGTGGGGACCCAGCGAACATAATGTACTGGGGCCTCAAATCTCTCCGACTGGGCCTGCTGCACAGCACCTCTGAAAATCAGACCGCCTCTTTAGATACCTAACTTTTGCCATCCCCACTTAATGTGGGGGAGGGATAGCTCAGTGGTTTGAGCATTGGCCTGCTAAATCCAGGGTTGTGAGTTCACTCCTTGAGGGGGCCACTTAGGGATCTGGCGCAAAATCAGTACTTGGTCCTGCTAGTGAAGGCAGGGGGCTGGACTTGATGACTTTTCAAGGTCCCTTCCCATTCTAGGAGATAGGATGTCTCCATTAATTAAAAATTAATTAACTCCTACTGAATTGCAATTTTTATGTGTTGTTGGCTTGTGTGCCTTGCTACTAATATAATGAAATGCTGTCACTGTCTCCATTTAGTAGCTTCTCTCTGGAGCCTGCTAAGCAGATGTGAAAGGGATACTGATTCCACTGCACTTATTTAAAAACTAAACAAAACCCGAGACACACTTGTTTTCTTTCTGGCTTTGACTTGTTAGCGTGGCACTGAAGAATGTATCATTAAACCATTGCAAAGCTTTTTATAAAGCACCTTGAGATGTCTCTCAGCATGATAAGTCGCAATACAAGTTGTTGTTTTAATTTCAGAGGCCAGTTAGATCAGGGTCTGTCACATGTTCCAAATGCTTAGGCCAGTTTAATCATTGTTCCATCATTGCTATCAGCTTCTTCTTAAAAAAATAAGAATAATGATCATCTCCTTATTTTAAATCACTGAAAAAGGGTCAGATGTCAAGTTAGCAGTTAAGAGAGTGAAAGTAGGATGTTGTTATCTAAAAAATGGAAATCAGTGGGAGTTAGGCACCTAAAACACCTTTTTAAAATCTGGCCTCTGAAGGATGATTTAAAAGTCTATTTAGACCCTGATTATGTCAGGTGCTAAGCACTCCTGGTTAGGTCCCAGGTGATCTCAACATCCATTGTCAGAAGTTGGGGGTGTTCTGTTTATAGCTCAAGATATGCGCAATACCCTATAAGGATGACTCTTGAGAGTTTAAAAAATTTAATCATATTAACCTTAAACTGACATGATGTGGATGGCTGTGTTCTATATTTAACTACTCTGAATGTATTTCCACTTAACAATGTAGGTGGAAAAACTGACCAAAGTTTGTATACCAAAACACAGTGGATTCCGCCCACCCACCACTCCCGCCCCGCAGGTAGTTCATAGATTACCTTTGTGTGTGTGAATTTCTCGACATTTTTTTCAGCCTTTAAATAACAAACAAACAAAAAAATACTGTAGATACACAGTCTTGGACTGTGATTGCACTAACCCTCATAAGCCAAACAAGGTCTGGCCAAGTATCTGGATGCACAATGACCAAAGAAAATTCAGGGTGCTGCAAGAAGTTATCATGGAGATTCAACGGATAGCAGATCAGTTGGTGTTACATAAATAATGAGATAGATACTGATCTAATGCTTCAGGTCCCTGACCATTCATGGTTATTTAAAGATCCCACAGAATTTCTGAAAGATTAGGTGATATTACTTTAATATCCTGACCAAATTCCAATATGGGTGATTACATTTTACCGAGCTAAAATTCTCCCTACATTCACTTGGAAGAAGATATTCTTCACTCTCCATTTTAAAATTGCCAATATTGTTTGTGCAAAATACATGTCGTGTTCCACTCAAGAAATGGATTTCAGTAGTGGGTGAGCAATCCCTATATTTACAATCTATAAAGCATTTTTGGATCTTTCTGAGAAGCTGCATAAAATTTCAAGATTATTTATCTTCCCCATATCTGCAATATCCTTAAATGAGGGATAAAATAGTGAACTTTAAATCCCACTCTTAATTGCTGGTAGCTAGGATTGATGTCAGAAATACCATTGCTTATTCAATACAGTATTTGGGGAAAAATCAAGACATTTCAAGAAATATTACATTTTGAAACAGATTCACTTTTCAAAAACATACACAAACTTGAATATGTAATTCCAAAATCATATAATCAAACTAAATGGCTTAATCATAGATAATATATGATAGCAATTCAAAGCTTTTAATGCAAATGCATTACAAATGGTTATACACTTAGCAATTCTCTGTTGGTTCAAAGAATGTAAATTTGTGTTTACAGACTGCCACAACAGGTACAAGAACAAAAAATTCCTTTGACTGGTTAGCAGGGGAAGAGTTAGTATTGAAACAGAGAGGACAAAGGACTCCTGATAGTAGAGAGATTAGGTAGGATACAGTACGGTGTCAAAACATAATTGATAATGGCACAAGAAGCAGGACTGGTCTGAATAAATGGAGAGGGGAAGACAACTGGAGAAGAGTAAAGGATAAAAATCTGCTGGTACAAGGTGTTTATGCTGTATAATTAACTATATACAAATGTTTGTGCAGTTGCAAAACCTTTGTCACCTTCACAGCAGAGGTGAACCCAAAGCCTGGATTGGAGCAAGTCTGCATCTGAAGTCATATTCCCAACTCTGCTGTTCATTGCTGTCTTGGGAATGGGCCTGGCCAAGATCTCAAATCTGAACTGGCCAACTGAGAGCCATTCCTAGCATGGAAAGTAGATGGCAGGCTTTGAGTATCATTTCAGTGGTATGTGGGGAACACAAGAATGTGCCATAGAAAAGCCCAGGAGGAAACTAATGGAGATATCCCGTCTCCTAGAACTGGAAGGGACCTTGACAGGTCATCGAGTCCAGCCCCCTGCCTTCACTAGCAGGACCAAGTACTGATTTTGCCCCAGATCCCCAAGTGGCCCCCTCATGGATTGAACTCTCAACCCTGGATTTAGCAGGCCAATGCTCAAACCACTGAGCTATCCCTCCTAGTTCCATTTTCAGAGCAGGGTTTGAAAAGTGTGCAGTAAATAAGGCCTGGGGCCACACGTTGAACAACAAGGCAAAAACAATATTGAATAGGTGCTCATTAAGTGAGCGTTGTCCATCCTGTGCACCAAATGAGGCAGGGGTCCTGTGGGAAAATATAGTGTGTGATCATGTAATTATAGACTATCATAATGCATATAGACAACAGGGCCAAATTAAGGTTGCACAGAAAACCTTTATTGTAGCCTTTCCTAATTTTGGAGTGTATGATTTTGCAAACATGGTGTTCCTTTCGTGTAGTTTTTGTGTGTGTAATACTACATATGTTTGATTTTTTTGGGTAGTAATCCAGCTGCTATAAAATGCTAGGTCTTTAATATTGTTACCCTTTTTGAACTGAGTGGATACCCAAAGTTTGGGGTCTTGTGGCTTGGTCCCATTAGAACGAGAAATTGATGATGGGGTTGGTATTTCTTTGATGCAATCATGTTTCTTGACAAAGAATGTACATAAAGTCCTGTTTACCACAGCACAGGAGGAATCAAATAGGAGAGAGTTTCTTTGCTTGCAGCTCCAAACTCCTTTTAGCCCGCACTCGGCCTAAAAAAGCTCTCTCTAGGCTTTTCTCAGAGCCACAGACCCAGTGCTTGTTCAGGCTGTGTTTGGTGCTGAGAGAGAAGGCAGCAAGGAAGCGTCTCTGCATTTCTCCTTCTCTTTCACGGGCACACAAACCTTCACAAAACAAGAGCCAGCAGAACCCCTCTGCCCACATGTGCCTTTTATTTTGGGTGGAGGCTGCTCTTAATTATGAATGCTTGCATTTTACATTGTATTTTAATTCTAATTAATATATTCCATGATGTTATTTGGCTCCTTCCAAGGAAAGGATGAAATAAGCTACTTGATGGCAAGAAGCCGAAGTGAGATGTTTTTAATTCAGTTACAACATCTATTAATATTCAGACAACTGATAGGAAAAAAATTAATAGTTTATGTAGCTCCACCGGGGAGGTGTTAGATTTTAACTCAGCCTCTCACAAACTTGTGTTTATTCACACGCTTCAGTGGAATTCTGTCCAGTAGTTCAAAAAGAATTTACACTGCAGCACTGAGTTGACACCAGTCAAAACTGGGTCAGCAAGCAAGAGGTCCATAATGAAAGCTAAGTCCTGTAGCATTCACGTGCGCTGTGCAAGTAAGTGCTGGCAGTTTTGTGATGACACGATGACGTATGGTATTTTGCAATTAAAACCACTTGCCTTTGGCAGTCACGTAACGTACTTTCATGAGGTTGCCATATCCTGAGCGGAACTGTGGTCAAATTGCGTTTCCCTAACTGATCTCCTCTCACTATTTGTGGCTTGTTTCTTCTATGGATCTTTGCAGGTTACTCTGGATAGATTTGGCAGATTTTCCCCATCTCCCTCTCCTCCCCAAAATAGAGAAGATGGAAAAAAACAACCAAGACTAATTAGGGCTATAAATCTTAGATGTTGAATTGGGTGAGCGGGATGAAGGGAGGGAGATTTCTGTTTCAGAACATCTTTATATCAAAGTGACGATAAATAATATACAATGATGGGTAACCTCCCCCTTCTCAAATATTATAGCTTTGTCCTTGCGTATAGAAACTCTTACCGGAGGGTCTCAAAAATAGTTTATGACCATATACCCCTAAATTTTTTAAAGTGAGTAGTGATGTTGGGTGCCCACCTTGAGACATCTTAAAGGGACCTGATTTTCAGAGGGTCTATCAAGTTGAACATCCAAAATCACTATAGTCATTTTTGAAATTTTAGTCCTCTGCTAATTAAGGCTAGAAAATTCCTGACAGGTAAATAAGTAGTAGTATTCCCCATTTTATAGATGGGTAAACTATGGTGCAGGGAAGTTATGGAAATTACCCAAGATCACATAGTCTCAGTAATAGAGCCAAAAATATAAATAAGGAGCCCTGATCTCAAGCCTCTGATTTGAAACTTTTTCCAATAATGATTTAAGACGGGGGGGGGGGGGGAAGGGGGAAACACTGTGCAGCATCCTGCAAAATGCTTAATGCCTTCCAAAAGGTGCTGATCACATCAATTCCCACTGAATTCCCAGGAGCTGCTCTAGAACATTATTGGGAGTTATCAGATGCCGTTATTGGAAAAGGTCTCTCTAATTCTGCTAATCTGAATGTATAGCACTTAGATCTCAGGGAAACGCTTCTCTGCTATGGTTCATTTCTTTCAGCTGCTGCTGCTATTACCAGAAAAGTCTGTTCTCCCTGCCTGAATCTATTTTGCCTTACTATATCATTCATAATTTATGTATTTATATTACAGTAGAACCCATAATGTGCTAGGCACAATCTATGGTTTCTGCCCTAAGAAGCTCCCAGTCTTTGACTTCGGTCTACACATAAAAGTTCTACTGGTATAAGCATTTTGGTTAAGTGTGCGATTTTTTTTTTAATGATATAGGAATACCAGTAAAAGTCTTAGTATGGACACAGTGGATAAAGGTGACTTATATCAGTATAAAGAACAGGAGTACTTGTGGCACCTTAGAGACTAACAAATTTATTAGAGCATAAGCTTTCGTGGGCTACAGCCCACTTCTTCGGATGCATATAGAATGGAACATATATTGAGGAGATATATATACACACATACAGAGAGCACGAACAGGTGGGAGTTGTCTTACCACCTGTTCATGCTCTCTGTATGTGTGTTTATATATCTCCTCAATATATGTTCCATTCTATATGCATCTGAAGAAGTGAGCTGTATTTATGCTCTAATAAATTTGTTAGTCTCTAAGGTGCCACAAGTACTCCTGTTCTTTTTGCGGATACAGACTAACAGGGCTGCTACTCTGAAACCTGTAATTATATCAGTAAGTTTAGTCTTCTTTCCATACATGGATAACCATAATAGTAAAAGCACTCTTATACCAATAAAACTGCATCACACTAGAGGACTGTACCACTTACTTAAAGCAATACAAATTCCTATGTGTAGGCAAGGCCTTATTTGCCACTCCACGCAGCTGCCATTGAAGGGTTATACCCCACAAACAAATGAACCATTACATGATGCCAAAGCACTGCATGCTCACCACCTCATTCTGCCAGCACCTATATCTATAGGGATCCAACAAAGCTTCATAGGGCTGACAGTGAAGTGAGTGCGCAGAGCAGCTGGTTTTCTACATTGTTCTAAGGGCTTCTATACCAAGTTTAGAGGGAATTTATAATCTAATTTAGAGACAACCTGCTTCAATACAGAAATAAAACCCCCTTTGACTGCATATTCCAGTTGTCATCTACCACCCCATCTACAACCCAACTCGATAGGGACCCCATCCTGAAAGAAATTTTTCCTGAACTCCCACTTCTGGCCTTCAGAGAACCCCCCAAGCTCATCATCAGAAGCAAGCTCCCTCACAGACCAGGGCACACCAACTCAAAATGGCACCCGACCCAGCCAGGACAACAGATGCAAAACCTCCAGACATATCTCTACTGCTACAAAGATCAACACAACACACCTTTCAAGATCCAGTGCTCCTACTCACACCTATCACAACATGTGATGTACCTTGTCCAGTGCACTAAATGCCCCAATAACAAGTTATGCGGGTGAAACCAGACAGTCACTATGCTCTCAGATGAACTCAGACAGGAAAATGATAAAAGACAAACAACATATCACCTGTGGGTGAACACTTTTCACAAAGTGATCACTCTAAATCTGACCTCTCAGACCTCATCCTCAAAGGAAACCTGCACAACACTTTCAAAACACAAGTCTGGGAGCTTAAATTCATAACTCTGCTAGCCATTAAAAATCATGGACTGAATAGAGACACTGGATATATAGCTTATTACAATCTGTAACCCAATACCCCTTCCCCCTCTCTTTTGCCCTATGACCACAGCAGTGTTAATGGGCCACTCCTTGAATGGTCCTGTAGAATGTGTGCTAACTACCTATGCAAAAATTCCACCTAGTATTTAACCGTAACCATCAGAGTATCTTTCCCAGACCTGAAGAAGAGCTTTGTGTAGCTCAAAAGCTTGTGTCTCTCACCCCAATAGAAGTTGGTCCAATAAAAGATATTACCTTGTCTCTCTAATATTGGCTACAACAACACTGCATACAAGTTTAGAGTTTAGTATTTAGTGTAGCGATGGGTGGTTTTTTTTTGTTTTGTTTGGCAAAACAAAAGTCTGCTTCAAAAAGGAAACAAAAAACTTTGCCGTAATTGTTGTCTTCCTCCCCATTTTCCAACCTGCTCTAGTATACAAGTCTTGACATTGGCAGACTTCAAGCCAAATTTTTAGTGAGCATGGTTCATAGGAAACTATTCTTGAAAGGGACACTGGGCTATATTCTCTGCACCCATTCATTGGGTGCAGCAGGGAAGGGGCCACAAAGAAGCTGGTGGCTTTTCCTTGATCTAGAGGTAGATTCTATGTCCAGTCTGGTTCCAGAGTGGTTAGAGGAGCCTCTGCCAAGGGACCATCTTCTGGGAATTGGTGAAGTATGGTAGGCTCTGGTCATACTCCTATGTTGGGAGCTTCACAGGATCATGTAGGAGCCTTCTGAAAATCCAACCTTTTTGTGTAATCTGGCCATTCTCTGGCAGGGCCAGCTCTAGGTTTTTTGCCGCCCCAAGCAAAAAATTGTTTGGCTGCCCCCCACCCCAGCTCTGGGCTATCACCCCCTCCCCCACCCGCACTCCCTGCCACCCAGCCCTGGGCTCTCTCTCCCCCACCCCTGCACTCGCACCCCCTGCTGCCCCAGTGCTGGGCTCCCCCACACACACCTGCACCCCCTGCCACCCCAGCCCTGGGCTCTCTCTTCCCCCCCACACACCACTTGCCGCCCCAGTGCTGGGCTCTCCCCCCCATCACACCCCACTCATACTCCCTACCACCCCAACCCTGGGCTCCCCCACCCCACCCGCACCCCCGCTGCCCCAGCCCTGGGCTCCCCCCTTGCCTCCAGCTGGTCTGGCGCTGGCAGGGTCAGGGTAAGCAGCTGGGCTCACGGGCCACATCTCAGCCCAGGATCCCTCCAGCCAGGGCTCCCGCCTCCAGGACCGGCCGGGACCCGGGAGGGCAGAGCCGGGGGACCGCCCCTGCTGGGGGCTGAAGAGCCGGGGCAGGGTAGCTCCAGAGGGAGCGGAGCCCCAGAGAGCGGGATGCGGGCCCCGCATGGCAGCACCCCACCCTCTATGGCCCATTGCTGCTGTGGCTTCTGGCCACCCTTCCGCAGTCCTTGGGTGGCTTGGGCCACTTCGCCCAGCCCAGACTGCGGTGCCAGGGGGCGGCCTTCCTGCGGAACCTGCATTGTATTTGTGTTGTGATTATTTCTAAAAACCTAAATCAGACTTGGACCCCACTGGGCTAGGAGCTGTACAAAAGATGGTCCCTGCCCTAAAGATTTTTTAATCTAATTTCTATATTGATCATCACCATATACTATCCAACATCTTTTCATATTCATTCATGCTGATTTAAAAAAAAACTTTTAGAAGGGTTAGAGTTGGTTCCTTCCCACGCCAATATATGCAAAAAATGTTATAGAAATAAATATAAAAATCTTTATGCTGGTTTGTTGGAGATACTAGTAAAGATCTCTAACCTAAAGCAGTCAAAGTGCTGTGACACAAAATATAGCTTTGAAAGAGATCTCATAAAAATGTCTGTTTTACTCTCAAGCACAAGTTGAACAACCTAATAACAGTAAAGCAGAAGCTCTAGTGACTTGGCATGTATTAAGGCCCCCATTCAACATGATTCTTAAACATGTGCTTAACTTTAACCACCTGATTAATCCTATTGACTTCCAGTGATTCATATGCTTAAAATACACATACTTGGATATCTTGTTGAATTGGGGGGGCGGGAGGAAGGACCTTGAGTAATTTTATTGAATTATATGGAGCTACTTGGGATTTGCACCAGAATAACTAAGAGTAGAGTTTGGTCCAGGATGTTTTTAAAATAATACAGTGGACCAAACTCTATTCTTGGCAACACCAGGGCAAACTTCAGTGGTGCTTCACTGGTATAACAGAACAGACTTTGGCCTGATCACTAGAATTTCCCTTTTTAAAACTCTGTCTCCAGCCCTCCTAAGACTTATTTTGGAGGAGGGGGCCAGCACTGAATACATGAGTTTCATGAAAGATCACTGGAATGTTTCATAGATTCTTCCAGGCATCCAGAGGAGGCCAATAAAATACTCAAGTTTTTACTAGCCTAGTGCTTGACATAACGTGCATCCTTAGAAAAATCAGACTAATAACTATATAGTATTTAGTACAAACTATTTTAAAACTGGTAAGTTTATTTTCCACACACTAGATAGTTTCTAAGACAGCTGATGGTGAAGATTTAGTGCAACTCTTAGCCTTGGGACAGAAAAAAAGTCAGACCAACAGTAAAAAGCTATCAGCCTCAGCAAACCTGCAGATACCATGGTTCACTGAATACCTAAATTGCATTCATATAGTTCAGCATAGCTCTGATCAGGAGAAATGTGTCATCTAAGTTCAGGGGCAGGTTAACCTGCCATTGATTTATAAACTTTACTAGTAACGTACTTCCTGCCTGAAATTTCCTGGAAAATATTTTTTTAAATTATTATTATTTATTGAAAGCATTTCTGAAACGAGTTAAGTGCTAGTGAAAGCAGCTGGATGGCTAGCAATAAAGTCCTTTGTTTTTTAACTGAACAAGAAGCAACAATACAAACTCTCTCTTGCAGCCCTGGCCAGTGGACCTCAACCCTAGGTAGGAGAGACTCCTCTCTAGGAGTATGTCTACACTGCAATTAAAAACCTATGGCTGGCCCGTGCCAGCTGGCTCAGGCTTGCGGGACTCGGGTTGATTATTTGCAGTGTAGACGTCCGGGCTTGGGATGCTGTGAGGTGGGAGATTCTCAGAGCTCGGACTCCAGCCCAAGCCCAAACCTTTACACCATAATTACACACCCTCTCAGCCTGAGTCTCAAGAGCTTGAGTTAACTGGCACAGGGCAGCTGCGGTCTAATTGCAGCATAGACATACTCTAAGATAGTGATACTCAGGGCTTGTCTACACTACCGCTTAAGTCCATGTAACTTATGTCACTCGGGGTATGAAAAAGCCACCCCCTGAGTGATGCAAGTTACGTCAACCTAAGCACTGTCCACGCCATCACTAAGTCAGCAGGAGATGCTCTCCCACCGACATAGCTTCTGCCTTATGTTTAGGTGGAGTAATTATTCCAACGGGAGAGCGCTCTCCTGTCAGGATAACGTGTCTTCACCAGATGCATTACAGCAGTGCAGCTGTGCCAATATAGCGCAGTAGTGTAGACTAGCCCTCAGATCTCAGTCATTCAGAAATGAAATTAGCGATCAACATTACCCAAAAGAGCCACCATAGTGTGAAATCGTTGTTTCATTTACAATTCTGATATAATTCTCCCAGCGAAATGATTGACCAAGTATTATTATTTTATCCGCTACAATTGGTTAATAACATAGTAAAAGCATCCTGATTGTTTAATAATTAAATCACATAGGGTATGTCTACACTACAGGATTAATCCGAATTAATATAATTCGAATTTTGGAAACAGATTGTGTAAAGTCGAATGTATGCGGCTACACTAAGCACATTAATTCGGCGGTGTGCCTCCATGTACTGGGTCTAGCATCGATTTCCGGAGCGTTGCACTGTGGGTTGTTATCCCATAGCTATCCCATAGTTCCCACAGTCTCCCCTGCCCATTGGAATTCTGGGTTGAGATCCCAGTGCCTGATGGGGCAAAAAACATTGTCGCAGGTGGTTCTGGGTACAGTCTCACCCCTCCCTCCATGAAAGCAATGGCAGACAACCGTTTTGCGCCTTTTTTCCTGGGTGAACACAGCAGACGCCATACCATGGCAAGCATGGAGCCCGCTCAGCTCAAGACAGCAGTCATGAACATTGTAAACACCTCGCGCGCTCTTGTGCAGTTTATGCTGAACCAGGACCAGAAAAATGAGGAGAGGAGGAGGCGGCGACAGCAGCGCAGCGACAAGAGTGATGAGGACATGGACACAGAATTCTCTCAAACCGCAGGCCCCAGTTCTTTGGAGATCATGTTGTTAATGGGGCAGGTTCTAGCCGTGGAACGCCGATTCCGGGCCCGGGAAACAAGCACAGACTGGTGGGACCACATAGTGTTGCAGGTGTGGGACGATTCCCAGTGGCTGTGAAACTTTTGCATGCGTAAGGGCACTTTCATGGAACTTTGTGACTTGCTTTCCCCTGCCCTGAAGCACGAGAATACCAAGATGAGAGCAGCCCTCACAGTTGAGAAGCGAGTGGCGATAACCCTGTGGAAGCTTGCAATGCCAGACAGCTACTGGTCAGTCGGGAATCAATTTGGAGTGGGCAAATCTACTGTGGGGGCTGCTGTGATGCAAGTAGCCAAAGCAATCACTGAGCTGCTGCTACGAAAGGTAGTGACTCTGGGAAATGTGCAGGCTATAGTGGATAGCTTTGCTGCAATGGGATTCCCTAACTGTGGTGGGGCGATAGATGGGACCCATATCCCTATCTTGGCACCGGAGCACCAGGGTACCCAGTACATAAACTGCAAGGGGTACTTTTCAATAGTGCTGCAAGCACTTGTGGATCACAAGGGACATTTCACCAACATCAACATGGGCTGGCCGGGAAGGGTTCATGACGCTTGCATCTTCAGGAACACTAATCTGTTTAAACGGCTGCAGCAAGGGACTTACTTCCCGGACCAGAAAATAACCTTTGGGGATGTTGAAATGCCTATAGTTATCCTTGGGGACCCAGCCTACCCCTTACTGCCATGGCTCATGAAGCCATACACAGGCAGCCTGGACAGGAGTCAGGAACTGTTCAACTACAGGCTGAGCAAGTGCAGAATGGTGGTAGAATGTGCTTTGGCCATTTAAAAGGTCGCTGGCAATCGTTACTGACTCGCTCAGACCTCAGCCAAACCAATATCCCCATTGTTATTGCTGCTTGCTGTGTGCTCCACAATGTTTGTGAGAGTAAGGGGGAAATCTTTATGGGGGGGTGGGAGGCTGAAGCAAATCGCCTGGCTGCTGATTACGTGCAATCAGACACCAGGGCGATTAGAAGAGCACACCAGGAAGTGCTGCGCATCAGAGAAGCTTTGAAAACCAGTTTCATGACTGGCCAGGCTACAGTGTGAAATTTCTGTTTGTTTCTCCTTCATGAAAACCCTCCCCCTTTATTGACTCATTCTCTGTAAGGAACCCCCCCCCTTGCCCCAGCTTGCTTTCAAAGGAAATAAAGTCACTATCATTTAAAAATCATTTATTCTTTATTAATTGATTATAAAAAGAAGGAGAGAACCCGGATGGGGTTTGGGAGGAGGATCGGCGGGAAGGAAAAGGCCGTTAAAAAAAGGTTAAAAAAATGACAGCCTTTTGCTTGGACTGTTCACTGGGGTGGAATGGGAGGGTGTACGGAGCCTCCCCTCCTCCCCCCGCATTCTTACATATCTGGGTGAGGAGGCTATGGAACATGGTGAGTGGGGAGGGGGTAGCGGCACTCTGTTATCCTGCTGCCGTTCCTGAAGCTCCACCAGACGCCGGAGCATGTCTGTTTGCTCACGCAGCAGCCCCAGCGTTGCATCCTGCCTCCTCTGATCTTCCTGCCGCCACCTCTCATCTCGAGCGTCTCTCCTCTCTTCATGTTGGTCCTTCCTGTCCTCATGTTGGTTCCTCCTGTCCTCAGGTTCACTGGCTTCTTTCCTATACTTTGAAACCGTGTCCTTCCACTCATTCAGATGACCTCTTTCACTGCGGGTGGATTCCATGATTTCCGTGAACATCTTGTCTCGCATCTTCTTTTTCTGACGCCTTATCTGAGATAGGCTTCAGGACGGAGGAGGGAGGCTTGAAAAATTTGCAACTGCTGGAGGGAGGGAAAAAAGGAGAGAATTTTTTAAAAAGATACATTTTGCAGAGCAATGCTTATACTCTTTCACGGTGACCAACACTATTCACATTACATAGCACATGTGATTTCTGTGCAAGGTCGCATTTTGCCTCTTAATATTGAGTGCCTGTGGCTTTGCTGCTAGAGATCACATACGCAGGTCCGGGCAACAGAATTCGGCTTGCATGCAGCCATGGTAAGCCATTGTCTTTCGGCTTCTGTGCCCTCCTTCCCCACATACCAAACAAAGCCCGTTGAGTGCTGTGGTTTTCCTGTTAACCTTCAGCAGCAGAAAACAAACTAACACCCCCATCCAATTCTCTGGATGATTGCTTTATCCCTCCCCCCCACCGCGTGGCTGGTAGCAGGGAAGAGCCCTGCAGGAACCAAACTAACACCCCGCACCCCGCCATTAATTCTCTGGGATGATCGCTTTACCCCTCCCCCCATCACGTGGCTGGTATCAGGGAAGATCTCTGCTAGCCAAACGCGAAAAGCTCAGGGCCAATTCCCCCGACCCCTGCGCTTGGCTAACTGCAGGGAAGGATTTCTTTTCAGCCACAGGCAAACAGCCCAGTAGGAACGGCCACCTCTGTCCCCTTAATTAAATTCCTGTATTTCAACCAGGTTACCATGAGCGATATCACTCTCCTGAGGATTACACAGCGAGATAAAGAACGGATGTTGCTTGAATGCCAGCAAACACCGGAACCATACGCTGCCAGGCTTTGTCATGCAATGATACCAGATTACTTGCTGCAAGCATGGCGTGGTCAAGTGTCCTACCATGGAGGACGGAATAAGGCTGCACTGCCCAGAAACCTTGTGGCAAGGCTTTTGGAGTACCTCCAGGAGAGCTTCATGGAGATGTCCCTGGAGGATTTCCGCTCCATCCCCAGACACATTAACAGACTTTTCCAGTAGCAGTACTGGCCACGAATGCATCCCAAGTCCTCAGGGCAAAGTAATCATTAAAAACTCTTGCTTTTAAAACAAGTTTTATATTTTAAAATGTAAACTCACCTGAGGTCCCTTCCATGGGGTCACGGTCTTGTATACTGGCTTGGGAGGGTTGGGAGGGTACTTCAGTCAGGCTGAGAAAAAGATCCTGGCTGTTGGGGAGAACGGAGTGCTGGATGTTCTCTGCAAGCTCATCCTCCTCCTCTTCCCCGTCCGCAGAATCCTCAGGTGTAGCTCATGAGATTACCCCCGCCTCGGAATCCACGGTCAGAGGTGGGGTAGTGGTGGTGGCCCCCCCTAGAACTGCATGCAGCTCGGCGTAGAAGCGGCATGTCCGCGGCTCTGACCCGGAGCGACCGTTTGCCTCCTTTGTTTTTTGATAGGCTTGTCTGAGCTCCTTGACTTTCACGTGGCACTGATCTGAGTCCCTATTGAGGCCTCTCTCTATCATGCCCTTGGAGATTTTTTCAAAAGTTTGGCATTTCGTCTTTTCGAACGAAGTTCTGCTAGCACAGAATCCTCTCCCCATATAGCAATCAGATCCAGTACCTCCTGTATGGTCCATGCTGGTGCTCTTTTTCGATTATCGGCCTGCATGGTTACCTGTGCTGATGAGCTATCTGTGGTCACCTGTGCTCTCCACGCTGGGCAAACAGGAAATAAAATTCAAATGTTTGCGCGGCTTTTCCTGTCTACCTGGCCAGTGCATCCGAGTTCAGATTGCTGTCCAGAGCGGTCACAATGGTGCACTGTGGGATAGCTCCCGGAGGTCAATACCATCGAATTGCGGCCACACTAACCCTAATTCAAAATGACAATATCGATTTTGGAGCTACTCCGCTCGTCAGGGTGGAGTACAGAAATCGATTTTAAGAGCCCTTTATTTCGAAGTAAATGGCTTCGTTGTGTGGACGGGTGCAGGGTTAATTCGATTTAACGCTGCTAAATCCGAATTAAAGTCATAGTGTAGACCAGGCCATAGTGTTTTAATTTTGTGCTGCAAAGAGCCGCAGGAGATACATTAAAGGGCCACTTGCCTCAATTTGAGTATCACTGCCCTAAGTGGTAAAGGGTAGCTTAATCGCCATAGCCCATTCAGTCTTTGGCTTCCTGGCTGAAACTGCCAATAAGGGGTCAATTAGCACCAATTGTGATAGTGTGTTTTATAATGCTGAAGGACCTCCGGGCACAAAAGGTGGGCTGGGAAAAATGCCTACCAATCCCACACAGGGTTGCACAAGGAATGCAGAAGCAAACTCTAATGTTGTGAAATATCTACCGGCTGAGAATTAAAAAATATTGTAAACCTCCTTGGGAAAATTAAGTTTTTGTCTCTTTCTTTTGTTTTATATAGCGTCCAGACAATGAACACACACATTGTAACAGTCCTATTTTAAGGGTTCTGTTTTTTCAGTCTCTCTACCTCAGACTTGAACTTTAAACTTATGACAGCATTGTATTCATTAAAATAAGAACTACTTGCTATTTCCATTACAAAGCATCTTGTTTCCCCCCAGAGGTTATCTTAGCTGTTTTATGAATCACATCAGGAGGAAAGTTGGCACAACGGTTGACAGCCCACCGTAGTTATTCATTTCCCCCCTTAAGTGCCTTAAAAAAGGAGAAAGGAATTTGTAGTCTCGGGAGATCTCTGGTGGTCAAGTGTCCACATCCACAACATCAATTCAGCAATGAGTAATGAAGGCTTCATCCCACTCCCACTGAAGTTAATGGCTTGGCTCCCATTGACTTCAGCTGTGCCAGATCAAGCCCTAATTTAGCACTTTTTTGGCAGTGGCAAAGCCTCAATGAGCCATGGGGGTAAGTTACTCCATCTTCTCCCCCTTAGAGAAGAGCGGTCACTGCTGTATTTATTCTGTTGATAAAGAGAATTTGTTTAGTGTCTAGGACGTGGAGATCCCAGTCAAGGACAATAATACAAACCGTAACAAATTGAAGAGTTGTTGCAGAGGCTATAGTGTGTGTGAGTGCTTTTAGTCTGGTTTTTTTTAGTGAATTTATTTGAAATATTTACTTGAGTCAGATTCAGTAGCTAATTTCCCCCAATTTTATCTTCATCAAGATCAATGTAGAGAACACGTTAAAAATGCACTGTGGCTTTCCTGTTGACTTCCATGGCGAATGTGCTGGATCCCGACTTGTGAATCTCATTACATGTCAGTGGAAGTGCCTCACATTTACAAGGGCATGGACTGTAGTGGTTCCATCGACACTGTAGCAAATTCTATGGTCTTCCAGAGATACTGTGTCATGACGAAGGAGTCATTTAGAGTACCCATGGGTGACCTGTGATGGGCTCTACCTTGCTTAATTGTGGCAAAAGATCCAGTTTTGAGACAAAATGATGAAAGGTGTTTTATTTAGACGCAGATAATGCTTCACAAGCAGTTGTCAGTTCACAACACTGAATATAAGCAATGTATTAAAATTGTTCTTATTCACAAGATGCTGCGTATAAAAGGAGGGAGTGCCTCAGTCAAATCCTCTGTGCCAAGCGCAACCATTAACTACCCAGCCTCACATATCCCTTCCACAAGCATCTATCAATTGAGCCTCACAATGTCCCTGTGAGGTAGGGATTAGCTTCATTTTAGAGAAAGGGGTGGGTAAAAGCCAACATTTCAAAAGTTGCACCTGACTTGAGTGCTTCCATTTTTTGTGTGTGCCCAAAGTGGGATGCTACTTGAGCGTGATTTCTTTTTTCACCAGGTGCTGAATGCTGGTAGCTGTCACGGAGTCCACCTGGGACCAATACAGCTACAACACTGCAAACATCAGGTATGTACTGACAGTTAAGTCGCACTTCCTATGTCTCCCTAGTGTGGAAGTTGCTAAGGGGCACACGACTTATTCCTGACCCCTTAATGGTACATGGCCACCAGGGCCTGAGTCAAAGCTCAGTGGAGTCAATTGGAGACTTTCCATTGACTTCCTGGGCTTTGGGGTGAGGTCTCAATAGAGATGGAGTGAGGCCATGCAGAGGTCATAGATGGCAATCATGTAGTGATGTCTTACAGCGGGAGAAAAATAGGTGATATCAATACGAAATTGGGGGGCAGCTGATCTAGTAACCACTTCATCTGGTGCAGAAATGGTCTTGGATAAGGATAATAAGACTGTCTTAAATAAAATGGATAGTCTTGAAAGTGTGGATGTAGAGTTCTCTTCTCCCTGATTCCTATCAGAACAAAAGGGACATTCAATGAACTTAAGAGGTGGCAAATTCAAAATCGATGAAAGGAAATACTTTTTCACACAACACATAATTAGATTGTGTAGCTCATTGCCATAAGAAGGCATTGAGGCCAACAATGATTCAAAAGGGGATTGGATTTTTATATGGCTAACAAGAATATTCAGAGCTATCAGAGTGATTGCTAACAAAAATGTTTGCAAGGGATGTAGACCTCATGCTTTAGGCCTTAGGACAATCTCTGTTAGAGATTAGATGCAACCTAGGTTGTGGGGGTAAAGTGTCCCATTTCTGTTTACTGCGTAGTAGGGATCTTATAACTTCCTCTGAAGCAACTTGTATTGGTCACTGCCAGATACTGGGTGTCAAGGCTGTATCCCCACTTTGAACTTTAGGGTACAAAATGTGGGGGCCTGCATGAAGACTTCTAAGCTTAACTACCAGCTTAGCTCTGGTCCGCTGCCACCATCTCAAGCTAATTCCCTTCCCTTGAGAAGACTTGAGAAACCTTTCACCAATTCCCTGGTGAATACAGATCCAAACCCCTTGGATCTTAAAACAAGGAGAAATTAACTATTCCCATCCTTCCTCCCACCAACTCCTGGTGAATACAGATCCAACCCCCTTGGATCTAAAACAAGGAGAAATTAACCATTCCGCCTCCTTCCTCCCACCAACTCCTGGTGAATACAGATCCAACCCCCTTGGATCTAAAAACAAGGAAAAATCAATCAGGTTCTTAAAAAGAAGGCTTTTAATTAAAGAAAAAGGTAAAAATCATCTCTGTAAAATCAGTATGGAAATTAACCTTACAGGGTAATCAAACTTAAAGAGCTCAGAGGACTCCCCTCTAGTCTTAGGTTCAAAGTACAGCAAACAAAGATAAACACTCTAGTAAAAGGTACATTTACAAGTTGAGAAAAACAAAGTAAAACTAAGACACCTTGCCTGGCTATTTACTTACAAGTTTGAAATATGAGAGACTTGTTTAGAAAGATGTGGAGAACCTGGATTGATGTCTGGTCCCGCTCAGTCCCAAGAGCGAATGAACACCCAAACAAAGAGCACAAACAAAAGCCCTTCCCCCCACCCCAAGATTTGAAAGTATCTTGTCCCCTTATTGGTCCTTTGGGTCAGATGCCAGCCAGGTTACCTGAGGTTCTTAACCCTTTACAGGGAAAAGGATTTTGGAGTCTCTGGCCAGGAGGGATTTTATAGTACTGTACACAGGACAGCTGTTACCCTTCCCTTTATAGTTATGACACTGGGCTAGACTGACCTAGAGTCTCATCCAGCATGGCAATTCCTATGTTCCTGTGCACCCATTTACTGGGAGGCCAAGGATTAAATGAGCCTGTAGATTGAAGTGCCCTGCTTCCTCAAGAGGAGGCCCACTCAGATCAAGTTGAAGACACTGTAGCAAACTGGCAGGGTGGCTGGGAAGCTTTTGCTGCCACTCCCTGTTCCATGGATAAGAGAGGTCTCCAATCCCTGGGACCACCAGGCCACCTCTCAGGAACACTAAATCCACATGAAAATATGCCTGAGATGAATTTTAAGACAATGATTCCTAGGCTGGTGAGACCCAAGGGAAGAAAGACACTGAAGAGTGTCTGCCAATACTTTTCCTTTGCTAAATGACATGAGGAAGGTGCTATTCCCAGCTACCACAATAGCCCTCTCACTGGGTTAAATGTTAAAAACAGACTACAGGGTAAATACAAAATCAATCTTGAGTTTGCTGTAAAGTGACAAAAACAAAGAAATTCAGAGCTAAAGCTGCTACTGTGTCTTCAAGAGAACCCGTTGTGCCTAGGCGTTGTAATACACATGGGGTAAAATCCTGGTCCCATTGAAGTCAGTGGGATTTTTGCCATTGACATCAATGAGGCCAGGAATTCACCCACAGTGTGAATCACACACTGTTCTGACAACCATAAGATAGTTGAAGATCATGACCTTGCATTTACGTAGTTCCTTTTATTCCAAAATGTTGCACTAACTGTTAAACTATGTACTCCAGGCTCCACTAAATGCAGTCACCTCTGGAATGAAACATGGTGACTGCTAAACAGCAACCAACAGTCTAGGACGGGAAGTGATTAATATAATTTCCAGTGAAACTGAAGAAAGAATGTAAGTAGGCAGAATTGGCCAAGGACTTCACTTAGGCAGAGCTCCTTTGACTTCAGTGGGAATCTGCCTGAATAAGAGCTAAATAAATACTAATTGAAACAAAACCTCAGGATAGGCCCTAAGGTAGTTACCATGGATTGAACTGAACTGTGCTCTTAAGACATTTATATTGCTTCAGTGGCAGCTTCTGGACACACTGTCTCTTAGACAGTCACAATGGAACCAATTCACTATTGCCCTGTAATGTGTGTAGTCCATATACCTCCATGCAGAGGGCATGCAAAATGCTTCCTATCAGAATGGTAGCATTGTACATCCACTTTGCACTGAGGTAAATGACTGTGCAAGGCACAGAGTGACAATGAACCTGGCCCAGTATCTCCAGGAGCACAAGTAAAGCAGAACATCAGCATCACCCTTGGATAGAGTGTAGTGTTCCCCCTCTGATTGGGATGTTAGTTCCTCTATGCCCCACTGGACTGTGTTTGTGCTAACCTTTGCTCAGATGTCTGAGGGCAGGGGGTGTATTCCCACTCTCTCGTACTCCTCACTATGGATTGATTCAGCCTACTTAGGAAAATATATTTGTCACTTCCTGTCTTAAATTGTTGTTTGGGACAGAAAGTGTACAAGGGAAGGAAAGGAGACAAGCTCTTGCCCATTCCTCTTATAGGTAAAATAGCAACAGATTGTTATGAGCAGGGTTAAAACTTGTTATGAGTTAAAAGTTCAACCTCATTAGAACTGACCCTTCACTTAAGAAGGTTGTGAGACAGTCAAGGGGCCACACCTAAAACAAGGCCTAATGAAGCCTACCTAGAAACTAGCACCTTGTGGTAGAGAGTTCCACTGTAGTCTTCTGACCATGTGCATATCTGTGTGTTGGGCAAAAAAAAAAAAAAAAATACAAGCTCGGGTACAGACATAGAAACAAGACAGAAACCCAAGCAACAGTCTGTGAGCATGGTGAATGCCTGTGGCAAAAACCAGAGAGAGAGCTTTTTGGGTCTGGGGTTGGCTAAAGAGGCTTGGGGCTGCAATCTAAGAAACTATTGTTTCTGATTCTCCAGCATTCGGAAAAGCAAGATCTTGTATATTCTTTGTGAATAAGACTGCATCAAAGAAAATGCTAGACTCAGTCATCAATTTCTACCCCAACTGCAAAATTCCAGATCCCAAACTTTGACTAGCCACTCGGGTTGAAAAAGGGCAATGATGTCATCTGCAAGGCCAGACACACTTGAGGTCTTAGACTTGAGCTGCAACAACCAGACTACAGCCATTACTTTTACAAAGAGAACCATAGATTACATAGAACACACCATATGGCTGGGACTCTGATTGTACATTTCAGTGTTTTGAGCACAATGGAATGAGGTGAAAATACTGCTTTGCTTCTCCAGGTTTACACTAAACTCTTAACGCTAGTTTCACGTAGTCTTTTTGCATTTCACTACTAGACTTCTTGCAACTGTAACTACTCTTCCCTCATTGTATTAGCCTGAATTTAATAAAATAAATGAAACTTTATTAGTTGATATTATATTGAATTTCATTGTTTCTCAAATATGGACAGTTCAATAACATTTCCTACCTGCATATTCTCTGCCTGAGGGCTGTGAGTCATGTTTGTTTTGAAAGAGGCAGCACTTAAGGACTGTCAGTCAACTCAGTTGTTAGACACACAGAGCACTTTAAGAATTACTCTGCCTCCTCCTCATCCCTAAATATAGCTAACTGGTGTGTGGGTCTAAGTGAGTTAGCGAACCTGGGAAAAGGTCTCTTTCCAAATAATCAATTAAAAATCCATCATATTTAAAATTATATGGGCCTTGGGCCAAATCCATCCCTGATGTAACACCATTGACAGTTGATATTACTGTTAATTATTTGTATTACAACTGCACTGAAAGGCTACAGCTGAGATCAGGGCCCCAGGGTGTTAAGAGGTGTACAGTCACACAGTTACAGGCCCTGCCCCAAAGAGTCTAAGTAGACAAGAGACAAAAAGCCTGGGAGAAAGGAAATATCATTATCTCCATTTTTTACAGATGGGCACATTTTACAGTGAGGTACAGAGAGATTAAGTGACTTGCCCAGGGTCACATAGGAAACTCAAACTCAGCTCATGAATCCCAGTCCAATGCCTTCACCAGAAGATTGTCCATCATTTAACACATAATAAAATGCCACAGAACTCTGATGTTGTTGAAAGCTATGAATTGCTCCAAAGGACCATAGGCCTGAACCTGAGGTGCTTAGCACCCTCAACTTCCAATGTTACTGCTAACGTTCATTGAAGGCAGTCAGCCCTGCCCGGAGACATTCAGCCCTTTCCAGAATCTGGCTCTATATGACTGGCTGTTTTTTAATACTAATCTTTTAAATCACTAATCTAGAACTGATTCATTTAGTTCAAATAAAATAAAAACCAGCCCAGACATTTGCCAAACCTGTTACCCACCCCCAAAGCAAAGTGATTTTGTTTCAGAAAAGAATGGTTATTTTAAAAAATCATGGACCAGGCCCCAGGATCCTGAGATTGCTTATAAATGGTGATTTTATTATTTTTTTTAAGCAAAAAATAAATTGGGATTCTTTCCTTGCCTTCTAGCTCTGAGCCTTTAGGCTGCACTTGGGTCATGTTTTCAAGCTTTTCTCCACAATCTCGAGGGCTAGAAATTTTATTTTTTAATGGAAGCTGAGATTTATGTAATCACCTGACTTTTAGGGTGGGGCTTTAAGAGTAACACCAAATATCATGAGACTCATGACAACTGCAAGAACTGGCAACTCTTAATGTTTATTTACCTTCTATACATTATTAAAGCTACATTATATGGGAAAAATGCACCCTGCACTGTGGACATAAGACCTCTTCAAAGAATGCTCCCTGCTTATCTGGCAGGTACACAGCCAGTTTAGCTACCTAAACTAAGTCAAGGAAGGGAAGGGCGTAGCTGGGGAGTTGCTATGCCCCAGCTGTCATTGGGTGCCAGAACAGTCAGTAGTGGCTGTAGCAGTGGGGGTGCAGGTTAGGATGAGCCCCTGAGTGGTCCTAACTTGTACTAGGGGTTACACTGGCCCCTGGCAAATCCAGGACCCTCTCAGCCCCTATAGTCCTGTAATTGGGTAAAAATAGATTAAAGATGAGTCTTGACTGAATCCTGATAACTGAATACCCCGTAGTTTGCAAGAACTTCTGATCTTAACTGTTCAACTCAGGCCCATCTCTACATCAGGTAAAGTATCAGCCTAGTGTTATTTATTGCAATAATTCTCAAAGGTCCCAGTCAGGACTGCGATCGCTTTGTGGTAGATGCTGTACAAACATATGTGAAAGTGTGGGGTGACATCTTCAAAAGGCCCTAAGTGACACAGGAGCCTAAATTCCATTTTCAAATTGAAAGCCAGTGAACTTTAGCTCCTAAATCACTTAGGTGCTTTTGAAAATTTTACCTATGGCACCTGCTCTGAAATGCTAGATATCTGTCAAACGTCTTGTATCCAAATGTCTGATATCTTGGAAGTGTCTCACACAAATAAAATCTGTTTTAAAAAGTCTATATGTACATATAAAACCCCGTCCTTTTAATGTAATCTGAAAGCGTGCTGTGCATTGTATATCCTATGCATCAGCATGTTCTTATCCCCATGATCCTTGTCCCCGTTCCACTCTCCACTCATCTTTTTTTGTTAAACGCACTCATTGCCTCTTGCCCAAATCCTGCAAAGACTTATGCATGTGCCTAATTTCATGCACAGCGACCAGGCCATTGACATAAACAGTGTGTAACATTAAGCATGTGTGTAAATCTTAGGAGGATCAGGGTCTTAGATTTTAAGCTGTTTGTGGCAAGTGATTGTCTTTTATTTTGTTTGTATAGAACCTAGCACAATCCTTAACCGGGGCCTCTGGGTGTTATGCCAATTAAAATAGCAAACAATAATATCCATGTGGTTCTTATTACAGCCTGCTATTTTTACAAAATTGATACAGAACCAAAGCTCCAGAAAGCACCTTTCACTGAAAAATCCAGGCTTGATCTTGCAGTATCTTACACAAGAGTAGCCCTTATTCATGTTCCTAATACTTAATCAGATAGGTAAGAGGAACAAATGTTAGGAGACATTAGTTGGAAGGACTCTAATAAGCTTGTTTGTTCTTAATACATTTTATACCTTTCATGCCACTCGTTCTCCTGTAAAACAATTGGTTGCTATCCAGTGTCTTTTTTTTTTTTTTTTTTTTATCTTCAGTGTTATAATGAACTTTAGTTGCCCAGGGCATTCACACCTACAGCTGACCAGTCTTTCTTCACTACAGCAGTGGCTCTTACACAAAGGTGCAAAAGCTGAACATAAGTTTGCTGTTTTGACTGACAGGCCGCAGTGAACTCGATCTTTGACTGGCATGAGTTGACTAACTAGAACTTTGTCCCTCTAGTGTTTATTCTGATAACTTATCTCTGACTGTTGTAGGGTAAAGTTACCTGAACTAATGTTCATAACTGTTGTCCTTACTCTGCAGTTGTGTAAGTAATACTACAGAAAGGCCTGTAATGTGCCTGAGCTGCAATCCCATGTGTGAACTTTCTTGAACCTGGGGAAAGTTCAGAGCTAAAGGCCACTCATTGGCTGTGGTCAGCCTTCTAGAGCATGTGTGTAACTTCCATTGAAATCAATGGGACTTACATTGGGGTTGATCCAAAGCCCACTGAAGTCAGTGGAAAGACTCCTATTGACTTCAATGGGCTTTGGATTCAGCCCGTTTGTAGGGGGAAGCATTGGGCCCAATTTGTGACTGAGATGCCCATTGTCATCCAGGGAAGCTGCTGACATGGATCATAGACAGTGTATAGCTTCAACTATACCTCTGGGAAGCTATGCATTGTTCTGCACTTCCTCTTGAAAGATTCACCTGACAGAATGTGCTGCATGCAGTGTGGTAGGGAAGCGAGGTTGATACCATTGGCACTAGGCTGGAGACTGTAGAGGTAAGATAAGACTATTTCTGGTAGCTGCCCAACACTTAAAAAACAAAATAGCTGTGGAAGTTAAAAACCAGGCATGGTGCTGATCCATGGGAGAATATTTTACTCCATCCCTTTCTCCCAAGATACCCATGATAACAATAGCAATAATATAAACAGCACCTTTCTCTCCCACTGATCCAACATGTTTTACAAAATGTTCAGGGTTTACTAACCCTTCACTGTAATGCAGCCTCCTTGGGAGTGGACTGCAGTAGTCTTTTTTGCTGCTGCTGCACCAGTAAAAAATCTAAAGGGCTCAAACCACAAAATTCAGATTTGGACCTGGAATTAGAATTCTGCCACCCTAACATTTGACAACATTAGGATCCAGAGTTTTGGTCTGGCCCTTTGTAGAAACAGAAGTCAGACACGAAATTCAGACACAAAACTGGATTTGGGTTGCAAATGTCCATAAAGTTCCAGGGGATTGGCGGGGCTGGGGGACGGTGGTAGTATTGGCTGTGTCTAGGGTTTCTGGTTTTGCATATCACTAAACAGTGCGGAGAAGGGAGTTCTTTGGATGGGGACTGTTTTTTGGTCTTTGGTCAATACCTAACACAATAGAGCCCTGGTTCATGATGGGAGCTTCTAGGTGCTACTACAAAACAATAATTAATAATAAAATGGTAACATTTCTGATTGAACCTATATATGGAATTTAACCAATGTAGCTACAGCAAAATATTTTCTGTCAAAAAAGTTCTCCTAAATTGGAATATATGACTACATTATCATCTTATACAGAGGGATAACTTGTTGTCAAAGAATTAAGAACAGTAAAATACTGGCTGCATTTCATCTTTTTTCATGATTTGAAGTGCTGAAAAAAAAAAGGATTCCCTGGGGAAATTTGCTTCGGTTTAAATTATTCCACTTTTGCCAGTCAAAATATTTTTTGCTAACATTCTCAAGTTACTGTCATTAATGGGCTGCTACAATCACCATTCAGAAAGCATTACTCATGCTAAACTTAGTGCACAAGATTGTTTAATACTTTTACACCTTTTATAGGAGGAGATTTTGTTAGTGCTCAAGAATGTAGGAGACTGGTAACATAGGTAAAATAAGAAGACTCCTGAAACTCAAAACAAACCTTTTTTAAGGTTTAGAAAAGTTCTGTCAACTTATTTATTTTCGTTGTTGTGAGCATCTGTACTTCCCGGTTCAGATTTGAAAATGGAAGTGTTGAATTACCAAAACAAGGAGAAATGATCCCAAGCTGTAGAATTCATGTCCAGATCTGAACATCCCTGAGTGTTCAGATCTATGTTTTCAGTTCAAATTGTTCGAGAGTTGTCTACACAGGGAAGTAGCCCAGAATAGCTATTGTAGAATAGCTCTTCCACACTAGCTCCCCCTGTGGACACTCTTATTTCACACCCAGGACTTGTGTACACAGTGAGTTAGGGTGTGGCAAGCCAGGATGTGAATCTACAGCACAGTAACTTACCACACACTAACTCGGTATGTGGGCCCTGTTATTGTGCACTAAAAGTTCTGTGCTGCACTTTGACCTACTGCTGTTTGAAATTAGACTATGTCAAAATATACAATGGAATGTTTAGGGCACTCTAGGAGTGTCCACATGGGACTCTACTGCACAGCAAGCCCTATAGATTCATACCCTGGCTTTCTGTGCACTAACATCTGTGTAGACAAGACCAAAGAATCCTTACATGGGGAGTTAGTGTGTAATAGCTATTGGTCTTTAAATTCACACCCTAACTTATTTTTCATTAACCTCCCTGTGTAGACAAGCTCATAGATTTAGACAGCAGCAGTGAAATCCTGATTCCATGAGAGTGAATGGAAGTTTTGCCCTTGATTTCACAGGGGTCACAATTTCACCCCAGTGTCAAATTCACATCCAAACCCTAATTCAGATTGCAAAACCTTTGGGGTTATGTAGTTCAAGCCCATCTCTGATCACCTCATTTTAAGCAATATTTGATTAAACTGGATTTTTTGTCATTAGATATGGCATCTCTGACCAGGTTACCTACATGCTCTGAAGGTAGAAAGGTTTAATTCCATAAGTTATATAAGCCACCTTTAGATAATTACTGTATATAAATATGATTTAAAATATAAACCAACATGATAAATAAATAAGATTAAAAAAAACAGGTGGTGCCCATAAGTGTGTATATATACATTACATCTTCATTATGAAAAACTTTCATTATGAATTTAGCCCCAAAATGGGATAGCAATTTGTTCACACACATCAGACTGATCATTAATTTCATCAAAATATTTATTATCTTTATTATATTATTTAACTGTCTTCATTCCATACAACCTGCCTCAGAAAAATCCTCTGTATCTTTTGGCCCAGAACAATCTCAAACCAAGATCTATTGACACAGTGCAGCCAAGATGATCTGAGCACCATCATTGCCAGGAGGCGTTGGAGATAGATTGGCCATGTGCTTCGGATGGAAACTGATTCCATCACCAGAGTAGCAATAAGATGGACACCTGAAGGCAAGCGAAAACGAGGCCGCCCAAAAACAACATGGCACAGAGCTGTGGAAGCCGAGCTCAAAAACCTGGGGCACAGGAGCGCCACCAGCTTTTTTGCCACCCTAGACGGTGGATGGTCCTTTCCCCGAAATGCCACCCCCAACAGAGGCGGTGGAAGGTCCCGCCCCTGAAATGCCGCTGACGACCGGGGTGGCCGAAGATCTGGCCGCTGCGGTCGCCGCCCCCCAAATGTTAGTGCCCTAGGTCGCCTAATGGGTTGTGCCGGCTCTGCTGGGGCACAGCTGGGGAACCACTGAAAGGCTTGCCAGAAACAGACAGGAGTGGAGGAGTTTTGTCACTGCCCTAAACACTAGAGGTGTAATAGGAACATGATGTTGATGATTTATTATTGATAAGTACTTACATGAAGTTAAATTCATCCCTGCAAAAGGCTTGCCCAGTGCTTATTAAATCCCAGCTAAAACCTATGGTTTATGAATAATAGATAAATAATATCCAGCCTGTATGTTGTTCATTGATAGCTTACCTTACTTCAGGTATAATTTCTGAACAGAATCATCTGTGCTCAAATTTGAGAAACATCCAGGATCTGTGAATATTTTCATGACTTCCAAGCAGTTGCATGAAAACTCACAAATAAAATTAATAATTCCACAAAGCATAAAAAACTGAGGTTGATGCTTCTATACTGGGATTTTCAAAAGTACCTCGGCACCTGGGGTAAACATGTAAAAAGCAACCAAGTTCTTAGGAGTAGACCTGTACAGGAACTAGAATTTCCATTTCACAGGATATTACATGATTTTGAAATTTGTTTTTGTTTTGAGTCAGAAGGAAAACAAAGAATTTTGAATTTTCCCACTAAATGAAATTTTAGAAAAAAATAGAGTCCATTGAAATGTTTTATGTATACGGCTGGTCTACACTACAAAGTTAGGTCATCTTAACTACATCGCTCTGAGCTGTGAAAAATGTCACACCCTGTGTGATGTAATTAGGCCACCCTAGGTCAACGGAAAAATTCTTCTGTTGACCTAGCTACCGGCTAATGACATGGTGGATTTACTACAGCAATGGAGGATCCCCTTCCACTACTGTAGAAAGTGTTTACTACAGTGGTGCCGCTGTAGTGTTTCTGGTGTAGATATATCCTTAGATTAAGAGGCTGATTCTCATTTAAACAAAGGCCACTTTACTCCACCCTACAGTGCAAAAAGGCTTTAAAGTAGGTGTAAATGTAATTTATTCTCACGTGAAGACTTCTTTATGCTGTGAGAATGGTGTATAGTGGCCTTAGCATAATAAAGCTCAGGCTCCAAAAAGCCATGTCACTACTGACTGAGGTTTTGTCTACATGGGAAAGTTTTACCTGTATAGTAAAATCAACGTAATTATACAGTAATTCCTCACTTAACATTGTAGTTATGTTCCTGAAAAATGTGACTTTAAGTGAAACGATGTTAAGCGAATCCAATTTCCCCATAAGAATTAATGTAAATAGGGGGGGTTAGGTTCCAGGGAAATTTTTTTCACCAGACAAAAGACTACTATATATAGTCTTTTGTCTGGTGAATATATATATATATATACACACAGTATAAGTTTTAAACAAACAATTTAATACTGTACACAGCAATGATGATTGTGAAGCTTGGTTGAGGTTGTGAAGTCAGAGGGTGGGATATTTCCCAGGGAATGCATTACTGCTAAATGATGAACTAACAATTGGCTGAGCCCTCAAGGGTTAACTCGTTGTTAATGTAGCCTCACACTCTACAAGACAGCACGAATGGAGGAAGGGGCGACAGCATGGCAGACAGAGAAACACACCATGTGTGTGAGAGAGATGCGCATTGCCCCTTTAAGTACACTGACCCCACTTTTTAGGTATATCAGCAAGTTGAGACAGCAGCTGCTGCCAGGAAGCTCCCTCCATCCTGAGCCCTGTCGTGTCCCCCCCCCCCGCCCGCTCTATGGAAGATGGGGTAAGCGGGATGCAGGAGCAGGGGGGAGGGGGGCACCCTGATATTAGCCCCCCTCTTCCCAACCCCACCCTGCACAGCAAGCAAGAAGCTCTGGGGAGCAGCTCCAAGGCAGAGGGCAGGAGCAGCACATGTCAGTGGGGGGAGGGACAGCTGAACTGCTGGCAATTGATAGCCAGGGAACTTAGGGGAACGGGGAGTTGATGGGGGTCTGCTGGTCCATCTTGGTTCCAAGCCCCCACCAGCTAGCTCCAACGGGCTGCTCTTTCTGCAAGAGTGGACAAAGCAGCTGGCTGCCAAACGACATTATAAGGGAACATTGCGCAACTTTAAACAAGCATGTTTTCTAATTGATCAGCAATGTAACAACGAAACAACGTTAGCCAGGACGACTTTAAGTGGGGAGTTACTGTACTGGTAAAACTCCCCATATGGACACACTTATTTCAATACATGGGCTTATCTACTGGTAAAATTAATACCAGTATAAGCTAAAGTTTTAATTCAATCCAATATAGTTATACTGGTATAATCCTCCATATGTGCATGCTTATTCTGGTATAAACTAAACCAAAAAAGCCAGTTTATGTTGCTTCGGAAAGGGTTTAAGCTAAACTGAGAAGAGCTACTCTTACTCTAGAATGAGTGTGTCCATATGGAGAATTACACTGATATCATTATAACAGTGTAACTATACTGGCATAATTGGTACAAGTTTCCCATGCAGACAGGCCCTAAGTGGTTCCCCCCCTCAGTTTAGTTTAGCCCTCTCCCTAAAGGCTTGTCTATACTTACGCGCCGGTTCGGCGGCAGGCAATCGAACTTCTGGGTTCGATTTATCGCGTCTTGTCTGGACGCGATAAATCGAACCCAGAAGTGCTCCCCGTCAACTCCGGTAATCCTGCTCGCCGCAAGGAGTACGCGGAGTCGACGGGGGAGCCTGCCTGCCATGTCTGGACCGCGGTAAGTTCGAACTAAAGTACGTTGACTTCAGCTACGTTATTCACGTAGCTGAAGTTGCGTACCTTAGTTCGATTTGGGGGGTTAGTGTAGACCAGGCCTAAGAGACAAACTAAACTGAAGAAAGCATTCTTCTACTGGAATAAGAGTATCAACATTGTGATTATACCAATAGAACTATAACAGTTTAAATTCACAGCTTATGCACACAGCTATAACTTTTCCATGTAGACAAGCCCTGAAACTAGCTACAATTTGATAGCCGTTCTGTGGTCTTTGTGACGTGACATGGTGGCCTGAATTCAGATCCTATTAGACCCGTTTCCACATAGAAAATTATAGACAAAAAGGTAAATTTTATCAGTCCAAGTCAAGAGGCTTGAATGGGCACAAATTGAACTGACCTCCCATCCTCTGAGTACTGCGTCAGGACTGAGGCACCTTTTGGGGCCCATGTGGCCCAAATTGAACGGTTGCTGTAATCGCTGTAACTCTTCTGTAGATGAACAGAGGAATTCACGCTCCAGCACTCTCCTTCCAGGACCTTTAACGAACTGCACGTTCATTTAAAATTAAAAAGAAATGCAAGGAGATCTCAGGAGAAATCTAGTTTTTCAGACACATTTGTATCTTGTCTTTAAATGTACAAATGACTTCAGCATTTGTGTGAGTTGGAAAGGTTTAGTTTGCCCATCCTTAAAGGATTTGTCTACACGTGCAGTTGTTCCTGATTAACTCCATGAATGGATACTCTAAGGGTACATCTACACTACAGCGGGGAGTCGATTTAAGATACGCAAATTCAGCTACGTGAATAGCGTAGCTGAATTCGACGTATTACAGCCGACTTACCCCGTTGTGAGGACGGCGGCAAAATCGACTTCTGCCGCTTTTTGTCGGCGGCGCTTACTACCACCTCCGCTGGTGGAGTTAGAGCGCCGATTCGGGGATCGATTGTCGCGTCCCGACGGGACGCGATAAATCGATCCCCGAGAGGTCGATTTCTACCCGCCGATTCAGGCGGGTAGTATAGACCAGGCCTTATTAGGGAACAAAAGTGCTTTGTTTCTTGTTAGTTTAATGAACTTTGATGCATTCAGTTTTACTAAACTAAAGACTTAGGGCCTAATTCTCATTTACCCTAAGGGCCATTCACACCGCTCTGGCAATGTGATAGAGCCTTGAAGTGGGTTTAACTAGTAGCTGAAGTTACACTTACATTCACTAAAAGGCCTCTTTTCCCTGCCAGATTAGTATAAAAGGGTCTTGTCTATTTAGCATTAACTATCTTAAATATTTCTGAATTTTTAGTTTCCTACAGGCGCCTGAAGATTTCTAAGTAAATAAAACTTTCATTGGTGTTTATGGTCAAATGGAATGTCCAGAGTGCTTTATAAGACATTTCATGGCAGATCAGTAGCAGAGGGATTGTATACAGGCAAATCAGGCAACCATAATGTGCCCTTGACCTCCCTTATATAGCATTAATATCAATTTATCTGCAGTGTCATAGGAGAAATAGAGGGAATACAGAATAGGACACAGGGGTGATATCATCCCTGAACTGTCCTGAAAACCAGTGGGGATATAATTTCAGGGAGGCTTTTTAGAGTCTATAAATCAAACACAGTGCAACTGAAAATTCAGTATTAAAAGACTGAGGTAACTTAATGAAAGTTTTTTTAAAATAAACAGGCAAAGTAAAGGTGAATATATAAATATAGAGGGCTAGATTGTGCCCTTGATTAGAGGGGATTTTCAGGGGTCTAAGGGTGCCCATTACACTGCTGAGCTGCCACATTAGCCTTGACCAAATAGTTGTTCCAAGTGCAGGAGGGAGAGCAGTGACTAAGTGCATCATACTCTTACCTCATGAGCAAGTGGGCAGGTAATGGAGGTAAACAAGGGGCAAGAAATTGCTTACTCCTGGGGGAATTCTGCACCACTGAACAATGCAGAATTTTGCAGAAATTAATGTTGTGTGCACAGAATTTCCTTTCCCCCACAGAAATGGGCTGCAGAGCTGTTGGCCACCACTAGGGGGCACTAGACCCGGCAAAGCCCAGCTCGTAAATAGACGACACTGCCCGGGGGACGGGGAAGAGAACTAGAGGGTTCCCAGCACCTTCAGTTTCCCGCATGCCCTGAGGGAAGGAGATGGCAGCACGCAGGAAACTCCATGCAAGCCTGGGACTGAGCATCAGGCTCTGGGTCCTGGGCTCTGAGGGGTAGGGGGGCAGGTATCTGGGCTGGAGGGGGGCATGGCTGGGCTCTAGAGTGGGAGTGGGGGTGTCCGGGGTGGGGGGACCCTGCAGCTTGGCTCTGGGGCGGGGAGGAGGTGCGGGTATTTAAGCAAGGGGCAGGCCAGTGGCTGGGCTGTGGCGGCGGAGGGGTTGGAGTGTCTGGCCCCCGGATGGGCTCTGGAGGAGGAGGGGGCAGAGAAACAGGAACTGGGTTGTCATAGGGGTTTCTTTAACTCTCTACTCCTGGGGGAATTTGTGTGTGTGTTATTACAGACATACTTGCTGAAAGGTGTTTTGAAATAAATTACCAAAATAATTGTAACTGGTGTAATTATGTTAGTGTTATTTTGACAAATAAAATTTGCAGAATTTTTAAATATTGTGCGCAGAATTTTTAATTTTTGGCACAGAATTCCCCCAGGAGTAAATGGGTTCATCCACAGGTTAATTCATTCTAGATGCCTTCCAGAATAATTTAAGGAGACAGTAGGTGTGTGGGGAGTGGGGTTACTCCCCACCAACAAAAGGATGAATTAACTTACTTCCTTTGTTAGTCAGACAAGCGAGGGGCAAATCCTGAAGTCCTTTCTCAGGCAAAACAATCATTGGCTTCAATGAAAGTAGTGCCTGATCGAGCGCTGTGGGATTTGTCCCAATGTCTTTTGTCTCAAATCAAGTGTACTATCATTATCTATGTCCTCTGCAAGGGACAGCACTTGCAGTGGAATGGGCTTGATGATCTAATAGGATTTTCCATCTCTAATGTCTTTGAACATATAGATCTCTGCAAGGTCTAGTGTGAAATAATATAATATGTTTCAAAAGAGTAGCACAACTGAAACAGTTTGGGAGTTTTAACCTGATTTGTAAGTCACTGAACATCAGACTACACATTGTGTGTTGATGAGAAGAAACTGGATGAATAATGGATTTCAAATTTAGTTGGTCTATTGAGATGCTGAGCTTTTGGAGAAGAGGCAAATAGATGCTTATGCTTCGTTACTATGCAAGTGCTAACTTAACCAGTCTTTCTATTGACTCAGTGGGCTTTGGGATCAGAATCTTAAAGAATATGGATTATTCTGTGTAGCAGGACTAGATGGTTTATGGGATTGGAAATAAGTCTTTCACTTCTACATCACAAGGTCAAAGCTGGTCTACACTGTTAGTGACCAAACGTCATTGTCTGGTGACTGTTTGTTGGTCTTTGTGAAGTGAGTGGGTGGTCGGTCTCAGTCCAGTTCGTAGTGGAGAAGAGTCTATCCCAAAACACTCTGTCACAACTGGCACAAATTGATACATGTTTGTTACACAGCAGAGGAGAGGCCAAGAACTGAACAGTGCCAGGAGACTGACCAATCCATCCTTTGGAGTGGTTCCTCCAAATCAGGATTGAGAGTCATTTGTGAGGTGGGGAAAACATGTACTACTGCCCATGCTATACTTGTTCTGTGTGTAAAAAGAAGGGGAAATAATTTAAATAACTTCTGCATTTTTAGAGATAGTGTCCCCTCCCCCACATATTCACATTAACTTGAGCAGAATTTATGGCAAAAGACAATGGATTAGTGCCTCAGCTGATGTAAATCAGTGTCACTGAACAATGGAGCAAGGTTATTTACACAAGCTGAGAATCTGGCCTACTATAATTCTTCCTGAATCAAATATTTCTTCATGTGATTCACATGAGCTCACGTTCTCGCTATAAGTGTATGTATGGTGGTTTTGTCCTGGACATAATTGAGCAAAATAATTATTGTGCATGGTCTCTTACTAGGTCTGAACAGTACTGTACAAAACATAAAACAACGCACACTGCTACAAATGCAAAATCAAAACAGATAAAGGAGACTTTTGGAAAAGTTCTGTCAAGAAAGATCTATTTGCCAGGTGACTTCTCTGAGCCCATAGCAGGCTATAAAGATTCAGGGAGAAAATGTGTAAAAGGAATTAACATAAGTGACACCAAAAAAGTGTTTGATAATTGTTCTCAGTAAGCTGGTCTGATGCAAAATGAACAAATGAGATTCTTTGACAAAGCATTAGCACATGCAATTGCACACATATGCCTACTTGCTCTTTGTTGCTAAAAGCACTATGTGTTTTCCATTATGCTTCCATCAATTTTAAGGACACACACACAAAGATTGTTTTACCTGGCCAGAAAATGGAAAATTAAATGCATCCCAAATAAATAACCCCTTTAGAGGGAATATCAAGGGTGGGATTAAAAAACCCTCACAAAACCAAGGGATTTAATTCTGAGTTCAGACTGCATAGATATCCTTGTCTCCATTGTGATGTGTTTGTGCATTACAATATATATTGGTCCAAATATTGTTCAGTGGCAATTGTGTAATCCCATTGATGTCAATAAGCAACATTTATTTCTTCTCCTTCTTTCAGCCCCAGAGCCCCAAAAGATATATTCTCAGTAATAATATTTGGAAGGTAGAATATTTTGTGTACAGACACCCCTCAGTACAATGTATATTCAGCAGTGGCCCATATAATTCAGCTCAATCTTTCCCAGAACACTTTGGGACAGATCCTGAGCTGGTGTAAGTGGATGCAACTCCATTGACTTCCATGGAGTTACAGTGACTTCCAGCAGCTGAGGAGATAGCTCATTTTGACGCTGGTACAGACACCACCCCCTCCCCTGCAGTACAATACATCTTGTGATAGGATGGAATGTGTTTCAGATACAGCCAGATCAGTATTCAGGGCCAATTTCCCCCCCTGTTCAGCTCTGTATGAGCTAGATATTCACAGCCTTTGCTAAGATATGCAGTAAAACCCCCTCCCTTAATCTGGGCACGGACAAGCAATGGAGTGCAACTTCAGCTGTGGGGACTCCAGTAGAGGTTACTGACCTGTTACTCCCCTCTGCAAGCAATTGATATGGGAGGGGTTGGAGATGGATGAGGAGTAGAAGGAGCCCTTGCCCTAGACCCTTTGCTTGCCAGGCAGAGGAGCTGGCCAAGTGCACAGGGGAAATAAAGTGCTCCAGAAAAAGGGACAAAGACACATCCTCGCTCAGAGTAAGTGGGCAGCACTGTGAATTTAGGTTGAATTTTAATCAGCTAAGACCATTTCATTGACTCACCTATTCTATCTACTTAGCAGTTGTTGTCTATAACCCTGGAAGTGGGCCTGTTCCTCCAGTCACTCTGTACGTTTGATATTCTGTGTATGGATGATTCTGAAAGTCATTGTGCCTCTCAGCCCCAATTATACCCCATGCAAGAGTTTACAGTAAAATGTATTAGCCATTAAGGAGATTGACAGAGAGCTCAATAACCTGCTGCTAAAAAGGGGCTAGATTTGTCACTTTGCAGTCTGCCCTGAGTGAAGGACAGCAGGGACCCATACTGCACTAGGAGTGGACCAGGAAGGGAATCGTGACTATACTGTAGGGCAAAAATTAATCTGCTACTGGTACATAATCTATTCCAATACAAGATTGCTCCCAGCTCTACACTGGTTCAGCTGCACAAGCCAGTGTGTTGGGGGCAGACCCAAGGCTTTGCCCATTGCCCTGCATGACAGAGGAATTTGCAGCCCTGTAAAGGATGCTCTTCTTCCTGTGGTGGAGTCTGTTGGGTGCATAGCCCGTCCAGGAGTAGAAGAGGTCACTGTGCCCCTCTTACTGTCCACCTCAAGTGCACAGGCCACAGCCCAATCCTGCCCTAAACTGGAAAAGAAAAGTTATAGCAGAAGTGACTTGCTGAACAACTGCACTATTGCAAAAACTATTTGTCATCAGCTGGCTAGTGAAATAAAAGTTTGGAAACAATTTGGCAATTCCCACAAAGTCAGTGTCTTTGTAATTTTCTCAAACCGCTACTGTCTCCTGAGGATTGTTGTTATCCTGCTGCTGTTCAATCCAGTCTTGGAATTGGCGTGTCCCGGGTGACAGGGAGCTCCATGAATCAAAGCTTGAGACTTAATGTTGAGATATCTAACTAGCACTGAACTGTCACAGGCCTGTTATGGTTTGGGCAAAACCTCATTGGAGCTGGTGGGTATAAATAGGATTGCAAAGAAATACCTGATTCCAACATCAGTTTATTCTCCTAACTGAAACAACCCAAATTTTGGCTAACTGCTCAGGTCAAAAAGGGATAATACGCCCAATCCTACTCCCATTGAAATTGAGACTCAGGATGAAAAGCCCTATATATAAAGTACCAAGTAATAATATTTTATTAACTAAGCCTCTTGAGGTTTGCTCAACACTAACTAGCTTCTTATATGGGGAACTTTTGATGCATTTTATCAAAGCTCCAGCCTTGCTTACACTGTAATAAATCAATAATGACTTCAGTGAAGTTACTAGAATGTAAAAAGCAACAGAGGGTCCTGTGGCACCTTTAAGACTAACAGAAGTATTGGGAGCATAAGCTTTCGTGGATAAGAACCTCACTTCTTCAGATGCAAGTAATGGAAATCTCCAGAGACAGGTATAAATCGGTATGGAGATAACGAGGTTAGTTCAATCAGGGAGGGTGAGGTGCTCTGCTAGCAGTTGAGGTGTGAACACCAAGGGAGGAGAAACTGCTTCTGTAGTTGGATAGCCATTCACAGTCTTTGTTTAATCCTGATCTGATGGTGTCAAATTTGCAAATGAACTGGAGCTCAGCAGTTTCTATTTGGAGTCTGGTCCTGAAGTTTTTTTGCTGTAAGATGGCTACCTTTACATCTGCTATTGTGTGGCCAGGGAGGTTGAAGTGTTCTCCTACAGGTTTTTGTATATTACCATTCCTGATATCTGACTTGTGTCCATTTATCCTCTTGCGTAGTGACTGTCCAGTTTGGCCAATGTACATAGCAGAGGGGCATTGCTGGCATATGATGGCATATATAATATTGGTGGACGTGCAGGTGAATGAGCCGGCGATGTTGTAGCTGATCTGGTTAGGTCCTGTGATGGTGTTGCTGGTGTAGACATGTGGGCAGAGTTGGCATCGAGGTTTATTGCATGGGTTGGTTCCTGAGTTAGAGTTGTTATGGTGCGGTGCGTGGTTGCTGGTGAGAATATGCTTAAGGTTGGCAGGTTGTCTGTGGGCGAGGACTGGCCTGCCTTCCAAGGTCTGTGAAAGTGAGGGATCATTGTCCAGGATGGGTTGTAGATCACTGATGATACGTTGGAGAGGTTTAAGCTGAGGACTATAGGTGATGGCCAGTGGAGTTCTGTTGGTTTCTCTTTTGGGCCTGTCTCGTAGCAGGAGGCTTCTGGGTACATGTCTGACTCTGTTGATTTGTTTCTTTATTTCCTTGTGTGGGAATCGTAGTTTTGAGAATGCTTGGTGAAGATCTTGTAGGTGTTGGTCTCTGTCTGAGGGGTTGGAGCTGATGCGATTGTACCTCAGTGCTTGGCTGTAGACGATGGATCGTGTGGTGTGACCGGGGTGAAAGCTGGAGGCATGAAGGTAGGCGTAGCGGTCAGTGGGTTTTCGGTATAGGGTAGTGTTAATGTGGCCATCGCTTATTTGTACGGTGGTGTCTAGGAAGTGGACCTCCCGTGTAGATTGGTCCAGGCTGAGGTTGATGGTGGGGTGGAAGCTGTTGAAATCATGGTGGAATTCTTCCAGGGTCTCCTTCCCATGGGTCCAGATGATGAAGATGTCATCAATATAGCGTAGGTAGAGAAGGGGCATGAGTGGACGAGAGCTGAGGAAGTGTTGTTCCAGGTCAGCCATAAAAATGTTGGCATATTGTGGGGCCATGTGGGTGCCCATAGCGGTGCCACTGGTCTGGAGATATATATTGTCACCAAATTTGAAATAATTGTGCGTGCAGACTACTTCCCTGCAGCCTCTTTCTGTTGCCAGCTTCCTGTCTTTATAAACCCAGCCCAGCTCCTCCCCCAGAGGGATTTCATCAGCAAATTAGGCCTTAGCATGCCCCTGCTTTCCTCCAGGTGTAGCCTATAGGTTTATTGGCCAAATTTATCCTGTCAGGCCTGGGCCTATTGGGTGGAATCCCATCACAAAGTGAGATCAGCATGAAGTCACTAAATCACTGTCCTGGCATGCACTGGGTTTAATTTAAAATTTTGATCCAGATTATCTTTTTCTACAGACAATCCAGTGAGAGGACCATCAGCTCCATTGTCACAGCAGTCACTAATTAGCATCTTTGTTGTGTCAGTTGAGAGGCCCAGGGCTGAATGGGTCATGGAAATTGAAACCAGCCTTTCACCGCTGGAAGTGCAAATTCAAGACAGAGATACATCAACGGCAACATTGCCACCTATCATGGTAATTCTGCTTTTGTCACGTATTAACCCTATGCTTCTGAATCTTGGGAATGCTGGTTATAGAACATTCATTAGTCCTGAAATAATTTGTGTCCTTTGACACAACATAGTGGTGTTTTGATACAGCATTCATTTATGCCATAACAACCTATTGTGACATAACAACATATTGTGATAGTTGAGTTTATCCTATTGGACAATGAGAAAAAAGTGTCAATTTTAGCTGGTTTAGAGAGCAGTTTATAGGAAGTTGTATTGTGCTGACCTATTCTGTGGATAAACTGAGGACTTCAATTTTCTAGAAGTATCTATTGCAAGCATTCAAAATTCACTTTAATCCCACCTAAGCATCCAAAAATCATGTTTCAGTTTTCTACACAGTGGGTACTATGAAAAACAGCAGTAATATATGCAGAAATCTAATATCCCTGGCAAAATTCCAACTTAGGTAATCACTTTCTGCCTACCGAAAAATCTACTTATAATTCATCTGGAGACATTAGAATATTCTTAATTTCTCCATCTAGAAACTATGTTATAATGTTAGAGGTGCAGAATGATTGATGTTTTCTCAACCCTCCACTGACTCCATTTAAGTGATGCAACAGAGAAGTGATACTTTCAATATAATCTAGAATGTGTTTTGGGGTCTGTAGAGCTATGTTTGTAGAAGATTATAATTTAGAGACACTCCCTCATAAGCGACAGCATTATGAACATAGGAATTTGGAGATGTGCCCCGTAGGTGGGGGTTAGGAATACAGCATGGATGTGTGCAGCAAATCATGACAGAAGCTCTCCAGTTTTTATGAAAAGTTTTATTCCTTTCTCATTCATATGGTGGGTTATTTAATGAATCCCAAAATTGTTACATGGTATCAGAAGTGCTGAATGAAAAGGAAAGTGCAGTCATTTTGAAGTTAACTCCAGTGTTTGCAATTGAAAGCAGACACTAAGGTAAACACTTTAAAAGCACATGGAGCACCAAGCACAGAGGCTTTTGCATGTATTTGGTGAGCACAATAGTAGCTTGACTACCTTAAGGGGGGTGGGCAAGTGGGAATTGGTGTGTTGCAACTTCCTTCCAGTCTGCAATTGTCAAGCAATGTTGCAGAGAATTAAAAAAAATTCAGACCGAGATTTGAATTGTATTTAGCAGCCATAGGGGCAGAAGAAAAAAAATGATAAAGAGAAATCGTCAATCTTTTTGCATGTTGTTGGGGAGGAAGCATTGGATGTTTATAACAACTTTAAGTTTGAAGAAGGTGAAAGCATGAAGTTAAATAAAATACTGACTAAATGTGAGGAACATTACATGCCAAAAAGGAATTACCCCTTTGTGAGAGACGCACATTTTTTACATGCATGCAAAAAACTGATGATCCCATAGAGTAATATGTCACAGAATTAAGGAAACTCAGTAAAACCTGTGACTTTGGTGAGTTGACAGAGTCTCTGGTCAGAGATAGAATCAGTTGTGGTATTAAAGACAATGTGGTAAGAGAGAGAGACTGCTCCGTGAAGGAGACTTAACTTTAGAAAATGTTCTCCAAATATGCAGGGCAGCAGAAACTGAAAACTCAAGCCAAAGAGCTGAATTCAGAAACCAGAAGCGGTTAGCAATGTAATAAGTATTAAAGAATATAGCCAGAATAGGTCAAATCAGAAAGTGGAACCACTCAGTATGAAAATCACTGCTAGAAGGAAAATTGGGTACAAATGGTTATGTGGAAGGTGTGGATCACAGCATGGACCCAAACACTGTGTTGCTTTTGGAAACTCTGTCATAAATGTGGGGGAAATAATCACGTTGCAAAATGCTGCAGATCCCAAATGCAGCAAAGTCAAGTGCATTCAGTTAAAGACAATCTGGTTTCATAGCTGGACTGGGGTCTACCAAGCCTGATGAGAGGGACTGGATACTGCCTAGGACAGTGAATGGAACAATTATTCCACTGAACTGGACAGAGGAGCTCAAGTTAATATTCTGTCTGTACAAGATTATGAGACACTGAAAATAGGACCAAAACTGGGACACAACAAAAATAAAGGTAACTGGTTATTCTGGAACAAATATATCAGTGAAGGAGAGGTGCATTGCTAGCATCAACCAGGAAAACACCATGTACAGGCTCCAGTTCATTGTAGTGCCAAAGGAGGTGACACCAATTTTAGGTCTGGCTCCATGTGAGAAACTCAATCTGGTAAAACGGTGCTCTCAATACAAGATCATCCTGAACCTGGCGATGAGGCACTCTTTTGGGAATATCATGACCGGTTTCAAGGGTTGGGTTGCTTGCAGTGTGAACATACAACCTGGATAAACAAGCAAGTCCCTCCAGTTATCCATCCATGTAGAAAAGTGCCATTTACACTCCGTGTTAAACTCAAGGCTGAGCTTGCATGGATGGAAGCAATGCAAGCAATACAAACAATTGATAAGCCAACAGAATGGGTGAGCTCTCTCATCATTGTGGGAAAAAAGTAATGACCAGCTACACATATGCTTAGTTCCCAGAGACCTCAACAAGGCTATAAAAAGAGAACATTTCTGAATATCTACCAGAGAAGAGATTATGGCCCAGTTTGCAAATGCTCAATATTTCAGTAAATTGGATACATCCTCAGGTTTTTGGCAGCCAAAATTAACTGAAGAAAGCTCAGAACTATGCACATTTAATACCCCCATTTGGAAGATACAGATTCTTATGCTTACTCTCTGGCATAGCTAACACACCTGAAATGTACCACAAAACCATACATATGATCTATGAACATATTAATGATGTTGATACCTCAGTGGATGACATCATCTGGGGCTCAGTGAAAAAGGAGCAAGATCGTAGACTTTGGGAAGTCCTGGATAAAACTAGAGCTGCAAACCTCAAACTAATAGGGGGAAATATGTTCTAGGGGTTACAGAACTGATTTTTGTTGGGGACATTATTTCCAATGAACGTGTAAAACCTGATAAGAGGAAGATTTCAGTCATTGAAATGATGCACGTCCTCAGTCAAAGAAAGATGTCCATTGGTTTCTGGTATGATGTGATGCTCCATATTCTTTATAGAAATATGCTTATGCTATGCATATGGCCTAACTAAGATATATTTTATGTAAGATGGCTCATGTAAGATATCACTGGAAAGGTTATAATTTACTGAATGTGATTGTCTAATTTGTATGCATGTATCTTTTCTGTATCTGGAGTTAGGAATATTAACTATGTAACAATTACAACTGATTATACTTGGAGATGCTCATCAGACAGGAATGAGCCATTAGGAAAAAGACAATGAGAAGATGTGGATCCTGCATCTTCTGGGAGTTCCTTTCTGTAAATATTGCAAATAAACCTGGTTTCATGGTTGCTTTGACACTGCAAGGTCAGATGATAATGTCACCTGGTAAAAAATACCACCTTGGACACTGTTGGTACTTTTCTACTGGAAACAAAGGAGTCTAGTCTATAAAAGAAATAACTGGAATTCTAAGCTACACACACTCTGCAACTTGCTTAAAACAACATTTAGGGTGAGAAATTACATTTTGTATTCTGTTTTTTGAGTGTATTAAGCCTAGTTTGCATGTTTTGTTTTATTTGCTCTGTAATCTGCTTTGTTCTGTTTGCTCTCCCTTATAATCACTTAAAATCTACCTTTTATAGTTAACAAACTTGGTTTTGTTTGTTATAAAATCCAGTTTGTGCAATTTATAAGTGGGGGGAGGAGAGGAAGTGGTTGTGCATATCTTCCTCCACATTGAGCGAGGGGGCAAATTTATGAGCTTAAGTTATATATATTTCTCTACAGCACAAGACAATATTATTTTGGGTGTACTTTCCAGAGGGGAGCTGCACTTGAGTGCTGGGCAATTTCCTAGCTGAATCTTCCCATAGAGAGCTGCTTGCAGACTGTGCGATTCTACAGCTGGTACGTCCCTACCTGTGGGTGTGTGCTGCCAGAGGCCAGAGAGCTTTATTCAGCAAAACAGGGAAAGGGAGACCAGGCTAGTAGAGCAGGTGGGCTCAGAGAAATCCCATACATCAAGTGGCATCCTGGAAAGGGGGGGGGGGGGGTTTCACCCCATCACAGTGGCGTAGTCGGCAGGATAACATGTACAGCTTTTTGCTCTTAAACACTGATGGTGATTTTAAGTGAGTTTTAAGTGTGGTGGCTAGAGAACAGACAAAGTGGTTACTAGTTTGTTATTTTCTGTTTGCTTGTTTTGGGTAAGGGAAGTAGGGACAGGAAAAGCAGGAAAATGAGGAAAGTGAAGCTACCAAAAAGCTGGAGCTCTACCGTACAAGTAGAGGAGAGTGAAAAGATGCACCAGAGACAGACAGAATTAAAACAGATGGCAATTGATGAGCAAAAGAGAGCCACGGAACTGAGGCAGCTAGAGGCTGAAGAAGCCCAAGAATGGAGAAAACTAGAGGCTGATTGAAAATTGAAGCCCAGAAGTTAGCCCTGGAACTGACAGACAAAGAACTGGAGGAAAAAGAAAAAGAGAAGACGCATTAACTGGCTGTAACAGAGTGAAATAGACAGAACCCCACACCAGGGGCTCCATCTCTCCAAAAATCCACAAATGGGAGCGGTCATTCTCAGCATACAGTGAGTCTGGGGACATTGCTGAATATTTCATCACCTTTGAGAGGCTGTGTATTCTCCATGTGATTCCTGAGGATCAAAAGAGGACCACTTTGCAAACAAAGTTGCCTGGGAGAGCTCTGGATATATTCAATAGGAGGTCAATTGATGATGCTTCCAATTATGGTAAATTTAAGGAATTGGTTTTAAAACAGTTTTGGATTACACCTGAAATGTATAGAGTAAAATTTAGAAGCCTTAAGAGAGGGGCTGGATTAAGTAATGTGGCTTATGTGAACCAAATGAGAGATCTACTGGATAAGTGGGTCAGGGGAAAAGGTATTACAAGCTTTGAAGCAATGTGTGATGTGTTTGCTCAGGAATATGTTCCTGAATATGTCTGAGGATGATGTAAAACAGTATTTATGGGATAAAAAGGTAGAAGATGGTTGAAGAACTTGCAACTTTTGCAGATACATTTGAACAATCCCAAGCATCTATTAGGAATAAATCACAGGCAGAGGGGTTTAAGTTCGGTGAGACGCAAGGTCCCCGTTTTACCCCTGGGGAGAAGGAGGGTGGATAGGAGGCTGAACGCTCACTTCCCCAGGTTCACTCCTCCAGTCCTCATCCCAATCTCCTGTAAAAGCAGAACAGCCCATAAGGTGCTGCTATTGTAATTCCACTGAGCACCTGAGGAATAAATGCCCTGTACTGAGTAGGAACAGGCAACAGGCAACTCATAGAAATGCTGCTACCCAGAGCACAGAAGCTCCTCAGGCAGGCCATTGCCACTTATCTTACAGGGTTTGTAAAGTGTGCCACTGCACAGCCTGGCAAGAAGCACTTAAAGGCGATCAGAGTAAATGGCAAAGGGCTCCCTGCATGGAGAGATACTGGTGCAGAAACTTCTGTGGTCAGGAGAGACCTGGTTCCGGAGAAAGACATACTTCCAGGACAGATGGTAGAACTTTTGTTACTAGGAGGTCACAAAATCCTTGTGCCTTTGACTAAAGTGCACAGGGAAGCTGAGGATTTGCAAGCTGAATTAACCATTGCGGCTGTCCCTCATAATCCTACACAAATTCTTTGGGGTAATGACTTTTTTTAATGTGATTCTGGCTGTCCAGGGGTCTGTCAGCAGCAAGGAGGAATCTTGTGCTGAAGCCCCAGTGGGAAAGAGTAAGCTACAAAAACTGCTGAGGAAATGGAAGAGTGTCTCTTTATTTCCTCTGCAGCTGTGCAAAGTAGTTTGCTACGATGGGTGGGGATGGTTGAGAACTGCTCCTGTCCCGGGGCTATTACTCTGGGGGATGGGAATTCTTTGCCTGCCAGTTTGCTGTCCAGGTTGCTGGCTGGCAGGAAGTTGCAGTTAAGCAAGGAACAGAACTCGCTCTAAAATGCATAGAAAAATGTGTCCTGGAGGAAAGCCCAAAGAAAAGTCCTGTGGTGGGTGTGGATTCCATGAGCTCTGTAACTGGAGGCAAACCCAATTCAAAGAGGGAGGAGGGTACAATGCTTACCCATGAAGGGTCTGCTCTGGCTGTTAGCTGTGAGCCCACAGCTGAACGGGGGCAGATTCCTCTCTAGGGAGCACAGAGGTGTGTGCCTTAGAGGGGGGCCTAGAGAAGGAAGCTAAGAAGGAATGTGGGGGGAGTACAGGAATGTCTCCCCACTAATTACAGGGAAGGGTTTGCCCAGGATGATTTTACTGGAATGGCATCTGTGCTCTCAGGCACCCAACCTGTGGCTCAGGTTTTAAGAGGAAACTGTGTAATTGTTCTCCCAAAAGGGAGCAACCATACAGCTGACCTCTTTGCAACAGAGAGAGGTGCCCCAATCCAGGTTCCACTTTTGCAAAATATTGTTCCTGCTGTACTTGTGAAAACTAACTCTTTCTCTTTAAGGCAGGATAAAAGCCTTTCCAATAGCCCTGTTGTCAGTGAATATGCTAATGACCCACCTGAGAAACGGGAGGAGGCAGCCATTTCTCAGGCAGGTAAACCTCTCCTAGCAGCAACTCATGGAGCACTGAGTAATGGGAGTGAGCAACACGAAGGAAGGGAAGATATAGAGATATGTTTGTAGTAGATATAGAGATATATTTGTAGAAAATTAGAATTTAGAGATGCTCCCTCATAAGGGACAGTGTTATGAACAGAGCATTTTGGAGATGTGCCCTGGAGGCGGGAATATACCGCATGGCTTTGTGCAGCAGCTCACTACAGAAGTTCTCCAGTTCGTTTTATTAAAAGTTTTTTATTTCTTTCTCATTCATTTGGTTTGTTATTTAATGAAGCTCAAGATCGTTACAGGGTCCTTCCTGGGTGATTCTCTATAAATCATGAAAGGAAACTGTTGAGTTTAAAAAAAGTGGGCTGGATCCTTTGTTCTAGACACCGGACTGGAGGTGGCTGGGAAAGGTGCCTTAATACCACTTTTTTTGCATTCCTCTGATCAGCCTGTGAGGTAACTTACAGCAGCCACAAGGTTGTATTGCTTATGGCCCCCAGGAATCCCCAAGGCGTGGGTTTTCTCTGACCGTGCTTCCTTCCCCTAGTAATTCCCCAGCTGCTGTGCCCACTCCAGGGCACCTGGGGAGTCCATCAAACAATCCTCATGAAACCAGTGAAATGGGCTCCGAGGCTTCTTTGTGCCACTGGAGTGGAGCAACAGAACAGCGACAGGATTGGGGTCAATCTTAGATGATTAAAATTGAAAGATTTTTTTTTTAAATCTCCTTTACTTTTTACCATTTTGTTTAGTTTTTGCAGTTCTTTCAGTCTGAACAATGAAAACAGACTGATCAGTTTCTGAGGAGGAGGGACTTAAACTGGGAATCTCCCTTGTTCTGCCCCCCAGCTATTTTGTTTTGTGCGCCACTTGTGACTTACACAACCAAACAGCTCTGTTTCCCTTGAACTAGGTGCCTCCCTGTAGCCTCGACTTAGATGCCTATCTCAGTGAGAGGGGCTGATGTAGGGTTACCATATTTAAAAAATAAAAAAAAGAGGACACTCCACAGGCCCCGGCCCCACCCCAACTCCACTCATTCCCCGCCCCTTCCCCAAAGTCCCTGCCCTAACTCCCCCTCCTTCCTCCCAGCCACGTGAAAAGGGTTGCCTGAGCGCTACCAGCTTCACGGTTTGCCGGGCAGCCTCCAGACCCTGCGCCCCCGGCCGGCGCTTCCCCAGCGCAGCTGGAGCCCGGGAGGGGAAGCGCCCAGCCCGGGGCGCAGGGTCTGGAGGCTGCCCAGCAAACCGTGAAGCCGGTAGCACTTGGGCTTCTGGCAGCCCCCATCCCTCCGGATCCTGCGCCCCCGGCTGGGCACTTCCCCTCCCGGGCTCCGGCTCCTCTGCTCCTCCCCTGACTCTTCGGCTCTGTTTAAGAGCCGAGCTGGCCAAGCGCTCTGGCTTTGGGCAGCCCCCTTGCCTCCGGACTCTGCGCCCCCGGAGCAGAGCAGCTGGAGCCCGGGAGGGGAAGTGTCCGGCCAGTATTTTTCCCGGACATGTTTGGCTTTTTGGCAATTCCCCCCGGACGGGGGTTTGAGTACCAAAAAGCCGGACATGTCCGGGAAAAAACGGACGTATGGTAACCCTAGCTGATGGCTTAGCAGATATCCATCCAGTGGGCACCTTCCATTGGCTAGCTGAGGCAGCTCCCCACCTGGTGTGTAGGCTTTATGGATTGCAGACTAAGGGACCTATCTCTCCCCATTTATTGTATAGGAAACCTAGACACCTAACTCAAGCTTTGTGGATTGCAGTGTGTTCCTATGGTTTTCTAGGCACTGCAATGCCTAAGTGTCTGCTTTGTTTTGCTTTCTGCCTCGTATGCATTATCACGATGTGGCAGCGTTTTGGCCTGCAAGCACTATATATTTAAACTTTTTTAAAAAGGTCTTTTCATTGGATTAAAAAAAAAAAAAAAGGAAACATGTTTTATAATCTCAGTGTGTGTAACACCTGTTTTATTAACAATTTGGCCTAAACTGACTTTCCAATGGCCTTCAATGTTCTGAAATATCTTCCCAGAACTCTCACACTCCAACTAAAAGTAACTGCTCAGTTGGAGGAATGTTGCAGACAGCTGTGGTTGATACCCCCAATGTAATTTGGGTCCTTTGGGGCCTATAATATATCTATCCATGAATGCTACTGTCAGCTGCAAAGATAACATTAGACCACATGCATTTTTTTCCGAACTGAGACAATGACTGCAGAATGTACACTCTGCGAGCCACTAAACAAGGCAAACAGCATCCCAAACATGCATACATACAGAGAAGGTTCATCCTCCCATCCTCCACAATCACACACAGCACCGCTGATGCCCCCCCCCCCCCCACGCACACATTTTGCAATGAAATTGGGCATTCCTGGAGAGAATAGCAATTGAAAGGTAGGAATGTGAGTGCTGTGGCAAGGAGAAAGAAGATCCTTTGGTTCTTGTATCTGGAAATGTTCTGCACTAACCAAGCTGAAGCTGCCTTCTGAATTGTTGCTCAATCAAGACTACAAGGGTCACGTACTATAGGGAAATGATTCACAGATGTTTTCATGTGGTGGACTGCTTCTTACGATAGCCATGTTCTTCCGGATACCTGCCTGTCCAGGCTCTTGAGCTCAGTTCCAGACATTCCTTACAGCAACTATAGAGCTTGCTAGAAGTGAGCAAACTATTTGTAGTGAATATTTCTTTCTCAGTTTAGCTCTTTTTCAGTTTTCAAATGATTAGTAAACAGGCTTTGATTTTTATTAATGTATTCATTACTCATAATTGAACAGATAAACAGTTTGTGAACTGTCTTCATTCTGTCTTCTACAATTTGCTGTTCATTATTTGCAGTGTGTGATTGTTCACTTAAATCAGAGTATTGTTTCTGCTCCGTGGTCGGATGAGTGAAACTTTATAAACCAGCTGAGAAGTGCCAATAGAAAATATCCATATTCATCTGTAAATATCATAAGGCGAGAGGTTCTCTAAACAGCTGCATGAATGAATGTTTGTTGAAAAGCGAATAAGGGCACAAACGTGGTCCAACTGAATGCCTATTAGGGATCAGAAGAGACATTTGTGAATATTATTGTTTATTTCTGTATTACTGTAGCGTCTAGAACAGGGATAGGCAACCTATGGCACGCGTGCCGAAGGCGGCACGCGAGCTGATTTTCAGTGGCACTCACACCGCCTGGGTCCTGGCCACTGGTCCGAGGGGCTCTGCATTTTAATTTAATTTTAAATGAAGCTTCTTAAACATTTTAAAAACCTTATTTACTTTACATACAACAATAGTTTAGTTATATATTATAGACTTATAGAAAGAAACCTTTTAAAAATGTTAATGTATTACTGGCATGTGAAACCTTAAATTAGAGTGAATAAATGAAGACTCAGCACACCACTTCTGAAAGGTTGCTGATCCCTGGTCTAGAAACTCTAGGCATAGGCCAGGTCTCCATTGTGCTAGGTGCTGTACAAACAGATGGTCCTTGCCACAAAGGGCTTACAATCTACATAATACCGTTTTGCAGTATTCACTTGCTCTGCTGTGTGGCGACATGGAAAATGAATAGGACAGACTGAAGGAGGTAAGATGAATTATGAACATGCTTTAATGTTTTTAGTGCAACTTCTTGGTGATGTTCCCTCATTTTGTATTGGTATTTCCTGTCTGACTGGCTTTACATTTATTTGTACTGAACTTTGCCTTCATTGTGTGCATGCCTCACTGTTCTCATCTCTACTGGGCTCTTTGCAGTTTGGTTCTGTCCTCCAGGACTGGTGATTTCTTCAGTTTCGATGTTGTTCTCAAATTTTATTGTTTTTGGAGGGAGGGATAGCTCAGTGGTTTGAGCATTGACCTCCTAAACCCAGGGTTGTGAGTTCAATCCTTGAGGGGGCCATTTAGGTATCTGGGGAAAAATCAGTACTTGGTCCTGCTAGTGAAGGCAGGGGGCTGGACTCAATGACCTTTCAAGGTCTTTTCCAGTTCTAGGAGATGGGATATCTCCAAAAAAAAAAAATTATCATGACTGAACTTACAAGAAAAGAAACCCTGAACAAATACATCAAGCATCAACATATGGAGTAGAGAGTCACTTGGCTGTTTTTGAGCTATAAACTGATCCAAAAAAGCCTCTCACTCCTCAAAAACAGGCCTGGACCAGGCTATGACTAATAAGAAGCATCACTAATTGAAGACAGATACATCAGTAATGTTTCAGAAGCAACTCCACAGAGTACCTGGATGGCAGATTGAGATCCTCTGAAATAGGGGTGTGTGAACCACAGTGAAATTACATAGTTTTCAACATCTTATGTGATAAAAGTATTTTTAACTAGAGGGAGTAGGACTGTGCACTCAAGTAAATGGAGTTGTGCCAGGGATGAATTTGGTCCATTATCAAATATTTTTGCAACAGTTTTATACTCATTTGGAATTACAGTTAGTAAATATTTTGACTTAAGATCTGAAATACTGAACCATACAGTTTTCATGATTCATATTATTTTGTAAACTATTTGTTTATTTGTTTTAAAATGTGGGAAACATTGGCTGTGTCTCCACTCCCAGACTTCTGCCAGCATAGAAAATGTTCAGTTCAAATTTAATTCTAAGAGTGCGAAAATAATTCTATGTATTTTTGTTTCTCCATTCTGGGGCGGAGGGGCGGGGCGGGGCGGGAACTCTTAGATCTGTTGGCCCAGTTCTGCAACCCTTACTTATTCCTGAGTTTCAGAGTAGCAGCCGTGTTAGTCTGTATCCGCAAAAAGAACAGGACACAAGTACTCCTGTTCTTATTCCTGAGTGACACTTACTGGCTTGAGTATTTCCATTGACTTCAAAAGGGAGTACTTGACAGAGTAGGTGCTACTCAATGTGAATGAAGATTGCAAAACTCACCCTTGGGTCTCAACTTTAACAACAGGACTGCTGATTCTGCAGTCTTTTCTCAACTGAATAGTCCCATGTTTGAGTAGTCACATTAGGGCTGCAACGGCAGTATTTTATTAGTGTAATGAGATATACATGTGTTGCAAGGTCAGTGAATCACTGAGAACATAGATCAGCTTTTAATGGTCTTTAGGCACCTAAACAGGTAGATAGGTGCCTAAATCCACCACATAGGCACCACTGGCATTTTCAAAGGTGTAGCTCAGGTGCCGCCTGCCCTCCCAAGATTTTCCTCCGTCTACATTTTCAAAGCAGCCTAAGCGCTGCTGCTATCCTGCAACTAATGAACTGCTCAGACTGTCCTAGCTCAAGCCAAAGCCCGGAGGCCCAGAAGCAGAATTCTTAAACTAGACAGGGTGGCTTATCTTGACTGCAGGACTCTATCCTGTAGGCATGCTCTGTTATCTGTCAGACCTTGCAGCACCAGGGCCAGATGCAGGCCACTGATAGGTGTTGGGGCAACACAGCATCCCCACAAAAGACAACCAGGGCTCAGGGAACTATAGGATGAGTGTGAGAGGGGAGTCAAGTTTGAGCAGGAGGTGGAGATCAATATGGGAGTGGAGGGGTTGGCTGCTAGGGCATGAGCTACCTAAGTGACTTACCTAGTTTAGGCTGGTTTGTGGCTGAGGATCACGAGAAGGGGGAGGTTCCTATCTCTGGTCCATTAGACAGGCTCACTAGGCCTAAGCCCCTTTCCTCTTCTCACCCCTTTCCATGGCATTTCACTCCTGGCTAGCTTGCACAGCTCTCAGCTCATCTGGCTGACTTCTGAGGAGGATCCCTTTGCTAGGTGCTTAACTACCCCCATGAACTTTATAAGGAGCCTTGGTGGCATGGAGATGCCTAACTCGGGGCCAAAAATTCCATTAGGTGGCAAGATTCCTAGGAGGTAAGCAGTGCTCTGCCTGGCCCAGCAACACCTAAGTCCATTTAAAATCAGCTCCTATGTGCCTAAGACAAGTTTGACAGCAGTGCTGGCATTTTATGCAATGTGTCCATTTTGTATCTTTCTGATCTGCCACATAGTGGTGAGGCTGCTTCTGAAATCTTTTTCTCCCAGAGTTAGTTCTTCTTTCTTTTTCAGGTCTTGATAGTTGGATAGACTGCAATTTTGTTTACTTGTTCTGACCTGGTTAGTCTGAACGCTTTGGCATAACGATGATTAGAATGACACAGTCACAGGATTATTGTCACTGACACTGAGGGAGAAACGGAAATGAAGTTTCAAGGTCCAGTTTCTCTCTTTCTTCTTCAAGTCCTAGTGCGCTGGCTGATAAAATCCATGGCACATCTCTCTTCACTCTTTTAGTACAAGCCTTTCACTTCCTGTAAAACCTAATTGTGAGCAACCTGCTCACCGTTTTGTAAAGGAAACTTTTGCTACTGGGCTAAATTTTCAAAAGCACCTATGTCACTTAGGAGCCCAAGTTGTTGGGGTTACTAGGCCTGCCTGAGCCAGAGTTCTTCCATGTTTAAACTCTGTCCTTCCATGTTTAACTCTGATCGACCTCAACAACCAAGGACAGGAATTGGAATGTGTAAATAGCCAGTTAGCAATTACGACCTTGTTCATACCAGGTACCAAACGATAATGATGAGATTGGCATGTTTCTAGCTGGGGAAGGGGTAATAAACTAAGGGTAAACAGAACCAAATAACAGTTTAGGGAGAAGTTACTAACAAGCTAGATTTATAGCCCTAGAATGATTTAATTGCTTAAATGTATAAACATGCCTTCGGTAGAGAGGGGAGGGGAAGTAAAGAGGGGGGGGGCTTGTAAAATGTATAAAGAAGAGAGAAACTGTTTTTGCTGGTGTGCTTGATTTGAGACTTGCCTGTCTCCTTGCACCCCTTTGAGATCTCAAATAAACTTTGATTGTTTCTCCACCCCGGTATGTTTATTGACGCGAAGCACTCCGGGCAACGAACCCCACTGTTACTGCCCTCGGGCCCCTGTGCAGGCAACAAAGTCCTAAGCCCAAGTCACTTTTGAAAATGGAAATTAGGCTCCTCACTCACTCAGGGTCTTTTGAAAACATTATCCATTGTGTATTTGTAATGGAGATGGGCCCAAATTGCACCTTTTGGATTTCATACTGGATTTCAACACTCTCCCAAAATCCAGGGGTGTTCAGAGGGTATGATTCAGGCATAGCTCTCAGGAAACAAACTGTGAACCTCTTTATTCACACTGTAAAGACGTCACTAGCAGGTGTAGTCACGCTGAAGTCAGTGAGACTGGTTGTGTAAGCACCTGCCCACCAGTGGGAGTAAGGGGTTCACCATATGGCATGGACCTGTAACCCCATCATAATGGAAACATTCCCAAGGCCTGTTAAAATGCAAGGAGAACTTAAAACTCCACTAATAAACTCTCAGAGGAATGGTGCATGCTATTGGCAAAGTACCCTCAAGGTTCCTTCCTAACCTTGAAACACTGGAGCTGTTACAAAAGATTCAAACCCTGCCTCTTCCCTACTTGCAACACACCCAGGGGAGTGTGATCCTCTGAGCTAAAGGGTGATCATGCTCCAAAGTGAGGGCGTGGGGTGGAGGGCAGCAGGAGAATGAAGGTGGGTGGAAGGGAAGGAGAGAAGGTGATAGCAGGAGAGTAGGGAAAGATCATATCAGATTGGCGTGGAAAGAGGTAGGTAGGAGGGAGGAATCAAGGCAGAAAAGAAGGGGGCAGGCCGAGGAAAGTATCCAGGGGGTGAGGAAAAGTGGGCTGGAGTGAAGGGAACAATCCAGGCAGCGAGGGCCAGGCAGAAGGGGCGGGGAATTTAGCTAGGGGCGTGCCAGGAAGGAGGGCGAGCTGCTCCAGTGGGCGGGCCGGCAGCTGCGAGCGCAGAGCCAGTGGGGGGGTCGGTGCGTGTGAACCTTTTGCCTGTCCAGCCGATCGGGAGCCAGGTGCGTTCAGTGCAACCTCTGGGTCGGGGCGCGTCGGGGGGTGGGGGACCGGGCAGACGCGGTGGGGTGCGGGGTATCTCCCCATTACCACTTGTGTGCAGCGGGGGCTACATGGCTCACGGAAGCCCAGTAACACGCCTTCCCCGCATGGCTCCGGACGCCAGCCTGAGAATCAGAGCTGGGCCCCAGGCGCAAAGTTCAGCTCCAGGGCGCAACTTCCTTCCTTCGGGCGCGGGGAGTCGGTTCGGGTCCCTCCGGCCCGGCGCGAGTGGATCCTGAGCGAGTGAGAGCCGGGCTCGGGCTCGGGCTCGGGCTCTGCCTTTTTGGCTGAGGTTTGTCAGAGAAGGGGCCAGGGAGCAGCGATCAGTGAATTGTGCTGTTGCGAGACTCTGTCTGATTGGCTCTGTGTTCTGCAAACCAGGCTGCTGTTTTCTTAGGGGATGATCGGGTTATTCTGGTGACTGCCAGTAAACGCTTAATTTCCCTGCGCACGCACTCCCATCCAAATGAAGGGGATTCCTCCTGTGACCGAAGGAACTCTCGCCATCCATTTGTCCGTTCATTTTAATGAGGCTGTTTTGCATGGGCAAAATTGCTCCCTTCCCTAGATATTTGCAGGATTGGGACTCACGTTTGTATATTCAAAACATAACAAACACCTAGGGTTGTGTGGACAAACCTGAAATGTTTTAAGGAGACTGCAGGCTACTTACAAATATTCAGCTTTGGAATAAACAGGGCCCCAAATGATTTAAATTACTTAAAAAAACAAAACGTTCTCTGAGGATTCTTTACCCCACTGCCCTGCCCCCAAATTAATTAAACTAACTTTGAAAGTTAGTGTAATTACATGTAAAACTTTGACCTGAGGAAGAACTCAGTGCTTGGGATGTTGTCAAGATGCAGGGTAAGGCAGTAATTCTTCTCAATGCTTTTTGCCATGAATGAATTAATTGTGTATTTAAAAAAAAATCAACCAAGTCAGCATGATTGTGAGTAAACTGACCTATCTTTATGCCCATTGTGTACAGGGGTGATGCAAGGAAAAGCTGATAAGGTTCAGTAGCATGAAATTGCAGAGTCATGGCTCTGGGCAAGTGAACTGGCGCCTTTGGAGATAAGAGGACCATGTCAGAGCAGGAGTATTGTGCTAGAGTTGTGGAATTCTTTAGACAGATGGTAATTGTAGTGAGATATGTGCAGTCCTTTTTCTGGGTCCACAGAATGAAAAAAGATTGAGAATCAAAATAGGTGGTATGAGGAACTGCGGGGTTGAGGGAGACCACAAGATCTTTATCCATGTTTGCAAGAGGGGAAAATGTTGGTGAACCACTGCTCTTGAGATGCTGAGGCCATGTTGATATTATGTATTAAAATGTTTTCTTTAATTGATTTAGGTATAAAACCCACATGCGGATACTCTTAAATCAATAAATGTGTTTATCTCCATCTAGTTTTAACTGATTCTTTATTAAATCAAGATCAATATCAATTAAATCAATATCAATAAGCCAGTTTTAAACCAATTTAAATGTGTCCACACTGTGGTTTTGCCCTAATTTAACAAAATCAGGGGTTCTCAAACTGGGGGTCAGGACCCCTCAGGGGGTCGCAAGGTTATTATGGGGGGATCGTGAGCTGTCAGCCTGCACCCCAAACCCCGCTTTTCATCCAGCATTTATAAGGGTGTTTACAAAAAAATGTTTTTAATTTATAAGGGGGGGGGGGTCGCACTCAGAGGCTTGCTATGTGAAAGGGGTCACCAGTACAAAAGTTTGAGAACCACTGAACTAAATGATCTTTAAAAGAACACACACAGTTAAACTAGTGCAATTTGGGCCTGATCTACATGACACAGCTTACATGGACCGAACTATGTTAGTGTACACACTAGAGCATTGTTCCTGCCGATGTAAGAGCCCTATGACACCGACATAGTAACTCCACCTCCACGAGAGGCGTAGGGCTCTCATATCAGTTTAGTTACTGCGATGCTGTGTCTGTGTAGTCACAGTGTTGACTCTGCGTTAGTTACATTGGCTGTTGGTTATCCATGCTGGAGCCCTGAAATTGACAAGAAAGCCAGGCAGCTAGAGCTGGCTGGCCCCGGCGCCCCGCTCATGAAAGCGAGAAGCCCAGGTGGCTGCCCCCACAGGGAACAGGGAGGCGAGAGCCTGGCGGGGCAGCTGGGTTCCTGGCAGGGAGCTGCCTGGAGCTGAGAGCCCTGGCTCTCAGCACACTGCCCCTCTTCAGTTGGTGAAGCGCTCCTGGTGAGAACATGCACCACCAACAGAAGGAGGGTAGCGTGGACATCAGCTACTGCAATAATTACTGCAGTGGCAGTAAGTTGACCTAACAAAGGTCAACTCAAGTCTGTAGTATTAACATGCCCGTAGAGTATAGACAAGGCCGTTCCACAAAGCACTGGAAACCATTTTCTACAGAGAGTGGCCTCCTCTTGTAGCTTCTCCCTGTAGTGAACCCCGCTGGACTTTAACAGGAGTGCTATGCACTGCAGGCTTGAAGCATCAGGCCCACAGTTTGCATCTAGGCACAGCAGAGAAAAGCAGAATTTCAGAGAGCAAGATTTAAACCAAACAAAAACTGGACATACTGATGCTAAAGCTTCTGGCTGCAACAATATGGGCAATGGGATGTTAATCACAATTGTGGAACCTTGACAGACTGGCATGGAGCTATCAGCGTGGACAAGGTCTCTGAGATCTTCTCACTTAAGCTTTGTGGAATCCAACCAATTCTTAGGGTATGTCTACACTGTGATAAAAGACCTGCCGCTGGCCCATGTCGGCTGACTTGGGTTCAGGCTGTGGTGCTATAAAACTGCAGGGTAGATGCTCAGGCTGGAGCCTGGGCTCTGAGGTCCTGTGGAGGGGGAAGGTCCAAGAACTCAGGCTCCAGTCCAAGACTGAACATCTGCCCTGCAGTTTTATAGTCCTGCAGCCAAGCCCTGCAAGCCCTTGAGTCAGCTGACATGAGCTGGCGATGGCTGTCCTGTGAGTCTGCGATCACGGTGCAGATGTACCCAAAGATTATGTCCACAGTAAGGAAAAAAGGTGTTAAAATCCTAGTAAAGACAAGGCAATTGGAGTTTTACCACAAGTTAACAGTCAAAGTAAACCCTAAGCTCCTCCATAGTGTTTTCCTTGATCTGATAACACATGTGAAAACTGCAGTCCGCCTTGTCTTCATGGGGGAGTTGGGAGGGATGGAAGGAAAGGTGAATTCTTATGCGTTAAAATCCTAATGAAGACAAGGCCTAAACTCAATAGAAGCTTGGAGCTTCTGAGATCAGTTTTCACAAATACGGAAAATAGGTGAATACAATGTTATAGTGAGCATTGGTTGTGACTCCTATATTTAGGACTATTATGACCCTTTCTTTGAGAAACTGTCATACCTCTGTTAGCAACAGGCCTTGGATATTCAGCAGGCAGACTCTCTCAGGCTGCAGAAGTGCCCTTTTTCGTTTTTCCTTTTTTTATGGTCCCATGAAATTCTGTTAATCTTTGCTGAGAGACAAATGGTTAAAGAATCACTGTTTCCTTTCTCTCACCACCGTTTCTCAAGAGACTATTGCGAGCATGCCATGCCACATAGCCCTGGGCACATCTGAGAGCTGCTGTAGTGGTGTGTTGGGGAAAGGGAGGTGGAATGGGCTTGGCTCCTTCACCTCCAGACCTAGCACTTGGCCCCAGAGATCTGTACCACAGTTTGGGAGCACTGCATGGAGTAGAGGCCCTACCACCACCTAGTGAATGTGTGGGACAATGGACAGACATTGGCTGATCTGGGTCCACCAACTATCCCTTGGACACAACTGCTCATGTCCCACAAAACTGGGGATAACAACAGTCTTCTGCTTCTAGCTAATGCAGTCCTGTAGTTCAAGTAGAAGCAGTCTCTGCTGCAATGCTGAAGGTTCAGGTCAAGATGGTTATGATAGAACTTGTTTTTCTCTCTTTTGTAAAAAGAAAGACCGACCCTCCGAAATCACCTACAAAAGAGCTGTGTTAAAAAATAATTGCAAAGTCAAACACTTGAAAGTTAGGAAATGCCAGATTTACGGTTGCCCGAGCAACCTTAATTCGACCCCCTTGTGTGTGTGTTTTATGATAAAGTCTTTAATTACAGGATCACATATTATTTTTTTTTCTACGGGACCCCTGCCTCCTTCAGTGCATTGGTTGGTTGCATGAGGGGTCAGAATTATGGCTGCATTGGTAACCACAAATTTAACTTTACTAACTTTCAGGTGCATGACTTTGCAACCCAAATAATGGGGGCCTTAATGTAAGTTTTTGTTGGTGGTGGGTGGTTGTTGGTTTTTTGTTTTTTTTTTTGGTTACGGGTCCATCAAGGGTCGCCCTGATAGTATAAGCCACCTGACTTTGCTCTTGTGACTTATGAACAGAAAACCTCCAGGAAAATAACTCTTCAAATTATTCTTTGGGGCAGGGACTGTCTTTTACAGAATACTTGTACACTGTCTAGCACAATGGGGCTTTGATCTCATCCGAGGAGCCTAGGCACTACTGCAATATAAATGTTTTATTTAATCTTGATTATTTTATGTAATGTGTAGCTGACATAAAGTTCCATCCTCTCCAGAGCATTATGCTGTTGAGAACAATCTCCTTGGAACTCCTTTAAAAAGCCTTGGGAAAAGAGTTTACAGTTGCCTATTCTTTTCTCATTAACCAACTATTTTTTTTTTTTTTTTTAGTGTAATCTTTTCCTGCAAATGGTGGTAAAACCTGTTCTTAAAAATTCTTTCTAAAGGGGTAAAATACTTAGGCAAGTTTTGTTTTGATTACAAAGCAGGGTCAGTGTGTCCCTGAGTAGATGGAAATGAAGCAGTTACCTTTAGATACTGATGATACACTCAAATATGTGAATAGCTTTATTGCAAAAAATGAGATACTCATGTCTATTATTTAAATATCATACTAATACATATAGTATGTTGCTGATACTTTTAAGTAAAAATAAAATCATTCTTCAACCCAGAAGAGAACTACCGTATACATTCGTTCATAAGCCGAATTTTCGAATTTTTTTAGTAAAAAAGGGGGAAGCACCAGAGAAGGGGGTCGGCTTATGAACGGGTATAGAGAGGGAGAGCTGGGACACAGCCCCTCCCCCCAACAGAGGGAGCAAGGAGAGGCAGCAGAGCCAGAAGGGAAGAGGCGGGGCCAGAGTCTCTCCGCTTCTGGCCACGTTGCTCTCCCCCCAGCCTCCGAAGCAGCTGCAGCTCCAGGGCTGGCAGGCTGCAGCCGTGACGCTCCCCCCCCCACCCCCCCGACCCCAAGCAGGCTGGGGCTACGCCGCTGGAGCACGCTACGGCCGTGCCACCCGGCTCTGCCCACTGGAACGTGCTGTGCCGCCCAGTCTGACCCACCGGAGCAGGCTGCAGCCGCACTGCCCGGCCTGCCGGAGCAGATCTGGCCAGGTCAGAGACATCCTCCCTTGGCCCTCCCCAGAAAAGGTGGGAAGGGATGGGATGGGGAGAGTGTGGAGGTCCTGGGCTAGGGATGGGGTCATTTGCGGAGTGGTCACAGGGATTACTCCCAGCTTCTACCCCCCACAAAAAAAAATTTCCCCACCAGTTGCTGTCCTGGCCCGTCAGGGTGAGCAGCTGGCGCACTGGGACACTTTGTTTTACCTCCGTGCCTGCGGACGCTCGAGGTAAACAAACCATCTCGGCCTGCCAGCAGCCTATCCTGATGGGCCGGGAGCCAAAGTTTGCTGGTCCCTGAATTATAGGGTCGGCTTATGAACGGGTTATAAAAATTTTCCATTTTTACTTATCCATCTTGGGAGGGGGTGGGGGCGGTCGGCTTATAAACGAACCGGCTAATGATCGAGTATATACGGTATTTCTGGCTACTATCATGTGCCCTGTATCAGTTCTGATTCCTAAACAATTTAAAACAAACAAACAAAAATACCAAATCTAATCCTTCTGTTCTTTACAGGGTACAAGCAATTTATATGTGGGGAGAGGAAGGGAGTGTGTGTGTGAGAGAGAGACAGACAAACACACAAGACAATGAATCACTAAAAGCACTAATACATACAAATGAACATTTGTACTAAAAACGAAGTATAAGTGTTTTAAGAGTGTATTGGCAGCTACCCATGCCTTCCCTGCTCAAACTTAAAAGTCACCAACAAAGCCGAGTGGAGAGGAATGGATTAGCACCCTGCTTCTTTGCAATATATACTGAAGACTGAAGTTCTCTTCTTTTTTTTTTTTTGAGGGGGAAACTATTTTAGTGCGCTTTTTTTTTTTTACAAATAGAATCACAGAAATGAAGGGCTGGAAGGAATCTCAAGAGGTCATCTAGTCCATCCCACCCATCTGAGGAAGGACTAAATATACTTAGATCATCCCTGACAAGTGTTTGTCAAACCTGTTCTTTAAAAACTCCAATTATGGGGATTCCACAACCTTCCTAGGCTAACCTGTTCTAGTACTTCACTAATCTTATAGTTTTTCCTGGTTTTTAACTTACATTTCCTTACTGCAAACTAAGCTGATTACTTCTTGTCCTGCCTTCAGTGGACATGGAGAACAATTGATCACTGTCCTTTTTGTAATGACCTTTCACATAGTTGACGACTGTTATGTCCACTCTCCGCCTTCCTTTAGGCCTTGTCTTCCGGTGTTCACACTCTTTTTAACTTTGCTTTTTGTAATGTAATGACTGTACTAGCAAGCAAGTTTACGTAAAATATCTGCTCAATGTGCAGCACCAGTCAGCAAAACTACAGAATGCTCAAACCTGGAGAAGAGCTCTGTGTAGCTTCAAAGCTTGTCTCTTTCACCAATAGAAATTGGTCAAATAAAAGATACTTACATGGCTACAACAATGCTGCAAACAGAATGTTAAGAACCATTTGGAAAGGGATAAATAATAAGACAGATAATATGATAAGGCTGCTGTATATATAGCTATGATACACCCACACCTTGAATACTACATGCAGTTCTGGTTGCCTCATCTCAAAAAAGATATATAAGAGTTGGAAAAGGTACAGAGAAGGGCAACAAGAATGATTATGGGTATGGAACAGCTTCCATACAAGGAGAGAGTAAGAAGATTCGAACTGTTCATCTTAGAAAAGAGATCGGCTATGACAGGTCTATATAATCATGAATGATGTGGAGAAAGTGAATAGGAAAGTGTTATTTACCCCTTCACAGAACACAAGAACCAGAGGTCACCCAATGAAGTTTGTAGACAGCAGATTTAAACCAACATAAGAAAGTACTGCTTCACAAAGTGCATAGTCAGCCTGTGGAATTCATTGCCAGGGATGTTGTGAAGGCCAAAAGTGTAACTGGGTTAAAAAAAAGAGTTAGATAAGTTCATGGAGGATAGGTCCATCAATGGCTATTGGCCAAGATGGTCAGGGATGCAACCCTATGCTCTGGGTATCCCTAAACATCTGACTGTCAAAACCTGAGAGTGGACAACAGGGAGATGGGTCACTCAATAATTGCCCTGTTCTGTTCATTCCCTCTTAAGCATCTGGCACGCCTCGCTGGGTTATATGGATCATGGGCCTGACCCTCTACAGCCATTCTTATGATCTTGTGGATATTTATGGGAAAAACAAGTTGTAAATGAGTGTTTAGGGGAAGCATATTTTGAACTTGTGAATGTAAGAACTTGTCCCAGAAATATCATGCAATAAAAGTTACACTCACCCAGTCAGGCAACAGACAGTACCATGTAACTAGCCATAGCAAACCAACATATTTTGATTTATTTCCAGAAATTGGTGAATAATCTTGAATAACAACTAAATTCAATCATCCTATTTGTGGACAAAACAGAAAAAGTGGCTAAAGTGTCAAATATTCCACCAGAAAATATATAGCTTTGATATAATTCTGATTTTTGCCTGGGACACTTGGTTTACCACTCCTACTCTTAAAAATCTAAACACACAAAATAGCATGGAATCTCTGACAGGAAGTGGTTAGAATTTAATACTATATAACTTCTGTAAGAGAGTGGCTTAGTCCCTATCTACCACTACAGTGCTCTGTAATGCCTTGTTGGGGTATCTGTTTTGTTCTGACTCAAGTACCACCTACTGAATCCCCTACACATAGGAGTGTTCTTCAGGGCCTCCAGTCGAAGTAGACATAAGTCTCTATGGTGAGTTCTTGATGAAAACAAGACAGATTAGATACATTTCTTCTCCTGTCTTTTTTCTTCCAATGATGGTCTGGTGGAGACTTTTGATAACCCAGATCTATATCCTGAGCAGGGTCAAGTGCATGCAACTTTAATTATGCTGCTAGTAATAAAAGTCCATTATATGATATTAAGTGGAAAGATAAACCTAGGACTGTCTCATCACACCCACCAAACTTGTTAGGGAAAAGACATTGAAGATGTCAGTCTAACTTCATGCTAGGGGAAAGTCTTGACTACGTTTATAGTGCTGATGACTGAAGGTGTATTATGTTCTATAATTAAACTGTTTTTCTTGGTGTGGTTGTTTAAATGTTTTGGCTGTATATTTTCATGACTCAATGAACAATTCCTTGAAAAGGAGAACTATAGGGCACCAAGAGGACTTTTTAGAGTTGCAGCCTAGTGAAGATGGAGGGTTTAGGCGTAGCGTTATTAAGTCTCAGCCTTAATTATGGCGTCGCTACAGCGCTGCTAAGGAAAGCTGTTCTCGTGAACGTATCATCATACTTCCATTCGTTACACTCTTGGCCTAAATTTTCTCTTGTAGGTCTTCAGTGAGATACGCAGAAATGGCTGAACTTGCCCAGCTAATTGACAGCGAGGTGTTCCTGGCTTATGCTACCTACACAACCATTGTCCTTTTTAAAATGATGCTAATGAGTCTTATAACAGCATTCTTCAGAATGACAAGAAAGGTAAAAAACCGGGGATGTAATGTGGCAGAACCGATTGAGATTCACATTAACATACAAAAGTATCAAAAGTATCTCTTCCCTTTTCTGCTTTAAATACTGATTTTTTTATTATTATTATTCTAATAATATTCAGTTCCTTTCCTTAGTCTGGTGGTGCTTCATTTAATGTCACTAATAGAAAATGCCTACCATCGTAATTACAAGGCAGTCTCTTTTACAGACACATTTGAGTTACTGTATCGCTCTGCTCCTGAAACTATTCCATTCTTCTATATAGAAATCCTCTCTCACTGGAGGATTCTCTCTTGTTGCCCAGAACGCGGTCTCTTGAGCACACACCTTATAAAGCAGATGTTGTGTGATTTTTTTTGTGTCAAACTAACCAAATAATAATTGGGGGTGGGAGGGTGGGGAGGAAATACACATATTTCCAAGCTGTGTGTATTGCAGTATTCCGTCTGGAAGTAACAAAGGACTATATAACTACGTGAGAGGAGAGGTAACAGCCTCCTAACTAGTTTAAAGGCAGATGGGAGGGGAGAAGCCCACCTGGCTACTGCTGCCACATGGGAATCTGAGGGAAGAAAGCAAGCAAGCTGGCAAGCAATTATACCTACCATCTCTTCTAGATGGCTTCCCAGACCAATCATATCACTTCTATCTTGGCAAGGTTGAGTTTCAGTCAGCTTCCACTTTCTTCCAGCCCTCACTGTAACTGAGGCCTCCACACACACAGATTGTATCGCATTAAGGTATACTGTTTTAGTTAGAGCAGTACAGCTCAACTAATGTGGAAACAAATCTATTGATATAAAGCACCTTTATACCAATATGACTGTTCCCGAATGGGAATAAGCTATACTGATATAAAGCACATTTTTACCAGTATATCTGCTTCCACACTAGGGCATGTAGCATTATAACTGCATAGGGAAAAAAATCCCACCCCTCACTCACGTAGTTATACAGCACAAAAGCTGTTATATAGAGTAGGCTTGATTTTTTTCAGGTTTGGCATTTTACAAGGCTTTGGTGCATGTATGTAACATCGGTTAGGATTACTGGGATGTTCTTTAAGAGAACACTTACACCAAGCTGCAGGAAGCTTTTATGTCTTAGCCAGAAGAGCTGCATTCTTCTAATGCATTTGGTTGGGGTGTTTGTTTGTTTGAACAGGCATTTAGTAACCCAGAAGATACAGCAACGTTTGGCAAAGGTGAGAATGCTAAGAAGTACCTGCGGACTGACCCAGACGTTGAACGTGCGCGCAGGTAATACCGTGGAAGTCTATCAGAGCCATTCTTGGGTAGCAGAATAAAGCTATTTTAGAAAATTAATTACAGCCCATTTTCTCTAGGTCCCATATATATATATATATATATATATATATATATATATATATAAATTTTGTTTATGTGGTAATCTAATGGAACAAGTGTCTAAAAAGAACACAATCTGATCAGCATATGTATTAAATAATATATAAATAAATATATAAAATTAACCATCTGGGTGGGCAAGGGCCTGATTGGATGAAAGCCTGATCCTGAGCAATATCCAATGTGTGTATGACTGGGGGTGGGTGGGGAAGATTGTAAACCATGCTTAAAAACTGGGCTGAACTTTAGTGGGTTATAGTAAGTATAAATAAGCTTCTTATGCAACTTGCACATGAACAGCTGTGATTACTGACCTTTCCTTTTCAACTCTTGCTAAGGCAAAGGAAATTGTGGGGAAGAGGAATAGGTGTATTACCTATTAAAATCATGGAATTCAAGATAGTATCACAGGGCCCAGTCTGGCGAGGTGTTGTACTGAGTGGGAGTTGAGGCCTCTTCTCTCTTCGCATAATGGAATGTACAGGTTCCCTACTGTTGCACCAGTTATACAGGAAGATGGATCAGTCTTATAATCCTATATTCTGTTAAAAAAATGGTAATGTGTCATTTAGCAATGTATTAGAATTTAAGAGCATTTCCATTCTGCCATGAGTCTTTCTCTAGGGGCTGAATATTGGTTTGAAACTTTTTTTGCTTTTATTTAGCTTGCGGTGACATTCGTCTATGCTCTCACAAAAAATATTACTTAGATACTTTTTGACAAACCATTACTAATCCCCCTGCTGTCCCCCTGAAAAAGGAAATTTTTCATTTCATTCGGCTTTAATGAAGACTGGCGACTTATGTGGTATAGTAAAAAAAAAAAAAAAATAAAGCAAAAGGGATTTTATCAATATAAAAACGGCTAATAAACATGGCCCACAACTCTTTTTCTCCTAATGGCTTTAATATGAAGTTATATCTTCATTCCCACCGCTGGGGAGCAAGCTACCAAATGTCAGTGATGGGCAAGACTCTTTTAACATAAACAACAAAACTCTTTGGAACCATCAGTAGGAATCAAATGCATCCTTGCAAAGGTAGATTTATGTAGAGAGGATTCCACGTATCCTGAAATTAGCAATTTCCAGTTAATGGCAACATATTGCTGGGAACCAATCCCATCCCATTAACATCACTGTGAATGGGATTTGGACATTGGCACCGGCTTACTACCAACTCTTTTGGGAAGAAAGCCCCCAGCTGAGGGAAGGTTTGTGAGGCAGCAGCAGGGAAGGAAGTGCTGGGACGCCTTCCCTCACTGCAGCCCTGCAAACTTGTGGCCAGTGCTCAGCTGTCCCAGCTCCTCCTTCTGCAAACCTGCCTGCACACAGGCTGTAATGGGCTGCAGGCTGGGAAGTGAGGCTGTGAGCAGATCAGTAGTGGGGAGAGGGGCTGCAGCCTGGATGCCAGAGATGCAGAATGCGTGAATTCTTTGGGCTGCGCCCTGCTGCAGGGAACTGCATGCAGGGAAGGAAGTGCTGCGATATGCTGAGCCCTAATGCCTAGAGAGCTCAGGGAGAAGTACGGTGTGGCCCCAGCGCTCCTGCTCCATGTAGAAAGCCCTGGCATCTGGGCTGCAGCCTTCCTCCTTACCACTGCCCGGACTGCAGGGCTTCAGCCAGGAAAGGCACGTCACAGCACTACCTTCTCTGGCTGCAGCCTCTCAAACTGGCCGTCCTCTTCAACTGCTGGATGGTAGCAATGTTTTGCTGGCAATGGAGGGATTTTTAATAAGTGGAATCTACTGAAGTTCCCTGAAGTCTGTTCTGGGTGGCCACCAAGGAGTCCAGGGCACTTCTTTATAAGGCTGGGGGTTTTCCCGGAGGACACTGGCCAAAAGTTCCCCATCTCCCCCTCTGTTGTGCAGTGAGTTGTTTGCTAGGTGTCCACTTGGATGATGGTCACAAAAGTGGCTGCATTTCAGTGAGAATTCATTTCTGTACATGTATAGCTTCAAAAAGATGAAAAGGGCCATGTGAAAGTAGAATATTAACTTTGCTACCATAGTAAATTGTCCATGTAGGATACACTGTTATTTTAAAACATCAACAACAACAACCTACTAGAATTACACACACACATACAGTGTTAAGATTCTGTCCTAAGCCCTCTTCCCCAAAAGCCATAGACAGAGCCGTAACTAGCCATGTTAGCACCTGGGGTGAGCAAGCATATTTATGCCCCCTACTATTTTTTTTTCCCCATTATTTTTCCACCCCGGCAGCTTTGCACCCTGGGTGGCTACCCCGCTGGCCCCACCCTGGTTATGGCCTTGGCCATTGATTCCAGTGTTGATGCTTCCACAGAACAGTTAACTCAGCCCAGTTCAACTTACTCAATTAACATTGCAACACACATTCTTTTTACAACAGTGGTTAACTTTACATGCTGTTGGCAGATAGTTATGCATTTTTTCTTTTGCAAACTTCATGACAACTGTGAAGAATGAAGCATACTGTAAGAGTGATTTAGTTTCAGTTGGATTTATTAGTGTAAGAAGAGGCCTAATGACATTTCTATGTTTAATGTATATTTTGAGTGTGTTTCTGCTTTTATGATAAAAAGCAATGCAAACAGTTCCTAATCTGTTACTGACTAGCAGGGAAACCTAAAATAATTAATGGTAGTGCCAAACAGCAAAGCTCTTGCTTGAATTACGTTTTTCCAAAGTTGTGGAAGGAGAGGAAGAGTTCTAGGGGCAGGTGTGGAAGGAGAGGAAGAGTTCTAGGGGCAGGTGTGGAAGGAGAGGAAGAGTTCTAGGGGCAGGTGTGGAAGAGCAGTTTCAGATCTGGCGTTTTGGTTTGGGCCCGTTTCAAATAATTTGATTTATGACATCAAAATAACAATAGCTGAAAACTGTGTGGCCTAGCAGTGGAGAAGAAACAACCAGAGGAAACAAATAGGACACTCATTAGGCCAGAGTGCTCAAAAAAGAATGTTCTGCAAGATGGCTGAACTTCAGGCACTTTGATTGGAAGGAATAAAACTATTTGTGCGTTGAAGTTTGTCATGAAAATGTACTTGTAAAAGCAATGCTGCAGACTATCAAGGATAGCTGGAATAATGCACATTAAAGTACTTTCTAAAGAAATTTTTAGACTGACTATCCAATACAGCTTTAATATTTTGGAGTGCTTTTCAATTAAATTGTACCTCCAATGCACTCCAGGAGCTAGACAGTTATAAAATTTAAAATACAAAATAAAAGCCAGGGGGAAGGGAAGGGAATTGAGGGACATGTAATGGTAGGAAATATGTTTTTCATATTAACTCTTTACTGAGACTGTGCATGTACATAAAAATAAATGTGTGTTAGTCTTGTCCTTAATTGTTAGCACTGTTTTGAAGATGCAGTAAAACTTCCTAAGTCTTTTTTAAAGCAGTGCTTTATTCTGCAAAGTGTAACACTGTACAACGACTTTCTTTCCCCAGAGGCCATCTGAACGACCTTGAAAACATTGTCCCGTTTATTGGCATTGGTCTGCTCTATGCCCTGAGCAGCCCTGCTCTGTCCACAGCCTTGCTGCACTTCAGGATCTTCGTTGGGGCTAGAATCTTTCACACTATTGCGTATTTGACACCTCTCCCCCAGCCCAGCCGAGGCTTGTCTTGGTTAGCTGGGTATGCAGTTACCATCTCAATGGCATACAGGGTGCTGAAAACTGGATTGTACCTGTAGCTAGAACACTGCCTCATCACCCCCTCGACATTCCACATGAAGTTTCCAACAGCGCACTAGATTAAACATGGCTATCTTAAATGAACTTTCAAATCTTTGTAACAATTTTTACATGGTGACTAGGGCTGCATTTTTAACAAAGAGGCTCTTCATTCCTATTTGAAATGTTTCTCTTCAAAGCAAAAACGTTCCCTCCCCATGTCCTCTCTATTCACAGTCTGCTTTGCCAAAAAACATTAGTTTGAATGTTCTCTCTGTGATTTGTTGAAGGCTTAAGATTCTGAACATATGACAATGCTGTATCTAGAGCATGGGTGGTGATTTTCTACAAATGGATTCTTTTGGGCTGTATCTCTGAAGCCTAAATCAATAAAGACGAGAAAAAAAAATAAGTGTGTTTGAATTTTTGTTTTTGTTTTGACTCCTCTAACTGCAGCCAGCAAATAGGATGTCACAATGAATCAGAGAGAGATTCAAATCATACAGTTCTTTTGAGGAACGTTTACTTTAATAATAAGATCTAGCAAGTAATGCCAGGCCTTGCAAAGAATTTTTGATGAAATTGTTATTGGTGTAATCCACTATGGGATTAAAAAATGAAACTCCAGCAGATCAATTTTCTCAGGCTAATAGCATATTTTATATATATATATATATATATATATATATATATATATATATATAGTGTGTGTGTAGATTTTTTTTTTTCTGGGCTAGATTCTGTTTTGCTACACAGGTGAAAATTTGAATTCACTTTTTGGAGTTACTCCAGATTTATGGCTGTGTAGCAGCCCTTTTGAGGAGGGGCTGTCTTCATGATGGGAAAGAAGCACATAAGTGAAGGAGCTAGCCTTTGCTTATGTGTATTCCCAGAAGATACATAGGTGACTATCTATTGAATGCATATGTTGTGGTGTGTTTCAAAAATAGATCAATAATGGAAGATCTTGCTCTGAAAGTGGAGAATAAAGCTTAAACTTGCTGATGATGTTAATTTGAATGTGTGAATGTCACAAATGTTTCATAAAATACCAAAGCAGTGCTTGAATCTCTGTAGGTCTTACTCAGTTAAGATCACTGGGTTCACATTCAGATGTATTTGAAGAAGTGGCTACTTTTTTTTAACCTAAGGTATGTGGTGCATAGGTCATTACCAAGAATGGGCATAAGTTCCAGCATCAGAAGCCAACGCCTACTATGTAACTGCCTCTTTAATAGTTACATTAGTTAATCTTGCTGCTGCTTTACCCCAAAATGTGGTTTCTCTCTCCCACTAGAGCTGAGCCATGCTGAAAGGCAGTCCCGGCAGTGTCCTGAGAACTCTCTCTCTGCTTCCCCTTTCCAGAGACTATTTCCCCTCCCTTCTGCATGGGTGAGGTTGCAGTGCTGTGAGGCATGTTAATTATCGATGCTCAAGAAAATCAATAGCTTGGCAGGCAGGAGTGACTCTTGCAGCCAATTGACATTTTCCCATGTCCCCGCCCTATCTTGTGTTCTTTTCGTTGCAAAGTGACAGAGTTGCAGCATTGCTTCTGAATTGGAGCGTTCCTTGCTGCGGTGTATCCTACAGCTTCTAGGCTATTGAGCTAGTCTCATTTTGTTAAACTTTGGCAAGGAGAAAAAAAAGCAACAATATCATATTCAGGAATATGATCTTTAACTCCATCTGCATCAAATTCCTATACAGAGGTGAAACATTTTGAAGATAAATACTTAGGGCCTAGCTTTATTTCTGTGATCCTACATTTGAAACAAAAAAACTAGTTTTGAGTCTTTTCCATTTTGCTAATCAGCATCAAAGCTCTGAACACGTGCTTCTTAGCTAAGAAATAAGAGAAACTGGATACTTACGGTTGTACAATATTCTTTATTTCTCTTACAGTTGATTACTAAAAAAAAGTATAATTTGTCTTCCTCTCCCCCTTACTCCACATAAAAAGGAAAACAAAAAATTGTGTGTACATAGTTGTGAGCCATGATTAACCTACAAAACCTACTTACTGCTGTATCAGTTTCAAAGAAACTCCTATTTCCAACTCAATGGGAGGACCTTGAGTAGATTTTCTGGGAAGGTCTCTGTTTTAGGATATGTGATGTGTCCATGTCACTTTCACTGGGAAGATATTAAAACAATATGGGACCTTTTAAAGAGAATAAGAGATCACAAGTTATGATAGACAAATGTAGTAGTTGGGTGAGCTAATTTTAACCCTTTTGGGATACAATAGAACGTCTATTTTACTGACTTATTGGGGACTGAGGAGTTCATAAAACCATACATCTTTAAATCACAGTAGATAAAGTGCATAAGTTGCCATATGATGTATTGCATTGCTTTTATGTCCTTAAAACCACACTGCAAAGTGACTTCTAGTGCACTGAAGGCATCGGGATGTTGAGTTCTTCATTGATGTAACTCCTCCTACTCCCACAATTGCAGCGAAAAATGGTTCGTATAATTGGTCACTTGTAAGATAGGTAAGATCTTAGCTGATTCCGTTATTTAAATTTCTAACTATTAATGTATTAAAATATCAGACAATAAGTGTCTTTCAGTGCAAGATGCAAGACATCTGGGAAGGACTCCATTTGAAGTTATCCCTTACTTTTAAGCAACATGACTAGTTCCTGTATCAATTTATTAGACAATAAAGCAAGAAGGATAAAACTAATTCAGGCTTGCTTCTGGCTTAGATCATTTGCCTCTCTTTGCTCAGCCAAATGTACAAAAAGTTGAGACATCTGAAAATATGAAGGAGTGGGGCTTGTGGGTCTGGGGATCTAGCAGAGATGGCTTTTGAGGTTGGTGCTGCTAGGTTTTACACTACTAGGATTGAGGTAGACAATGCAACTTCCTGTATTGGAAGTGAGACAGGGCACTGTGGTTATCACTCTTGTCTTCTCATGAAATACCTGCATCTCTTATTACAAGGCTAGCCATTTTTTGCAGCCAGATAAGCAGAGAACTCGTGAGAGTGGCTAGGGCTGGCTGGCCTAAACATACTCTTATTCTAAGAATGCAGTTCTTGGGTTTGCACGGAAAAAGGTGCAGCTAATTGCTCACCCATATGGCTGGCTTAAAAGAACCAATTCTCATTGAAAGTTTCTTGCTGCCCCAAACCCCTGCCAGTCTTTAAGGGCAATGATGGACCCCAGAAGTCTCTTCTGTGCAAATTTCTCATGGCATCCGAGGCACTTGCCTTTCCTTAGAGCTTGGGCAAATCCTGGAGATGTAGCCCTGCTTCATGCTCAGGTATGGAATAAAAGTAAAAATCTTACTTACTTGAGCTGAGCAACTCCCACTGAAGCTGATATGCTGCACAGATTTTAAAAGTGTGGACTAGTGGCCTGAGCTCAACACCAGAGAGCTGGAAACTCCTGCATTCTGATCTCAGCTTCAGTGATGACCCCCTTTGTGACCTCAAACAAGGTTGCTTAAACCTCTGTGTCTTAGTTTCCACATTTGTAAAATGGGATGATACACATCTACCTTGTTTGTAAAATGCAAGCAAGAAAGTTGCTATATAGGTGTTACAGGATGTCCAGTCAAAATGGGTGAGATTTTAAAGGTATTTAGGCACCTACAGATACAGATGGGTGGCTGGTTGGATTTTGAAAGGGCTTAAGTGCCTAACTTCCATGGAAATCACTTCTTTTCTGCTTTGATCACTGCCTTGTAGCTTTTGAAAATCACACCAGCACCTGTCTTCATCTTCAGGTCCCTAAATACCAAAATCTGGTCCAATCCTCCTTTTGGACAAAGGCTGTTTTCTCAAGCACTTGGGGTAAACATTTCAGAAATACCTAAGTAATTTAGCCGTGGTCTACATTACAAAGTTAGGTCAACATGAGCCATCTTGCGTCAACATAGTTGTGCCTGTGTCTACACTTAAATTTGTTTCCCACTGATGTAAGCACCCCATTATAGCGGTGCAGTCAGTCCACCTCCCCAAATAACGTTGAACCATGGTTGATGCGTTGAGGTTGACTCAGCATGAATGTAAACACTGCATTACCTATGTTGGATCCTAACAGTCCTCCAGCAGCTGTCCCACAATGCCCAACATTGACCGCTCTGGTCAAAATTGTGAACTCCACTGCCTAGGAGTCATGGATACTAGAAGGCACCCCCACCTTTAAAGCACTGAATTTTTTAAAATCCCTTTTCCTGATTGTCCAGTTTGACAGGTCCAAACAATGGAGAACTGCTAGATGTGCAACTGCTCAGCTGACCATGCTGGCTACATGCATGGGATCTTGTGAAGGGGCACACCCTCACACTGACAGAGAAGAGACTAATGAGCACCTCTGGGCCAGTTCAGCACCAACCAGGCACACTTGCAAAGCTTGTTCTGCCTGGAGGGGGGAACTTAAAAGGGAAAACCTGCCACGGGAAGGGGTGATGAACAGGGAGGAGGCTGCCCTGCCTTGGACAGCTGATAGGGGCTCTCCAAGGGCTTGTCTATACTGGCACTTTACTGTGCTGCAATTTTCTTGCTCAGGGGTGTGAAAAAACACTCCCCCTGAGCGCAGCAAGTTTCAGTGCTGTAAAATACCAGTGTAGATAGTGCACTAGCGCTAAGAGCTAGGCCCCTCAGGGAGGTGGGTTGTTTGTTTTTTTTTTAGAGCACTGGGAGAGCTCTCTCCTATCGCTCTGCTGCGACTACATAAGTCAAGCCAGCGCTTTAACATTTCCAGTGTAGACTAGACCTAAGAGAGAGATACCAACAAGTCTCACTGTTTCTGAAGCTGTACTACCCAGCCTCACGGCAGCATGCCCCATGAGGAGGGGCTGAAGGTGGACCTTGTGTAGATTAAGCCCTAAGGGCTGACCCAGGAAGACTGCCTGAGTTCAGGTCAATCTTGTTTCTTTTCAATTTCCCATGGACTCCCCTCTCCTAACAGGGAAGAATGAGGGGAGAGGACTTTTCTTTGGTTTGTTTGCTCCAAGAACCCCTTGGGTGTCTGCTGGGGGGGGGGGAGAGAAAGACATTGAAGGACCTGAAGCTGGGCCTGGAGGGGACTTGATGGGACCCCTGCCCCCCACAGGTCTCCTGTGCCTGTAGGGAGAAGAGGCTTTGCCAGCACATTTACAGACCAGCCATAGAAACGTGAATATCTATGAGCAGATTGCACTGAGGGATGCAGGAGAAGGGGTTGACAGGGCTGAACAGTAGTGCTGCATGAAAGCAAAGGAACTGCAGCAGGCATACCAGAAAGCCAGGGAGGCCAGCAGTTGATCTGGTGCCAAGCTGCAGACTTGACACTTTACAAACATCTGTATGCCATATTTGCCGGAGATCCCACCACTACCTTGCAGACCCCAATGGGTACCTCAGAGGAGCCTGAGATACAGGCGCCTGGCATAAACAGCCAGGGAGAGGGGGAAGAGAAAGAAGAGGAGGATAGAGAACATGCAATGGGGGGTGGGGGAAGAACAGTTATTCCATGAGCCAGGACCTGTTTGAGACTCCAATCGGTCCCAGCATTCGAGCACCAGCAAGACCAGTGCAGGGGAAGAAACCTCAAAGAAGTGCATAAATGTATTTCCTGTTACAGTGATGATGCCCCCAACATAGCAGGACACAGCTATTGCCTTTTCATTAATTTACTGGTACTAGAAGAGATATCAGTACAACAAAGACTTAGAGTTGTTACCTGCTTTACATTCCCCTGTAGAAGTGGGGGGAAGGGCACATGGAGCAGATTGTTTATGTACACAGGCATGTCCTTTGAAATCTCCTGAGAGAACTCGATGAAACTTTCTTGGTGGTATCTGCAATCCTCTCCCTAAAGTGTCAAGGGATGGCAGCCTTATTTCTTCCTCTGTAGTAGGACGCTTTCCCACACCAGTCAGTGATAACTTTGGTAATCACCATTGCCATAAACAGGCTAGTGGCATATGGGCTGGGCAGCTTTGGGATGCCAGCAGCAACTGGGCTCTCTGCTACCCTCAGGAGGGAAATGTCAGCTAAAATTACCAGTGCCTGTGGACAGTGGTGCCAGTATTCAGTGCCATTGCCCTACACTCAGAGTTTCATGCAAACAAGCAATTCCCTCTTCACTTCCCTCACCTGGGCAGGCCACACTCAGCGTGACTGGTGCTGTGAGTGGCGCGGTGCACAAGCACTCCGAAGCAGAAGTGGCAGTAAGTAGGTCTTGTTTAAATCTTGTGGGGAGCCAGGGAAGGGAGTTTTGAATCTTAACTTTCACTTTCCGTTGTGACTATACTGACAGCGGTAACTCCATGTTTTATTGCAGCTGCTGCCATTGCGGCCCTGAGGGGTTCCCCGACACATCCGTGGAATGCCTGAGCCGGATAAGGAGGAGAAAGGAGAGGACATAGGATGACAAGTGCAGTGAGATCCTGCAAGCCAGTACTGCATCAGACTGAGCAGAATGCTTGGAGGATGAATATTGCAGACTGTGTGGAGAAGGAAAGAGTGGACAGGAGAAAGGTCCAGGAGTCAGAGAGGGAGGTGCACCAGGACATAATGTGGCTTCTCCAGCAGCAAGTACAGGTTCAAAAATCCTGGGGTTGCTCCCCTTTGCAGTCCACAGAGAACTCCAGTATAGCACCTTCCTACACCCCCTCCAACATTCCATGTGGCATCAAGTGACATCCCAACCCCCACCATTCCACACCTGGGACATTAAAGACAACCACTGCTTTACATACACTGACCTGTGAGAGCCACGGTTGATATGTGTGTGGCTAAAATGGACATGAATGTTCTTTCTCCTTCTTTAAGTTCTGTTCCATACATTTGTTAAGGTTTTAATGTATTTGCTTTTAACTTGTACAGGATTTTTTTAAAGTGTTTTTGTTACTCAATAAAAATCTATTGTTTGAAAAATAATTCATCTTTATTAATTCCCAACATATGCAGCAGAATGGCTGGTGGTATTGAAAGCACCTGCTTACTTGTTATTGTACACTGCGACACATCTCATAGGATCAGTGACAAAATGTAATAATCATAAATATACAGCAAACACCACAAAATTAATAGGGGCATTGTCAGTGTTACATTCATAGATGTGCACCAGGCACCATACAGTCCTCCGACCCCCCAAACTGCAGGGCTGGGTAGAGCACAGTACATCACAACACATTACTGTGGCTCACTGTTAAAATGCTCTTTTGAAGCCTCCCAGAGCAGAATAGCTCTGAACTGAGTTCTTCTGATGGTCCTTGTATCTGACTGTTCAAACTCAGCAGCTTCTGCAGGTCCACCTCCACCATCCATCCAGGTGGCAATGTTTCCCCCTTTGCTTCACAGATATTGTGCAGGATACAACAGGCAACTATAACCATTGGGATACTTTTCTCACTGAAATACAATCTTGTGAGTAAACAACGCCTCTTCAATCTACCAAAAGCATTATTCAACTGTGATTCTGCTCCAGCTTTCCTTGGTGCTGTCCAGGTGCCTAGTGTATGGCTTCATGAGCCAGGGGAGTAAGGGGTAGACTGGGTCCCCCAGTATCATTACTGGCACTTCAACATCACTAATTTTAATTCATCAATCAGAAAAGAAAGTTCCTTGTAGCTTTCTGAACAGTCGTGTGTTCTTAAAGATGTGTGTCACTCACCTTCCCTGACAGCCAACACTGATGTCATTGAAATGTCCCCAGTGATCCACCAGTGCGTGCATAACCCTGGAAAATAGCCCTTTTTGTTGTACGATGTGGCAAGGTGCTCTGGTGTCGACACAGGGATATTCCTGCCATCTAATGCTCCACCACAATTCAGGAACCACATTGCTGCAAATCCATCCATTATAACTTGCACATTGCTGAGAGCCGCAGTCCTGAGTACCAGAAGTCAATTAATGGCCCTGCACACTTGCATGAAAATGGCCCACCGTTTACAGCTGCTCCATGAATGCCACTAATGATCTTGAATTGGTTTTCACTATGTCCCACAGCAATTTGACCCCCTGGAAATCATCATGTTCCCCACACCTCCTCTTGCAGTTCTGCAAATATGGGAGGATCGTGTGACCTGTGCTTTCCGTGCTCATGACAATAGTGCAGAGCTGTGTGGGCTCCAGGCTTCTGTCAGAGATGGTGGATACTGACAAGTCCATTGTGGGTTCACGGAATTTTCAAAATAGACATGAAAATTATGGGATAGAGATGGCATTATGGGGTGGAGAATGTTGCATAATGGGAACTTGATCCCACAGTCCCAATCACTCCCTATGTAACTCATATCTGCCCCACCATGCATTGCCAAAACTTCCCAAAAGACAGTGTGCTGGTCGGTGGCAATTTACACACTGGGACACCTACCCATGGTGCTCTGCACTGTGCATTGACACAGCATTCCTGGTGAGTAAGCACAGCACTGATGCAAGGAGCCAAGTATGCACTCGCACAAGATATACTAATTGTGTCAGCTTTATGCTGATGTAACTTGCATCAGCAAAAGTTTGTAGTGTAGATGTGCCCGTAGGCACCCAAGACTATGTCTACACTGCACTGGCGGCAGTATGTGGTGTACACATAGCTACATGCTGCAGTGAAAAGCAGGCTGCTCCCACACTGCAGTGTGTAGCTACACGATGCAGTGGAAGGCTCTGGCAGGGAGAAACTCTGGCAGGTCCTTGAGGTGGGAAAGGCTTCTGCAACAGGGAGCTGCCAGAGCCTTTCACTGTGGTAGCGATAGCAGGATACTATATTGCTAGTGTAGATGGGTGAAAAGGGCACCACTTGGGTGGTAGAGCACTTCAGGGTTCAAGGGTGCCTTTACTCACCTAAGAGTCTCTCATGGTCTACACTGCTATTTGTACTTGTGCAAGGGGGCCGTGCAGTGTATGTACTCTATATGATACTGTAAGGAGTGTGCAATGTAGACATATCAGTCTCATTGGAGGGCAAATATAAGCTCCAATTGACTTAGGTATTTTTTGAAAGCTTTACCCGTAATCACCTGGAAGCAGAGCTGAGTGAAATTTTTCAGACAAATATTTTATTTGCTGAAAAAGTCAGTTTCAGGTCAACCAATGCTATTTGTGAATTTGTATCAAATTTAGTGACTAGTTTTCGCTTGAAAAAAAGTTATTTGAAAAACTCAAATAATTTTGACATTTTCTAACAAAATATTTTGTTTTTTTCATTTCAAAATGACATTTCATTTTGAAATTTGGCTAAAACTAATTTATTTTAAAAGGGTTAAACCTGAAAGCTAAACAAAATGTTTCATTTGGGGATGAACAAAACATTTTGGTTGATCTGAAATTTGGGAGAGGAATGTTGGTTTGCTGAAAAAAACTGAAAAAACATTTGTTTTGGCTTGACCCAAAATTTTTTGGGAAGACAGGTGAACTGAAAAAATCAATTATTCTCACAGCTTTCTTTCCTGGAAAAACCCGCTCTTGAATAATTCAGCATTTACCATATTTTTGCCCAGTTACTCACAGTAGTAACTTACACCTGCATCATTAACAATTCCTAGAAAATGTTTGATTTCACAGTAGAAATTTCAAAGCCTTTCCCAAGCTGAAAATGGAAAAGTACAACTTGAAAAAGAGATTCCACAAAAATACCCCCATTAACTCTTAAAACTAGACAGAATTCCAACAAGATGTGCTGAAATAAAAAATGTGTCAATGCTTCTCGTTTAGAAGATGTTTTCTATTATCTACTGCAGTGCAAATATTGTGCAGTTTGAGGAGGTGGTTTTCCATGTGCTACAGGCTGTCAGTACAACCTTTTACTGATTGCACATTAAAATAACCATATGATCAAACAACTTCAGGCATGAACACTTTGAAAATCTCCCTTCATACTTCCATTTAAATTAGGGAGAACAGTGTCACTGAACATGCTCTGAATAATTTTTTCAGATGTCCAAAACTTTGTTAGTTACTTCCAAACTTAATAGATTTTTAAGGCCAGAAGGGACCATTAGATCATCTAGTTTGACCTGTTGTGTGTGTAATATAGGCCATAGAATTTCACATGTTTACCCTTGTAATAAGCCCAATAACTTGTGTTTGACTAAAGCATACATTCCAGAAAGGCTGCTGGTCTTGGTTTGAAGACAGCTGAGCTGGAGAATCCATCACTTCTTTCAAGGAGACAAAGGCACTTTCAGGTATATATATATGTGCCAGGTTTGATGTTTAAAAACAAGTCTGAGCGCAAGAAAAACTCTGTAACATTTTTAATGGACACATTTCTCTTACCGTGTGTCACTTCATCCCCACACTCTGTTGGAAAAATGAAAACCAGCCTAACAGATTTTTGAAGAACCTACCACACTTGCAGAAATAATATACTTCTGCTTTAAGAGCAGACAGGAGAAATTTCAGGTGTACCACCTCAATTTTAAACCTTTAACATTGCTAATGCAGTGCTGCATTTGAAAGTGTATATGTGGGTATGTACGCCCTCATACAGGCCCATGTTATGTTTTTCTTTACATATGAGGCAATCAGCATCCCTTATTGTGTGTTCCCTGAGTAATAGTGTAGCGAGCGGTGCAGGACATGCCTTCGTGTGTTAGAGGCTGTACATGCTGGATCCTTTTAAAGGATTAACAACTGGCTTCTCAGCAGAACGCCTTCAATAATTGCTGTTGGGGTGGAGCCATAGCCCCTTACATGGCAGTTGCTTCTTAATCCACAATCTACCATTCTGAGGGTTGTCAGATTTGGGAGCCCTTTATTTTTATTGCATTAAAGGTGAAATGATTCTAACAATGGGCAGGATAGCACCACAAGCTAATGCTTTAGCTTGTTAGCCCTGCTATATTGGCGTATCCCAATTTGCATCACCACTAGTGTCAATTAGTAGACGCTTTATTTTGTGTCTTGGACATGCTGATGTGCTTTTGGGATAATGTAAGTAGAAAAGGTTTCATAAAGTTAGCATTGCTTTGAAAAAAAAGCATCCGATGAGCTCTAGTTTTGCTTGTTACTGTAGGTACTGTGGCTCCGCTCAGAAGGAATTAATTCATAGGGTAGTGCCAGGTCTGCAGAAAACATAACTACTAAGAAAAGAAGGGAAAACAACATATTAATGACAACTCAGCCCAAAAGCAAATGGCCAATTTGATAAAGTGCTAGATGGCAATTATAGACTAGTAGAGTTACTTATCTGAGAAAGAGACAAAGAAACCAAATTTTTAGAAGCAGAGTTCTTCTAAATGATTTTATTCCTTTTAATTAAAAGAGATATTTTTAACAAGCCAGTCTGATCACTGACACATTATTGCAGAGTGTAATCATTAATACAGGACATTTAGAATATTGTTCGAACAGGAGACTTTATTGCAAATTGATGGAAAACTGCCTTTCAAGTGACACATGACAGGGCTTCAGAGAAGAAGGATGGCCCAGGCATTAGGGTGCTACCTGGGGATTTGGGAGATCAACGTTCATGTTCCTGTTTGATCACACACCCTGAAGGATTGTGGACAAAGTCTCTCTGTGCCTCAGTTGTCCATCTGTAAAATGAAGATAATCCTTTCCTAGCTCACAGGGGCTTTGTAAAGACTAATATACAAATAATTGTGCAGAGCTCAAGTACTCTGGTTACAGGGGCCATATAAGTATCTACGATGAGGCAGATCTCCTTATAGTCTAGGACAGGGGTAGGCAACCTATGGCATGTGTGCCAAAGGCGGCACGCAAGCTGATTTTCAGTGCCACTCACACTGCCCGGGTCCTGGCCACTGGTCCGGGGGGCTCTGCATTTTAACTTAATTTTAAATGAAGCTTCTTAAACATTTTAAAAACCTTATTTACTTACATACAACAATAGTTTAGTTATATATTAACTTATAGAAAGAGACCTTCTAAAAACATTAAAATGTATTACTGGCACATGAAACTTTAATTTAGAGTGACTAAATGAAGACTCAGCACACCACTTCTGAAAGGTTGCCGACCCCTGGTCTAGGATCATGCCATGACTCCCATATATATATATATAAAATTGTTATGAGTGCATCAGGATGGAAAGGGACATAAAAAGTGTGCACATTTTCCGGCAACTGAAGCATGCTGTTGACCTGTTTTTAATATATACCTTTACTGTCTATAGTTATAATATTGACTCCTTATGATGTTCAAAGTACTGAGCAGTCGTTTACTAGTTTACATTCACAACAAGGCTATGCACAGGTATGGTTAATATTATTGTCTGCATTTTTACAGATGGGGAAACCCAGGCAGGCGTTGATGTGACTTGCCCAAGACCACACACAGCAAGTTGGTGTGGCAGGGCTGGGATTAGAGCACAGTTCCTGTCTCCCAACCTGGGTCTCATTCCAGTGCACCACAATGATTTTCATAGTAAAATGATGGACTCTGTGTGGCCTATGCATAGTCAGAATTCTGGTAAGACACAATTGTTTATTACACATTGATCTAAGTCAGGGGTCGGCAGCCTACAGCATGCGTGCCAAAGGTGGCACGCGAGCCGATTTTTAATGGCATGCCGAGGTCCCGGCCGCCGGCCCCGCTCAGCCTGCCACCAGCCTGTGTGAACGGAGCCCCATGCTGGCAGCGGGCTGAGCAGGCCGGTGTCTGAGACCCCGGCTGCCCAGGGGCCAGTAGCCGGAACCAAAACCCAGCGGGAACCCAGAGCCGGCTGATGCTGGGGCGCTCCGCTGCAGGTGGAGGCACAGCACGTGGCGCGCTCCCAGCTGGGGGGTCCTGCTGGCTGCCGGAACTCTCCTGCAGGCTGGCACTAGCGGCCCCGTGCACCGGGCAAAGCAGCAGGCAGTCAGGCAAGTGAAAGGGGCCAGCGGGAGGCGCTGTGAGGTGGAGGTATCCGCGTCCCAGCCTGTCCTGCTGCCCCTCTCTTGCCAGTGTGGCTGGACACCAGGGCACTGCAGGCTCCGGCTCCAGGGTTTTTGCCGCCCCAAGAAGCAAAAAAAAAAAAAAAAAGCCTCAATTGCAATCTGCTTTACCACCACTGCTTCAAACTTCGGAGGCAATTCGGCAGCTGGTCCTTTGCTCCGAGAGGGAGTGACGGACCCACCGCCGAATTGCCACCAAAGAGCAGGACATGCCACCTCTCTCCCTTGGCCACCCCACGCACCTGCTTGCTGGGCTGGTGCCTGGAGCTGGCCCTGGTCTGCTGCCGTTACCCCCCATTTGCCTGCAGATGCAGTGCCCCCACACAGCTGACCCACAACTCCCTTGGCAGGACCAGGAACAGCGTGGGGCAGGGATCCATCCACCATCCAGGTAACCCAGCCACAACCGGGACTGTCCAAGGCCAGCCCCAAGTCCCCCTACACCCCCTCAACCTCCTGCCTTGAGCCCCTCACTCCACCCAACCCTGATTCCTACACGCCCCATGCTCCCAGCCCTGACTCCTGCACCATCCACATCCGCACCCCCTGCCCTGATCCCCCCCGCACCCCAACCCCCTGCTCTGAGTGCTTCCCCCCACACATCCCAGCCCCTGAGCTCCTCCCCCCTCAAGGGGGGTTGTAATACGACAGTACCTGTAAGAAATTTAAGTTACTTTTACCTCTGCCGGAACCCCAGACCAGCAGTGGACTGAGCAGAGCTGGCGGTGGGCTGAGTGGCTCAGCCTGCTGCCGGTCTAGGGTTCTGGCCACCAGCCCCCCTGCCAGCCGGGGTCCAGACCTCTGGCCCCGCTCAGCCCTCTGCCAGTCTGGGGTACCGGCAGCCAGCCCGGGGCTCTGCTCCTGGCCTCGTCCCAGCGCTCTTCAGCCACTCCCTGCTGTGGCCCACATTGGAAAACTCAGCAAGGAAAAGCAAGGGCAAGGATCACACTAAACTGATAAGATCTGCATTTTAATTTTATTTTAAATGAAGTTTCTTAAATATTTTAAAAACCTTATTTACTTTAAATACAACAATAGTTTATTTATATAATATAGACTTATAAAGAGAGACCTTCTAAAAATGTTAAAATGTATTACTGGCATGCGAAACCTTAAATTAGAGTGAATAAATGAAGACTCGGCACATTACTTCTGAAAGGTTGCCGACCCCTGGTCTAAGTTCTCCTTTAGTTTATTCACACATCTGCTTTGCCCATGGAAAAGCCAGTTGTAAACAATGAAACCTAATGTTGCAGTCCTCAGCCCAGCTGCTGTACTCATGGGCCCTGATCCTGTAGGTTAGTGATTCTGTATGGGTGGATCCCTGCACTTGCATGTGGTTCAATTGATTTCAATGGCAGGTGTTTGCCATGTGGAGATCCATGGAGGGCCCAGACCGTATTTTGGAAAAAGCATCACTGTGCTGGGGTGTTCACTCCACACTACCCTAGAAGGGATTAATGAGGCTAAGAAGGGGCCAATTAACTGGACAGGTCACAGTTAAGGGGAAATAGGTGGCCTAAATAGTCCCCCGAATGATGATGGAACCCAACTGAGAAGGAACAGTGGAGCTAGTATAAAGCCAGGAAGCTGGCAGCAGAAAGGGGCTACAGTGAGGGAGTCTGTAGCCGCTCTCTGGACATTAGAGAGAGAAGGAGGGAAACATGGGGACGGAGGATGTAGGAAAAGGCTCAGAGAAATGGCAGCAAGGTGTAAGGTGGTATAGACTTTGGCTGCTGATTAGAGGGACCCTGAGCTGGAACTCAGAGTACAGGGCAAGCCAGGGTTCCCCTACCAGCTACTGGGGAGGTGGCATCATCTGGGCAGTGAATGAGAAGACTGTCCCAGACAGTTTCTACAGAATCACTTTGATACCCTGGAAGGGGGAAGACACATAGTGACCTGGCCAGAGGCGGCAGGGTGCACAACAAGTGGTGGAAGATGGTGTCAGACCTGGAAAGAGCTAATGCCCAAAGCAGCCAGGAGGAGGCACCCTAGTGGTTAGTGAACTTCATTACACTTACCCTTTCTTAAGTCTTTAATCCCGTCAGCATCATCCTGCTCTAGCTACAACTTCAGACCAATCCAGGTAGCATGACCAAGAACTAACCCTCATCAAATCCTTGTCTGCAGGGTCATAGATCAGCAGGTCAGCAATGTGGATTACTTTGTGTCAAGTCTTAATTATTAAGTATTATTTGTTAAGTGCAGACAGTGTGCTTGACCCTGCCCTAAGATCTTAAAGGCAGTTCTGTAAAATTTATAATACTTAATATTTGTAAATACCTTCATTTCATAGTGCTTCTCGATGGGATCTAAGTATGATCTCTATCTGTACAATGGGGGAAGTGAGATACAGAGAGGTTGATAGACTTGACCAAGTTTACATAGTGGGTCAGTAGCAGAGTCTGGAACAGAGCCCAACTCTCCTTACTCCAAGTCCCCTTATTCAAGGTGGTCCATGAACAGCCAAGCAGTGGGAGTGCCTGGCTAGTGGTTACAGCAGGGGACTAAGAGTCAGGATCCTGGATTTTGTTCTGCTCCCATGTGGACTTGTCATTTAGAGGCACAATTTTCCTTGTGTGATGCAAATGCACTAGAAGCTGAAGAGGGCATAGGCTCCCCTTTCCTATCACGCCCAGCCCCCAGAAGCATACATATGTGGCAGCAGGGCCACCTAGTGCTGGGAGGCAAACCAGCTAGTAAAGCTGCTGGCCCAGCAGAATCCCACAAGGTTTATTTTCTGTTGCAAAGGGGTAAAGTTGTGACCTAGTGGGTTAGCAGAGATGCTGTGGCACATCATATGTTAGCTTGGGGGTGCCTGCTGTTCCTTTTTAAAACATCCATACCCCATTATGCATTTCCCCTGTTATCCTGGAGCTAGCCCTACTCAGTATGTCTTCAGCAAGAAAAGGTAGGAATTAACCTCTCCATGTCCCCATCTGTGAAATGGATCTAATAATACTTACCAGGATCACAGAGTGTCGTGAGGCTTTTCACTAATATGTGTCAAGCACTTTGTGATCCTCTGATGAAGGGTTCATAGTGCATATTTTAAGGTATGCTTTGGATTTTGCTCTCTTTGTGGCATCAGAAAGTCCTGTCAATCTGGTATGTAATCAAAGGTCCTGCTGGTATTCCAGAAAGCTGTTAATCAGGTTTGAGGTACCTGAGCGGCTGTGTCTCACCTATGTTGCTCCAAAGCAGATTAAATTAGTTGTGCTGGCCTTCCCTCCACCAGATTATTCCGGGAGCAGGCACCTCAAGTACTGTGGAATCCCTTCCTCAGTGTCTGCTGGAGTTCCACCGTCCAGTAGTTGTGCTTAAGTCTTTTCTGTCTGGGATCAGTTCATCCTTGTCCATTTTGTCTGCCTTTATCCAGATTTAATCTTTTTTCACTAGCTCTCCTCTTTGTCTTGTATGATTGTTTTTAAATTCATTAAACTGGCTCACTTTTTATGGGCCATCACCTTTGGCAGTAGACATATTGTTCTAATTTCAAACCACTTCCCATGGGCTCCTGAGGTGTCCATTAGAAAATAATAAAATAAGCAGTTGTTTTAAAAAAAACTTACAGCAATTCCCTGCCTTCTTCTTATTATTATTAGGGGAAAATGAAGTTCTTCTTGCTCACTGTTCCATAGGTACAACAATTTTTCTCCCCTTGGCAACCTAACTGGTTATTTTTGTGTCAATTGCTGATGTTATGTAGCCACTAGATGTCCCTCTTTGGCTTTTCTTTTGGAAACCAGTATTGCAACAGAAGTCAATCTGTAAAGAGTGAAACAGTGCTGTTCTGCTGTCCTGGCAGATTGGGTTGTAGGAAACAAATATTTCGCTTGCTGCAAAGAACAAATTTGTAACAGACGTCAAGGCAAATTGGTGCCTGGCTACAGTAGCCTTATACTGAAGAACCTTAGGAGAAGGCTTTTGTGTGGGAAAACATAGAAAAATATTTTTAATCTACAGCTGAAGCTCTGGACCAATTTTTAAATTTGCTGTTAAATGAGTAAAATAATAAGTAACTGAAAAGTATAACTTCTTTTATCTGAGGCTCTTAGTGTACAAATCTTTATTAAAACAATAAAGAGCCTCACAATATCTCTGGGAGGTAAATAAATATGGCACATATTTAGCAGTGGGGTAAAGGACACAGAGGAAAAAGGACTTGTCTAAAATCCAACAGCAAGTCAGAGTCAGAAATAGAACCCAGGAGTTCTAACTCCTTCTCCCTGGCTTTTAGTGCCAGATTAGGAGGAGGAACTCTTTTCTATAATGGTTTCATTAGAAGAATCTGGCCATACACAGAGTTCAAGCTGGAGAATTTAAAGATAATGTAAAAAAAATGACTTGAGTCTTTGTAAAATGAAGCTGCCCTTTAATATAGTGTATGTGTAGCAGATTTACCTGTCACACCAAATGCCAAATAAAGTGGCTGGGGGCATCTTTGAGTGAGCTACTTGGCAGAGGGGTGTAGCACAGTGTCACGATAATGAATAGGACCTGGTTGGATTGAGGGAAAATATCTAAAATTGAGTTTTTTATTTAATGGATTTGAACTTTTCGTGGCCAATTACCTGTTCGCTGTAATAGAACAAAATTATAATAAAAAAGTGCAAAGGTTCATTTTTAGTTCTTCTAGAAAGGGAAGAAGGATCATGGAGGGCTCCCCACCCCTCCCCGCTCTGAACCAGTTCATACAACCCTAGTATGGATCTACCTCATGGGGAAGTCCCATAGAATGTACAGAATGAAACAGATAGGGATCTATGGATACTATTCTAAAAACACACACATTTACTAAAGAATGACATCCTTTCAATAGGAGTTTTGAACCATCCTATAGTAGTAATAGAATTCTTTAGAGGAGATTAAAAAAAAAAGCAACCTACAGACTAGTTATAATTTTCTATTAAATTCTACCGAGCTTTCCCATTTGAAATAGCTTCCTGAGTTCATGCAGCTCTGATTGTAGTATTTTTTGAGCCCCATGCATATGTGCTGTCAAGAGGAGATGTGTGGACCAGAAATGTGTCACTCTATGCAAGAAACAAGTTTGGTGAGATAATACTTTTTATTTACCTCACCCACCTTGTCTCTCTCATAACTGTGACCAACACAGCTACAATGCAAATAACTACATGCAAGAAATCGCACATTTTACCATGATAAATATGTTATATACTGAAAAAATACAAAACTGAGCTAAGTTCCCATCACCTTGGATGTTTTCACCATGGCCCTGATTCAAAGACCAGTTAATTCACTGGAAAAACTCCCACTGATTTCAATGAGCTTGGATCTAGCCCAGCATTCTAGACTGTATTCCTTTTATTTACATAATGCTAAAATACCTTTACCACATACAGCAATGCACGGACAAGATATTATATTGTGAAATCTCATCTGAAACCTGTCATGGAGTCTCCGCCCCCTCTGAGCCTTACCTGTGTTTTAATTGCTGTTACTAGAAATGTCCAGTCCATTTTCATATTTTTGATCTCAGCAAGTGGCCTTTGGCTTCATGTTACTGATGGGGCATATCTCAGCAGGGGTCAGAAAAGAGTGCTACTTGAAAATGTACCCTTTCTGGTCATGTGGTGCTGTTTTGTTCTGTACAATGCTACAGGGACACTCTCAACTTGATATTATCAACAAGCCAAATGTAGTTTCAGGTACTACCCCTGAGTCCTTGTGCCAATTTTTATGGGATTGCAATCAGATACTTCAATTTTTTTAAAATGCTTCTTTCTCTCCTTTATTTTTAGATGCAAGAACAAACCGTGCTAAAAGGGAGACTAACTCGTTCATGGAATCGTTGAGTTTAAGACCAGATCATCTAGTCTGACCTCCTGTATCACAGGCCACCACACCACCCAGCCACCCACACACTAAACCCGCCAACTGAAATTAGTCCGAAGCATTTACAATGCTTGGAAGACTAAGGTGTTGTGTGAATTAACTTACCTGAGAGGGGAAAGTGAATCTGACTAGACACAGGGTATGTCTATGCTTCAAGCTGGGGATGTGATTCCTGGCTCAAGTAGACACACCCATGCTAGCTCTGATCAAGCTAGCACACTAAAAATGTAGCTGCAGTGGTGCAAGTCACAGGAGGAGCGAGCTGCTTGAGTATAGCTAGGACAGGGACATACTCTGGTGGCTAGCCCCTCCCATTGAGAAACTGCCATCATGAGAAGTCAGGAAGACAGGGCAGGGAAAAAGGTGAGTAAGTACAAAGAGTGGATGGGTGGAACAAAGGCAGGGACCAGTGTCACTGAGGACTGAAGGGAGGATCTGAGGAACAGCTTGGCTTGAGGCTTGGAGAGAGAAGGGAATGGCTGTAGGGAGACAGAGACTAACGTGAGGCAGTTGGGGAACCTGGAGTTAGAGAAGAAGCTGAGGAGTGAACTGGAGGTAGACACTGGAGCTGGGGAAGGGGTAAGATGGGGTAGGGTGGGGAAGAAGTAGGAGTCTGGGAGCAGGAGAGACAGAAGTTGAGGGATGGAGAAGTAGGACGAGGCAGGGAATTGGGAAGCTTGCATGAGTAGTAAATTGTCTGGAATGGGGTGTGGAGAGAATGATTTGTAGGGATAGAATGGATTGTGGGGGAATTGAATTTGTGTGCTGGTGAAGTGATGGAGTGTAGGGTGGGCATGAGTTTGTTTACTGGGGACTGTGGTGTTGCAAACTGGATTGTGATTGGAGGTTGGGAGAGGAGCTGGTCTAGCAAGGTGGTTCAGTGATGGGCAAGAAGAAAGAGGTATGTAAAAACATCCACTTGGAGAGAGATTGAAAGACTGGAACTAAATGGTGGTCAACACGATGGAAAAGTTTTGGAGCCCCTGCTCTAATGAGTCTTCCATATTACCTCTCCTACCTATATGTGTTTACTGTTACCCGATGTTTCCTGGTAGGAGCAATATAACAGGAAGCCATTTGCACTGTACAACCAAGACTTTATTGGTCCTACAAACTTATGAACAATGTTACATAATTTTACATGACAATTGATTGTGCTATACGTACCTTGCTACTGTCTACATATAGTCACATATCTCTACATCTCTCTCTGTCTCTCAGGTATACAACTCCTGTAACAGCTCCCAAAGTGTGATCCATAGATAACTGTGCATTATAATGTGCAGTGGAGCTCAGGGTGCATCCAGAAGCATTCAAGATTACTCAAAATTGGTCTTTGGTGTAGCTCTACAAGCTCCATTGTGAATCAGACTCTAGCTCTGTACTGGGGCCCCATCATGGAGGCTGGTCTCTGAGTTCTTCATTAAGGGATCAATTCTGCAAATTGCTGAGTGCCATTAGTTCCCATGGACTTCAGTGTGAGTTGAGGGAACTCAGCACTCTGCAGGAGCAAGACCAAAGGGCCTAGCCCTGGAAGGTGCTGAATGCCTCTTGTGGGTTGCCTAGTGCCCTCAACTTCCTTGGGAACAGAAGACACATAGACTCATAGACTTTAAGGCCTGAAGGAACCATCATGATCATCTAGTCTGAGCTCCTGCACGTTGTAAATCACAGAACTTCACCACCCACTCCTGTGGTAGGTCTGTAACCTCTGGCTGAGTTACCGAAGTCCTCAAATCTTGATTGAAAGACTTCAAGTTATAGAGAATCTACTATTTACTCTAGTTCAAACCATCAAGTGACCCATGCTCTATCCTGCAGAGGAAAGCAAAATAAATAAATAAATAAATAAATTCCCAGGGTCTCTGCTAATCTGACCTGAGGGGAAATTTCTTCCCAGCCCCAATATAGCGATCAGTTAGTCTCTGTGCATGCGGCCAAGGCCCCTCAGCCAGGTCCCATCTCTGGCCACTGGAAATATTTGCTAATATAAGTCACAGATGGGCCATGTGCCATTGTAGGCAGTATCATCAGAACATCCCCTACACAAATTTAGCAAGCTCAGTTTTGAAGCCAGTTAGGTTTTGCCCCCATTGCTCCCCTTGGAAGGCTGTTCCAGAACTTCACTCCTTTGGTTAGAAACCTTTGTCTAATTTCAAGCCAGGACAGGAGCACCCATGGAAAAAATTAACAGGTGCTTTGCACCCTCTGGCAGCCACCTCCCCACTCCCCCCCCCCAAGCACCTCCCGCGTGCCGTGTAACAGCTGTTCTGCAGCATGCAGGAGGCGCTGAGAGGGATGGGGAGGAGCAGGGACAGGGTGCACTTGGGGGAGGGGGCAGAACTGGGCGGGAAGAGGCAGGGTGGGGTGGAGCAGGGGCAGGAAGAAGCAGGGTGGGGGTGGGGGGTTGAGGGAAGGAATGGAATGAGGCAGAGCCAGGGGCTGAGCAGGGGTGGAACACCCCTGAGGAAAGTTGGAAGCTGAAGCCTGTGATCCAGTTTATATCCATGTGTTCTTGTGAGAATTTTGGCCCTTAACGTAAATAACTCCTCTCTATCCTTGGTATTTATCCCTCTGATATGTTTATAGAGAGCAAACATATCTCCCCTCAGCATTCATTTTGTTAGGCTAAACAAGCAAGCTCCTTAAATCTCCCCTTATAAGGTAGGTTCTCCAGTCCTCTGAACCATTTTAGTAGCCCTTCTCTGCACCTGTCCCAGTTTGAAGTCATCTTTCTTAAATATGGGAGACCAGAACTGCACACAATATTCCAGATGAAATCTCACCAGTGTTTTGTATAAAGGTAATAATACTTCCTTATCTCTACTGGAAATACCTCTCCTACTGCATCCTAGGATTGCAGTAGTCTTTTTTCATGGCTGCATCACAACAGCAACTCATGGTCATCCTGTGATCAATAGTTATACCCAGGCCTTTCTTTTCCTCTGTCATTTCCAAATGGTACTCCCCAGCTTATAGCAAAAAATAATGTAGTAACTCCCTAAGTGAATGACCTTACACTATTAAATTTTATCCCATATCTATTAGTCTAGTTTTCAAGGTCAAAGAAATCTTCTTAAATTATATTCTGGTCCAACTCTGTATTGGCAATACCTCCCAACTTTGTGTCATCTGAAAATTTTATTAGCACACATCACTTTTTGCGCTAAGTTCATTAATGAAAAATGACTGATCCTTGAGGAACTTCACTAGTAACCTCCCTCCAGCCAGACAGTTCACCTTTCAGTGTGATCTGTTGCAATCTCCCCATTAACCAGTTCCTTACATACTTTTAGATTCTTGTATTAATCCCCGTCTTCTCAAAGGTAACTAATAATTTCCCATGTGGAACTGTATCAAATGCTTTACTGAAATCCAGATAGATTAGATCAACTGATTTTCTAGACTAAGGAAATGCAGAAATCTTCTAAAAAAAGAGATCAAGTTGGTCTGGCACAACCTACCTTTTATAAAACCATGTTGAATTTTATCCCAATTACCATTTACCTCTATATCCTTAACTACTCTCTTTTCAAAAATTTGTTCAAGATGTTGCATAAAATTGAGGTCAAACTAACAGGCCTGTAGTTTCCAGATCATTTTTTTCCTTCTTAAATATATGTGGTTGTGATGGGGTGTACCTATGCTGCTGTGGCCCAGAAAGCGTTAACTGCACATTGCAGGCTGAGGAGGCCACGCCCCCTCCCCACCTCCAGGGCATGCTCAGCCTGGAGACAGAATATAAAAGGAAGCAGTCCAACTCAGTCTGGGCAGGCTGCTGAAGGGGAAGGATGCAGATTGCAAGCTCTCTCCTGGGAGCTGCTACAGGCCCTGACCGCAGTGCCAAGGCATGCTGAGCCCGAGACGGATCCCAGACTGCCTGTGGAACTCACAGAGGGGACTGAGCATTCAGGAGTTGCACAAGCCAAGGACCCCAGAGACCCAGGGGAACCATGGATCACCGCAGCGGAAGACAGGCTAGGAAGCAGCCCTGGGAACTTAGAGATTATCCGGTAGTAGAACCTGGGAACAGGTCAGCATATTTGGGGGAGATCCCTGCTGACGCAGTGGCAAGCACCCTTGCCACGGTCAGGGCCCTGTGCTGGGACTCAGAGGAGCAGGGAGGGCCCGAGTCCACCTATCCCGGACGTCACACACCCCTAGGTGGTGTCCCACTTTCCTGATGGGCCAATAGGCCACACAGCCCCATGCACGTGGGCAACTTCATGGACTGAGGCCAATAGGCCACACAACCCCATAGAGCGGGTGGGGCAACTTTAGTGACTCTGGCCAATAGGCCAATGCAGCCCTGTAAGGAAGGGCCATCTAGTGACTTGGGCCATCACGCCACACTGCCCTGAGAGTGAGGGCAGTCCAAGGGACTCTGACCAGTAGACCATAATAACCTGTTTTATAGTCAGGGTCACCAGTATAGAATCTAGTCGCCACCAGCACATCCCTTGTTTTTGACCATCCATGACCTGACACCCATGATGGGGTGTATCTACCCTGCGACAGTGGTACTTTGAAAGAGCAAACCCTAAGCTAGCAAGGTAGCATGCAGAAGGAATAATAAGGGTAGGAGAGAATGGCCAGACAAGTACCAATGACAAAAGCTGCACAATCAGTGCACAAATTGTTGCTGGTTCTTCATAGAATTTAACACCCCCTGTCACTTCTGTTCTAGAGCAATATCTGACTTGGGGTGTCCTTTATTGGGACCTGTATAACAAGGGGCCCACCCCCAAATGTTTGATATAAAGTAGTGTCTTAACTGCTAATGTAGCAGTTTTTTTCTTTTAAAGTAAGGACTATAAACTTTTTCTCTCAAGTGTTTTAAAGTATTAAAGTGAGAAATAGCAAGCATGCTGGACAGTAGCACTAAGATCCACACATTCTCCAAGGACTCTCTGCTGCCAGTGAACTAGGTGTTGGCAACGGAAAGTCCATTGCAGCCCTAGCAGACCTGGTTGATGGAGTGGTTAATGATGCAACCTTTTTTAAGTAATGTGTCTCATTTGGACACCACAGCACATCCTGTTTGTATTTCATCTCCTTTCCCTGGCACTTTATCTATGTCCACTCCTGTTGCGTTTCAACCCTAGGGACTTTGTTTTAATCATTTGCTGTTCCTAGCTGAACTTTCTTATACATACTTAATATTACTTTGCTTGGAGACTTGAACATATGGAAGAGATATTTTTAATTCTCACAGTTAGGCTTGATTGCTTAGGAGACATTTTTTTCTTTTGAGAGGAGAAAGCATTTAAAATCCCCTATATTTTCACTTGCTACCCAGGAGAGGGACACTTACTATCAAGCAGGAATGCATATAAAATAAAGTTATTTGACTGCTTTATGTTTTTCTTCCTCTTTTTGAACTGTGTGGGTTTTTTGTTGTTGTATAGTTGTGGTGGGGCTTTTGTGTGTGTGTGTGTGTGTGTGTCTGTGTGGTTTTTTAAACAACAAGCACCAGCAAGGTCACGTGTGACCTTGGACAAGTGACTGCAGGACAGATCCAGAGTCCATCAAAGAGAATGGAAAGACTCCCATTCATTTAGGGGCTAATCTGTATGTGCCTCGCTTCCCCTTATGTAAAATGGGGATAATATTACTTCTTTCCCCCATCTTTGTTTGTTTTTGTCTATTTAGATCATAAGATTTGAGGCAGGTACAGTTATTTTTTCTGTATATGTAGCACAATGGTACTCTTAGGTACTAACATAATACTACTAATAAAATAGCAATAACAACACTTTGTCAATACACAATGTATACATTTCACTATGGTTTAAATGCCACACAGTATACAATTCATAATGTAATATATTTACTGTTTAATATACAGAAGGTCTTTTTTTGTGTGGTACATACAGATTCAGGATATAATTATGTTTACTCAGTATTGCACATGAAATATGTTTTAACAACCTCCCTTAAAATTTATTCTTCTGTATCACAATAACATCTTTGGGAAACAAACATTTTGATTTTTGCACCACCCAAAACTGCTTTAATATAAAGCTTTATACAAATGGGGAGCATAGTTAAAAAGTATTTATTGTGTAAAATAGCAGGGATTATGATGTTTATTTCTTAAATTGCACAGTACTTTTACACTAGGATCAATTTTAAAATACAGGGTTAGCTACAGTAACTACTGACAGTTTTGGTGCCTTGTTATCTCCTATTACATTCCAAAGTAATTTTCATTTATTTAATTCTGATTTTGTTTTTCTTTTCTTTTCTTTTTTTTCCCAATCAGTCTTGTCTCAGTTTGGAGGAATCTGGTTGGCACTTGCTGTGTCCTGTGTTGAGGAAGAGCGGTTATTAAGTGATTCAATGGCTTGTTTAGTCCCTAGACTATTCCAAGACTCACTGCTTAATTTAACAACAGTACTCTTTTTTTTTTTTTTAATTGTTTTCAGAGTGCTCAACTTCCTTTGGGGAATCAGTCAGCATGCTAGACTTCAAAGAACTGTTACAGTAGGCCAATTTGGCAATATGCTAATTTAGACTTATTTTTATATCTTTCTACGTTGTTTCTACGTATACACAGACCATTTTGGATATTAGCTAAAGAGCAGGGTCTTTTGAGGCTCTTTAGTTCCCTAGTTATTGTTGGAGAAATGAAAGTGACTGAATCACAGAAGTTAGAGATGGAAAAGACCTATTAGGTGCTATTTAATGCAGCCCTGTGCCAATATAGGATTGTTTGCTACAATATATTTACTAGTGCTTTGTCCAATCTAGTTTTAGGCCGCATTCCGCTAACTGCATCCACCTCCGATGGAGCTCAACATTGGTGAGGAGATCTGACTTCAGGGTCAGGGTCTTGAAGATCGGGGCATGTACTCAGCTGAAGACAACATAATCTGTTCTAGCTCCACTGAAAGGCAGTATGACAATTTACACCAGCGGAGGATGTGCCCCAACAGGTGGTTCCATAGAGCAAAACTCCCACTGACTTCAGTAGGGCCTGGATTTCACTCCATGTGCAATATCATATGCTTGTCCCCCACATATAGGCTTGGAAAAGGAATTTCTCTATTGATTTTCCATTGCAAGGAGATTGCAAACCCTGTCTACTCCCAATGGAATATGTAGGGGTGATTGGTTCCCAAGATCCATGTGGATTTTGGAGGAGCTGCTGTGATTAGGTGCCTGCAGGATCCATGCTATCCTGTTACCTATATCCACTTTCCCCAATTCCCTCAGAGTGCAGGGTATGTGTCTTCAAGGTCAATAGTTTGGGAAGGTAATGTTTACAAGAGGACTTTCTGTCTTTGAGGTGGTTCACAATATTAAGAAGTCTGAGATCCATTGTGCTAAACATTTCTGTGGCATGTAATAAAGTAGGTATCTATGCTAGTTAAATGAGGCTAGGCCACAAATCCTATGTTGCCTACCCTATAACCGTCAGGGTTTCTCTTGCATCTCAGGCAAAACTTTTTCCATAACAGGAACAGCAAAGAAAGTGTTTTTCCTCTTTTGGGACCCACTAATTTCAAGGAGTTATTTTCTGTGCAATGAATCCACAAGAGTCACTTGAGGCTGTTTCAGTTATGAGAAGCTCAGATTGAGAGTATTTCCTTTCACTAGGATGTCAAATCAAGCTGTGCGGGTGTTGGAAACTGGATTGAGAGGGGCCAGATCCTTTAGCCTGTAAAGTCTCTATTGTGTGCTCCAGTAGAGCAAAACAGACTGAAAGCTAGCTTAAGCATCCAGCTGAGGATTCTCCTTCTATAATTCTCTGGTATGGTAGAGCTAGACCTCCACCCAATCACGGTGTAGACGTGGCGAGGGGGCATGGCTGGAACATCCTTGCACTCCGGTGATCCTTAGTTGCCATCGCAGCTGGTCTGACTTCAAACAGCCCTGAGATGGTTCTAAGTTTCTTCCTGCAACTGGCCCAGTGTCTGTTGGCCTGAAGATGAAAAGGCTGCAAAAGTCACCTACAAACTGACCCCAGGCTCTGCTAAATGGCCATGCCTGAGGTTCTGGACAAGACAAGACGTTTCTGGAGACGTGGGTTCAAATTGTATAAAGGGCATGAGGTAGAAATGAATATGACATCTCATGGTATTGAAAAGTTTCTTATTAGGCAAAGCCATATAACTTTGGTTGCCTGGGATATGAATGTTCTAGACTGAGGGCTGGTCTACACTGGGAACTTATCAGCATAGCTACATCTCTCAGGGCAGTAGCAATGGAAACTCCCTAAAAGTGGGGGGCCACTGGCACTGAACTGTGGCCCTATACCCCTGTGCCGCCCCTTCTCCCCCAGCCCTTGCACTGCCCCTTCCCCAGAGGTTCCACCCTGCACCACCTCTTCCCCCCAAGACCCCGCCTCCCACTCGCTCCTCTCTGCCCCTTCCCTCCGTCACTCACCCTTACGGACAGTAAAAAGTGATGGGGCCATGGCCTTCTCGCCCCCCTGTTCCGGAGCCCCTGTCTCAGGGATGTGATCCTTGAGTGACGCAGCTATGCTGACTTAACCCCCAGTGTAGAGCGCACTATGTGGATTGAAGAACTCTTCCTCTACCTAGCTACTGCTTTTCAGAGAGGTGGATTACCTATGCCAATGGGAGAACCCCTCCAGTCAGCATACATAATATTGCCATTCTAGCAGTTGAGGCTAGCCTACACTACCTGTTAGTATAGATGCGATAAATCGACTGCTGAGTTCTCCATTCAACTCCAGTACTCCACCAGAATGAGGCATTCAAGCGGAGTGGACGGGAGAACATCAGCTGTCGACTTACCACAGTGAAGACACTGCAGTAAGTAGATCTAAGTACATAGACTTCAGCTACGCTAATCACGTAGCTGATGTTGCGTATCTTAGATTGCCCTCGCATGGAGTGTAGACAAGCCCTTGGTGTAGACATACCCTTAGGTACTTTGTCAGAGCCATGTGAAGAAAGTTGCAGAGTTTCTCACTGCACTAATCTCTATGCTAATCCTTCATTTCCTGAGCATCAAAACTCCATCAATATCTTATATAGTTGAAAAATAATCTATGATAACTTTATTCAGGAACTTAACTAAACTGTTTGGGCCTACAAAAATTCTAAGGACAGGAAAATAGGTCTAAGGCAAATGTATATCAAAAGTTTAGGTTTTAAACATTAGCCAGAGAATTGCATGACCAATCTGACATACAGTTATTGACCCTATGCCTGTGTATTGTCATAATTACCAATTTACACAACCAGTGACCTGCATGTGCAAATTATGTGCACATTTTTCATATGCAATTGTCTGCTTAACTGTTTAAAGGACACGGCTTAAAAGCATAGTCTGTCTGAATATTTGTTACTAATACAATTACAAGTTACTTAGATTATTTAACTGAAAATGATTAGAGAGAAAATATTTTATTTTCAGTTTATCTATCTTCTGTGTTTGACACCACTTGGTGAATGGTCAGTTCAACTGTTTCCACTTATGGGGCTCAGTCCTGCAAAGTGCCAAGTGGTCTGGCCTTACTCCATCAAAGCAGTTAAGCCCCTGCTTAACTTTAAGCATGTGAATAGTCCTAATTAAGTAAATGGAACTACTCATATGCTTAAAGTTAAGCACATGTTTACTTGCTTTGGTACATTAAGGCCACAGAGCTTGGTAATCAAGCCCTGAGTCTTTTAGCTAGTCAGTTTCTCCTAATATTTCTGTGGGTTTTTCATATAACAGAAGAAGAAAAAACACCTTTAAAATAGGAGAATGGCATTGATTCAAATAGTAAAATTAATATTACTAAAATGGTAGGGGGGAGATAAATATCGGTCTATTTTATAGCTCTAATAATAATTTTAAGAACAGAATATGTTTTACCATTGATGCTGTTTACTTTGTTGCCTTTCATTCAGCTTTGACAGTCTCACTCGTCTTGCACACTGACACACTTTCTGTGGCTCCTGTATACTAGCATAAGCTTCACTGTTTGACAATTCAGCACTGACAGGAGGGTGTAGGGGAATGTTTACATGCACCAACCCCCCCCCAAAATGTACATATGATTTTATACAACATTTTAAATAGAGTACATGGATTTTCATCGAAACTACTTAATGACAAGAAGAGCAATAGTAAAATATTTAACTGGTTTGGTTTTTCAGCCGAAAAAAATGGTGGTGGGGTGAAATTCCCATTGGCATCAATGAACCCTTATGGTACTAGTAATCTACTCCTTTCCGGTCCACCTTTGTGGTCATTTAATTAATGACACTGGCCCAAAATGGCACTGATTGATATTTGCAAGGAGACTCTTGTACACAAGAAAATGACCCAACCGCTCTTATTCAGATATTCATTTTTCATAATCAAACTGAAGAATTAGTTTTCAAAATTAACTCTCCATTTGAAGAAGGCACTTCTGTGCTAGAGAACTTCAGAAATGAATGGAGAGGCTTTAATGTAGTCAGCAGAGGCACTGCTTATAAGGGGCCGAGAGTGATCACATTATGAAGTGTTATCAGGAATCTTATACATACTATATAATTTTATTTGAGCAGATCAAGTGAACTTCACCTCCATCTGGAGTGCCAGTACAAGGACCCTTGTGTGGGGTATTGCAGGGTCTGAGCTATAGGCTAAGCAAATATACAGCTGGGCCTCTCCATCATCTACTCATTGTGGAGGGAGCATCATGAAGGTTCTGAATAGATGACCAACTCAGAGGGTAGGTTTGGAGGATGTCCAGTCACAAGCTGAACTACTATATTGATCTTGTGGCCCAAATCCCCTGGTCAAGCTTGGAGGTGCTTATGTAAACCAAATCTGAATTCTGTACCATTGGAGAGTCACCCAACTTTTGAAAGAGCTAATTTCTAACTATCTGACTTCTGCAAAGTGTCCGTTGCTGTAGAATCTAATCCTGCCTGTTAGTATGGGTGTGACTAGCTCTGTTTCTTAAACAGGCAGCTTCTGTTTGTGAATGTTAATATGTAGTAGCACATTTTACAAGGTGGGGCAATGCCCAGATCTACAGGAAGGATCAAGCCTTAAGAGTGTCTTTGGAAAGGACGGTAGCACTACCATCAATCCCACTGTCTCCCTAGTAGCTCTCATCAGCTGAAGTGTGTAATTATAAGTAAAGGCATGGTTACACTGTAGTCTTAGCCTGTGGTCCTACCTCCCCTACCATTTGCACACATAACCCTCAAACACATGCTTATTTGAGGTTTGAACCCATGCTTGCTTGGATGGCGAGGAGCGTGGGCTAAAGACCAAGCTATGATTAACTGGAACCTGCCCACTTTGCAGTCAGGATGCAGACAAGATAACTCAAGTGTGGATAGTCCTCCAATGCCTTTCCTAGAGTTTCAGCACAAAGAACCATGAGCTGTTCTCCCAGAAATACTTGGGTGAGTATAGAAACAGTCATACACATTAATGCAGGTACGTCTTTTCAGCGGGCATGCTCGTACTGTGGCTAGGCTAACCAGAGTGCTCCATCTCAGGTGCCAATCACCCAGGTAAACTGTGCAGTGTAAGCATAGCCTAAGAGGCTGGATATCTGAATACTACAGAAGATGCCGTGGATTTCTACAGCTGGGATGAAGGAGAAAAATGCAGAAGAAAAAATGCATTCCATGAGATCATGAACACTAGTCACTGAGGCAAAACTAAATGGGACTTGAATTATTATTTTGCATTCCAAGTAGAGAGGGGTATGAACTAAAATCCTACCTGCAAACATCCCCGAAGTCTGAGGACATTTGGATTTGGATCTGAACTTTGGGGCTTGGGCCCATATTTCTAAGTAGCTTTGATGTTTGAACTGAAATGTGGCAATAAAGCTTGCAGCTTAATAGGCAAATCATTTTGGATCCTGGTTCTAATTCCAGGGAAAGGCTTTTGGAAATTGCTGAGCAGAGAGGCTTTTTCAAGATTTGGGTGGGGGGAGAAATTGTATCACATTTTGTCCGTCAATGTCATATAAATCAGAAGAAGAAAAACACACTTTTTGTGCACAAACACATAAAGAAAATATTTGTTATAAAAAAATAAAACTTTTTTCTCATAGTAAAACATTTGGATCTTATCCAGTATGCATGCTTGTTTGTTAAACCTTGCTATATTGATTTCTGAATCTATCTTTCTAGTGCATCACACATTTCAGTAGAAACTCTTTTGCGGGTAAAAGGTCAAAATGAACTCTTTGCATGGCTTATCTCTGCACTAGGAAGTGGGAGACTCAGAAGTGAGTTCGTTGTGCCTACATGAAGCAGCAGTGACTCTTTGATGCCTCTCTTAATGTGCTGGGTTTAGATTCCTTTGTGAGTACAAAAGGAAGATACTTTTAACTATCCCTGGTGAGAAGGATTTGTCCCTGGTATAGATTTTTAATGGGGCAGACACAACATGAAGAACTGTCAAACACAACATACCACCATCTCGAGGCTGAAATTCACCTTCCTGCGCAAAGCCTGAGTGATCCAAACACCCTCCACGGACAGCTTGAGGGGCTACGACACAGCATTCCTGGCTTGTATGCTCATCTGTGCACTGAAATAGCATCTGCACCCTTCTGCATGTCCTCTGTGGGTATTTTGAATCACTGGACTCACAGAGATGCACGGCATGTGGCTCCTTAAGGGTATGTCTACACTGTAGTTAGACACCTGTGGTTTGCCTGTGCCAGCTGATTCGGGCTAACGGACTGTGTAAGTTCAGTGTAGACATTCAGACTAGAGTCTGGGCTCTAGGACCCTAAAAGGTGGGAGAGTCTCAGAGCTTAGACTGCAGCCTGAGCCCGAATGTCTACACTGCAAATAGACAGCCCTTTAGCCCATGTCAGCTGGTGGCACTGGCCACCCATCTAATTGCAGTGTAGACATACCCTAACTTAGCAAACATTCAACTCCCTCCATGCCAGCCTACTCCTAATGTAATAGTTCTACTTCAGTCCCCCGTTCCACTATTTTTGGAAGCAGGCTTGGTAGGCAAAAATTCTTCTTTATAAACCCTGGCTGCTTATACCTCCTGGTTCTACTGTCCTCTAGGGCCAACATCTTCACATGCAGGTTCCTAAAGCTAAGCACCTAGATCCATATTTAGCCTTCTAAAGAAGCGGAGAGATTGCAGGGTCAGGCTTTTAGCTACAATAGCACAATGACATTACAGGCCAGACTGTGCTTAGCCCTGCCCTAGTGTGCAATGTGGGGAGGACTTAAGCAACTATCCCCTCCACCCTCCTTGGGGGCTAGGCACAATCCTAGAATCATGGAAGTGTAGGACTGGAAGTGATCTCATGAGATCGGATAGTCCAGTCCCCTGGGCTCAAGGCAGGACTATGTAATAACTAGACCATTCCTGACAGGTGTTTGTCTAACTTGTTCTTAAAATCCTCCAATGAGGGAAATTCCACAACCTCCCTGGGCAATTTGTTCCAGTGCTTAATGTGACAAAGCTCTGTCCTTGTCTCTGTGGGTCCCACGTTTCCTGGTGGATTTCATTAGCCTCAGAGGCTCGCTGTGACCCTCCACGTAGCCCTTCTCTTTCTTGAAGCAAGGGTCACAGCCTACTGAGCCATTTTCATCATAAGCCAGCAAGGGAGGTGAGGAGAAGCTACCCTCCCTTCCAAAGTCTCTGTTGTCTCCCAGTCTCAGTGAATAAACCGGGGGGTGAAAGGGGGAGCCTGGGCTCACCCTCTACTCCAGGCTCCAGCCCAGGGACCCTAATAGTATCAGCTATGCTAGCTGACTTTTTAGAAACAGGACACGTACAATTCCCTGGGTCACTTCCCCACAGCAGCCCCCACTTCCTCAATATCCATTTCACCCTTACCTCAGGGCCTCCTTCCTTGTGCCTGATATGGTTTGTACTGCTCAGTCTCTCCAACAGTGCAGCTTCCTCCTACAGCTCCTGACACACACTCCCACCTGACTAACTGGGAGGTTTTTAACTAGTTTCAGCCAGTCAACCTAGCTATCCTCCCTGCCTTCTGGAAAGATCTTAATTGGCCCCAGGTGTCTTAATTGACTTGGAGCAGCTGCCATTTGCCTATCCTGGTAACAGGGATTTGTTTAGCCTGTGGCTAATATATCTGTTTCCCACTACTTTACTATAGCCATCTGGCCTTGCCGCGTCACATTAACTATCCTAACAGTTAGGAAGTTTTTCCTAATGTCCAACCAAAACCCCCTTGCTGCAATTTAAGCCTATTGCTTCTTGTCCTATCCTCAGAGGTTAATGAGAACAATTTTTTGCCCTCCTTGTCATCACAAACTTTTATGTATTTGAAAATTATCTCTTCTCCAGACTAAACAATCTTCCCTCATAGGTCATGTTTTCTTGACCTTCAATCATTTTTGTTGCTCTTCTCTGGACTTTCTCTAATTTGTCCACCTCTTTCCTGAAATGTGGCATGCAAAACTGGACACAATACTCCAGCTGAGGCCTAATCAGCGCAGAGCAGAAGAATTAGTGCTGTGTCTTGCTTACAACACTCCTGCTAATTCATCCCAGAAAGCTGTTTACTTTTTTTGTAATAATGTTACACTGTTGACTCATATTTAGCTTGTGATCCACTATGACCCTCAGATCCCTTTCTGCAGTACTCCTTCCTAGGCAGTCATTTCCTATTTTATATGTGTGCAACTGATTTTTCCTTCCTAAATGGAGTACTTTGCATTTATCCTTGTTAAATTTCATCCTATTTATTTATTTCAAACCATTAGAAAGACTCCATTTGACTTAATTGGGCTTCGAATAAGATTCCAAAAGTATAAGGATGAGGGAAATACAGCCTAGATGGAGCTACTATAAGATGGGTGAATAACTGTTTAGAAAACCATTCCCAGAGATTAGTTATTAGTGGTTCACAGTCAAGCTGGCAGGTCATATCAAGTGGGGTCTCACAGAGATTGGTATTAGGTCCAGTTCTTTTCAATATCTTCATCAATGATTTAGATAACAGCATAGAGAGTATACTTATAAAGTTTGTGGACAATACCACGCTGGGAGGGTTGCAAGTGCTTTGGGGGATAGAATTAAAATTCAAAATGATCTGGAAAAACTGGAGAAATGGTCTGAAATAAATAAATAGGATGAAATTCAACAAGGATAAATGCAAAGTACTCCACTTAGGAGATGGTTACAAGGAGGAGGGGGAAGACTTGTTCTTCTTAATGTCCGAGGATAGGACAAGAAACAATAGGCTTAAACTGCAGCAAGGGATGTTTAGGTTGGACATTAGGCAAAACTTCCTAACTGTCACGGTGGTTAAGCACTGGAATAAATTGCTTAGGGAGGTTTGAAGTGCAGGGAGTGCAGGGGGCTGGACTAGATGACCTCTTGAGGTCCCTTCCAGTCCTATGATTCTATGAAACAAAGTTTATTGCAGCCTTCCTGCCAAATGTATGAGAACTGTGAGGCATGAAGAATTCAAATTGTGATGAAATTGACCCTCTTTAGATAAGCATTAACAAAAGCCCCAGGCCTAAATTTGTAAAGGCATTTAGACATTTCTGTGCTCACTGTTGCAATGCCTAAATGAGTTGGGAGCCTAAATCTCATTTTCAGAAGGGAATTAGGCACTTAGGAGCCTAAAATTCCATTGACTGTGAATGGGATCTTGGTTCCTGCATGCCTAAATCCCCTTTGAAACTGAGATTTAGACTCCTAAATCAGTTAGGTGTCAAAATGCTGAGGGTAGTAATGCCTAAATAAATACCTTTTTAAAAATCTGGGTCCTAGGATTTTAATCTCAGTTACATTAGAGTAAATCTGAAGTAGTTAATGCTGAAATCAATGGAGCTACTCCAGATTTATACTAGTGTAACTGAGATCAGAACTGAGATCAGAACCTGGCCTCAGCTTGTTTCCCCATTCTACAAACAGTGGGAGATTAATAACTTACAGATTGTTGGGCTTTTTAAGTAGCAATGTAACATTTGCACCATATGGACTAAGGATTTGTTGGGCTAATTTTGAAGCTTTCTTTCAAGAAATCTACAAATCTTTAAAATAACATATTGCTTTTAAACTTGAAAGAGTCTTAAAATCTACCCAGTAGAGAGGATACATGTTATTTGTGACTTTCCTCAATGTCTTAAGAACTTCAAATATTTAAAAACACTAATGACTGAAAAATGACAGCTGTGATTTTTGGAGGACTCGAAAACTGCAGTAAATTTACAGATATGAATTTGTTGGTACCATGACAATGGGTCCTTGGTAATGACTGGCCAAATCCTGAGGTTATTATGCAGGCCCAAATTGTTCCTTTTGGCTCCACATATACCCTATGCATCTGAAGCTCCCCTTCCCTACTGCAGATTTCTTTTGCATGGGGCTAACACCAGCCCAATGATAGAAAGGGTGGACGGAGGGGTGAATCAGAGCCATTACCCGTTTCCAGGGTGCCATGGAGGGCTCTGCATGGGTCTAGGGAACTATGAGTAGGGAAGAGGTGGGCAGGCCAAAGGAGGAGTGGGTGAGCTGGTGTGAAGTTGTAGGGGACATGTATCATCCCTCCTGTGAGCCCAGCAGACAATGCAGAGGAAAGTTAATGCAACCAAGATTTAATGCAGGTCAGAAGCCCCACACTTTTTAAAGGGGACCCCATGCCAGTCACCAGCTGGGGAGACTGGCAGTATGACCACACTGCTGAAAAACAGGGGCAGTGCTATAGAGGGCTCAGAACCCATTCAGTGGTCCTGTGCCCTCCATGCCTCCCAGGGAACGCATGAAGTTTGTGGCCCAGATTGCTACCACAAGAGGGCAAATGCTATTCCCTTGGCAGAAGAAACTACACGAAGAGACCTTGGTGGAGTTTCCTGGCCTTGTGGAGGTTATATCTGTGTAGGGGTACCATTTAGCCCTCAGTGGGTCTGCAAGCACACTGCTATTAAGGTCAATGCGAGTTTGCTTAAGTGAAAATTGAGGGAAAATGGAGTGAGGCTGTCAGAATTAATATTCTGTTGTTCATGAGAGGTGCTAGCCTACTTGACATCCTGCATAGGGAAAGAGGGCCTTGAAAAGGGCCCACCCACAGAAAACAAGTAGCTGACCCCTTGGAAGAGGGAAGGAGCCAAACAGAAGCTGAGATCAACTCATTTCTTGGGACCAATCTAAAGGGCAGGGGCAGGTGCAAAGGTATAATAGGAGAGAACAAGTAAGGGATACTGGCCAGTGCCTACTGCTCAAGAGATCAAGGAAGTCAGTGGGTGCTGCCCAGTGGAACTCTGCCCAGATGCACATATGAATGAGTGCTAGGAAAATGGCTCCACGGTCACAGAGAGCCTGAAAAGTGCTAGATTGACAACCATGGAGTCTGAGCTCGTCACTATAGCAATAAAACAACCACTGCATAGCCAGCAACAATGCAGGCTTCTCCATGCTGTCCTACAAATGTGTTTCATCCCTGACTTGCAGGGACCTCTTCTAGGAGTGAGAGGATAGCTTACTCCATGTGTGGTCATTCAATTTTTGGCCTCTGTACTGAGACTGACAATAAATTAGCACTGTTGGTGGTGGGTTTTGTGATGTGGACACTTGCTCACTGGAATCTGAGTGAGACCACCAAATTCATGTCATTTATGTGTCTGAAAAGCCAGCGTAAGTAAGTATTAATAGCTTGCACTTCAATCATCTTTTGCTCTGAAGGATCTAAAAGTGCATAACAATGTTTACAAACAGTCCACAAAGAGATGAATGTCTACAACTGAAATGCAGCTGCTTCTGGGGTGAAATGTGATAGTGCAGAATAACATTCTACAACAGTTTAAGATATACAGTGATTAACAACTTATTCAATTGAAACTGGAGGGTGGAATTTAGGTAGGCAGACAGTAATTAGTCAAAGCCTGAGCCTGCTGTTGCTCCAAGTACAAACTCCCCATTGACATGATATTTCCCAAATTTCCATATAGTGCCCACCAAACTCAAAAGACATTTTCAAGTATGGTTTGTCTCATAATTGAAACATAGCCAATTTCTCTTCTGTTGTTGTGTAATGAGTTGGCTAATTCAGTGGCTCTGAATCTTTCCAGACTATTGTACCCCTTTCAGGAGTCTGATTTGTCTTGTGTACCCCCAAGTTTCACCTCACTTAAAAACTACTTGTTTACAAAAGCAGACAAAAATACAAGTGTCACTATTACTGAAAAATGGCTTACTTTCTCATTTTTACCAAATAATTATAAAATAAATCAACTGGAATATAAATATTGTACTTACATTTCAGTATATAGTTTATAGAGCAGTATAAAGAAGTCGTCGTCTTCTACATGAAATTTTAGTTTGTACTGACTTTGCTAGTACTTTTTATGTAGCCTGCTGTAAAACTAGGCAAATATCTAGATGAATTGCTGTACCTCCTGGAAGACCTCTGTGTACCCCTGGTTGAGAACCACTGGGATAATTTATATGTACCACTAACCTCTGAAGAATGGAATCAGAAGTGCCGCACCACTTGTCATATGTTATCCCATAGGGATAACAACTAATGGAGAGTCTGCTTTCAGTTAAGTAGTAAGGGCTTGTGCTTTGGGACTAGGAGGACCTAGTTTCTATCTTAGCCGCTGTTGGGAGCTTCTGAATGGCCACAGCTCCAGGCCAGGCTGTAAACAACTTACTGAGACTGGCGAGCAGTTACTCTCAGGAGTCACTGTTGACCTGCATGTGAATTACTGCTCGCCATTGTGAGTAAAGGGTTCACACTCTGGCCTAACGTGATGAACGTGATGCCTTAGGTGGCAGGAGTTGGTTTGAATATATTTGAATAGGTCATTTCAAAGCTATTATGAACTTCTAGGTTATTTTTGTGACTAAGACTCTTTAGTAAGTCTTTATTTGTTATTTATAAAGTCACACATTCATCTTACAATGATACACAGAATATTATCGTCCATCTGACTGGCAGTTACCGATTACACTATGTTAAAATATTTCAATAAATAATCAGTTCAGCTTCCAGTATGCTGCTTTAATTCAGATTTCATTCCTTGCCTTGTATTTATTTTTGTGGGGAATGTTGTCCATCTTACTCTAAGACTGCCCTTTTTGCATTAGCCATTTTAGGATAAAATGCTTAATAAGATTTGCATTTAAAAAATGAACTAAAAGCACTGGACCCCCTCCAGCCAGAAACATGTAATTATGCCATTTGTATTGCAAGCAGGAGTGGCTGTAAAATATCAGCATACTTTTTTAAAAGATTGATACTTTTAAGCAGTGGTATATTACATATAAACTGACATGGCTGGCAGAGGGAATAAACCAGGACAGTGTATAAATTCCTCAGAACCTTAGATAAGGGCACACTTTTACACAGGGCTGTGGTTTAAACAGGATCTCAATTACAATTTGCTCCTTATAGTTCTTGCCTCGTATTTTCATAATATCATAAGTATTCAAGGTAGGAAAAAACACTGGCCCTTTTCTACAGTAGAAAGGTTTTTCTGGTATAGCAGTACTAGTATAGCTATACCACCAAACCATTCTAGTGGAGATGCATTTTATACGAGAGTTCTTTTGCCGGTATTGCTTATACCATTTCCCCAAATGAAATAATCCATACCGGCAAAAAGACTTTTATGCTGGTATAACTATATCTACGCAGCGGCTTTTGCCAGCATAGCTATGTTGGTCCAGGGTGTGATTTTTCTAACCAACACACTATGCTGGCTAGGGTGACCATATTTCCCTATGCTGAATATGGGACACCTGGTAAAATTACTTGTATTCAAGTGAGTTCAATGGCAATCAGAACTAAGCAGTAAAACATTCAAATTAACATCAAGTTGACTGTGCCCTCCATGCCTGGCTGGGTCCCTGGGACAGACCAGCATCTCCTGGTACCTGGCACCACGTTTTCCTGAGGCAACAAGGGGGGGGGGCTTGCAGGCTCACATGCCGCTCCCCCCCAGATTTCTGCCAGGCTTCACAGCAGAATGTGGCCAGCAGCAGCCTTTGGCACTGTGCAGGAAGGAAGGGACGGGAGCTGCTTCCAGCCACAGGGGAGAAGGGGGGGAAGAGATGACCTGGCCTGTGTCTTTGCAGAGTTCATCTTTCTTCCCCCGCCATCCCCATCACCTGGGGCTGAAAGTAGCTTGTCCCTCCCTGCCCGCACAGTGTTGAAAGGCAGCTAACACCTCCAGGCTGCTGGCCACCAACATAACCCAGCCACCTCCTATTTCCCGGCTACAGCATGGGCAGGAAGGGGTTAAGCCCTAAGGATGCATTGTGCACCAGGGCCCAAGGAACCTGAACTGCAGGGGCTTCAGTGAACCTGGCCAGAGAGGTGGCTCAGCAGGGGACGGTGCTTAGGGGATGGAGCTCCCTGGAGGCAGGACCCAGGGCAGTCGGAATGGAGGAGGGTGAAGAGGATGCTAAGCCCCCTTCCTGGAGGGTTCTGTGGAGTCTGCGGGGTCGGGGCATGAACAGGCTGAAAATCGCTTCCCCACCCCGGCCACTCCAGAGATTAGGTAAGGGGTGGAGAGGCGTCCCGTGCCAGCCCTGTGCATGGCTTTGGCACATACAGGGCTTGGCTCCTCCTGGCCAGTGCACCTGGCTGGAAGGTCTTGGGCTTTCCTGGGGCACTGGCCCAGCCAGAAGCAGTGAGGGAAGGAAGGAGCCTGCTGGCCAAGCTGTTGGTGAGCTGAGCGCTCTGTCCAGGGGCTGGTTCTCTGCACAGTGCTGGGAGCGGGCTGCAGCAGGGCTGGGAGTATGTGAAGGGGCAAAGCAGGGAGAGGACAGCAAGAGGGGGAGCATGTAAATGACAGATGGGTGGGCAGCAGGGGCGACACTTAACCTGCTGTCGCCTGGCACCTGCCCTCACTCACCAGCCACCGCAGCATGCAGCCAGTGCCGGCTGGAAATGGGACAGGAGGTGGGGCCCTGCTACCAGGGCTGCGCTGACAGACCAGCAGGGGAAGCAGCTGGCCCCGCATGCTGCAGCTTCGCCCCACCACCAGCCTTGCATACCCACCCCCATTGTCAGCCACTGGATCCCCCCCACTCACCGCTGGTGGGCGGGCATCTGGTGAGCAGGGATTCAGCCAGCAGCAGGACCCACCAGTACTAATGGCGGGGAGACAGAAAATACGGGACAGTTTGCCCATTTTTAAGAAAAAGTTGGGACACCTGTAGAAGGGCTTAAATATGGGACTGTCCTTTTGAAAACAAGACATCTGGTCACCCTAATGCTAGCAAAACTTTTTTAGCCCAGGTCTGAGGTCCATCCCACAGTGGGAGCAGTGTATTCTAGTGATGGACATAGGGAATTAGGGAGCCTGGTCTTTTAGATTCTGCGCCTGATTGTGCCACTGACTTGTGTGAACTTGAGAAAGACACGTAGGCCAATATCTACAAATGTGCTTCCAATGTGGTTGCTTCATTTTCTGGGTGCCCGGCCTGAGACAACTGGGCCTGATTTTCAGAACTCCTGAGTACCCTCAGCGCCCACTGTGTTATGGGTGCTCAGCACCTCGGATAACCAAGTCTTAAATATATCAAGTTGGACACCCAAAACTTTGTGAATGCTTTTGAATTTTCCTCCTTCGTCTCCCAAGCCCCAATCAGCACAACATTGAAGTACCTGCTCAAGACCATCCCTATTCAACAAAGCACATAAGTGTGTGCTTAATGCTAAGTGTGCATGTAAGTCCTGTTGAAGCTAGTGCTTAAGTGCTTTGCTGAATAGTGATGGATTGTTGAATCAGGACCTCGGTGTCTCAGTTTCCCCATCCATAAAATTGGGACAAGAATGCTTCCCGACTTCAAAAAAGATGCTGTGAGTTTAGGTTAACGTTTTTACAATACTTTGAAATCCTTGGATGAAAAGGGCTGCGTAAGTGGAAAAGTATTATTTCTTCTAGCAGTAATTATACTATGGGCTGGTGTTGCATGGTATGGTGACTAAAAATAAATTAATGGTGAAGGTAACTAACCATTGGAACACCTTATCTAGGGATGTGGTAGATTCTCCCTCACTTTAAGTCTTTAAATCAAAACTGGATGGCTTTTTAAAAGGTATACTGCAGTTCAAACAGAAGTTATGGGCGTGATGCAGAAAATGACTGGGAGAGGGTCTTTGGCCTGTGTTATTCAGGAGATCACACTAGATGCTCATAGTGGTCCTTTCTGGCCTTAAAATCTATGAATCCATGAAAGAATCTATGAATTGTTCCTCCTCCCTGATTGGATGACTGAAATGCTTTAAACAGGAGAATAATGAATAGCAAAGATACAAATGTTCAGACAAGGACATTTTCATGCTAAAATTCACACAGGTTTTTATGAATCTCAACTATGAAATGTTTGGAAGATTTTTTGTTTACTCCTGAAAAACAAATACTATGATCTCATGAACTAGTGAACTGACCTTGGCATTTTTAACAGTGAAAATATTCTCAAATGAGTTTTTTTTTAAACTATTCATCTAACTCTAGTCCTGAGTAAGGTCCATAGGATTTGGACCAGAGTTTTAAATTATGCAAAACTTACTGAGGTATAACATGAATAATAGTAAATGGGTGTGTTAATTAAATCCCATTTCTGTCTGCTGACTCTATGGCAATTGTTCTTACACCTTCTTTAAATAAAGCTTGTGGGGCTTTTATTTTTGTGTGTAACAAACTTTACATTAGAGTTGGTCAATCTATTATATTGGCAGAAGGGGATTGTCATTGATCGCTTTCCCTGTATTTGCCTTTTTTTCCGCCTTCTCTAAACCCTTGTGCCATAATGCAGAAGATTTATTGTCAATGATTTATTAAAATGTAATTCTAAGTTGACTCCTTATTGTGAAAGTAATCTGCAGGCTATCTTTGTTTAAACTTGCAACCTACTTTGTTAAAGAAAACAGCCTACGAAATGTTCATTGTAATAGACAGGTTTTTATAATGAACTGGGAAATGCTATAATGACCAAAAAACAAATTGTTAAGAAACTTATGCATAGAAACAATGTGTTGGTTAATTGTATTTTTTTTTCCAGAGGGGAGGCAATTCTATTTAATGGTTACATTTTTCAGTACTATAAATTAATTTGAATTACCCAATATCACTTAATTTTTTCCTAGGAAAGCTTCTGCTTGCCTGAGCAATATTATAACTGCTAATTCAATTACACTGAAATTGTTTAATAGAAAATATAATTGCTTATTCATACAGAATACCCATTAAAGAAGTGCAAAGGCCTATACCCCAGGATTACTACATATTAGTACTTTGGGAATTCAGATGGGAATGTTGGATAGGGAAGGTGCTGGATGATCTTTAATTGTTCATCACCTGCCTCCAAAATAATATGAATGGACCCAGACTAAATGACCACTCATTACAAGTTTCAATTTAGAAGCTTGGCTGGGGTCAGCAGATTGCTTATGCTGATCGCAATGATTTGAAGTTGTGATTACCATAAGCAATTTAAATTTTATTGATCTACCCTTCTGAAAGTTGTAATTGAGCATAGATGTTGGACCCGTAGCTCTCCAAACTAAATTGTACTCTGAAGCCCTTGCTGGATTATTGAAAGAATCAATAAGCAGTCAGTCACATTAGCAATGAAATAGCTCCATTAACGTACAGTGCTATTGGTGAAACTTTATTTAGAAAAGGAGTTAGTTCACTTCATTGTTTTATCAATGAAACTTGGTTGTACAAGGAAAAGTATTGCTTTTGTATATCTAGTGAGCTTGCATAATAATAATGATCATATATGCTCTATATATGAGTGCTCTCATAGCAAAGAAAGATTTTTTTTTTTTTACTAATTTGCTTTAATATAAACAGAGGTCCCATGTAACTGGAATGGCAGTTTGTTAATTGCAATGCACTGAACCAATTTAGGAGTTTCAGTATAAACTATAGTATTATCTCAGTTCACTATAAGAGGGTTCCAAACATGGGGTCAAATTCCCTCATGTGAGTAGATCAGTGGAGATATATATATGTGTATTTGGAAGTTTCATACTTCCAACATTGATGTTAGTGATCAGCTTATTAAACAAACACTTACTGTACTTCCATAACTTCCCTGAAGACACTGTGCCAGCTATGAGAGAACAGCAAGGTGCTTCAGTACGCACCGAAGAAGGGGGTATTCACCCACGGAAGCTCATGCTCCAATACGTCTGTTAGTCTATAAGGTGTCACAGGACTTTTTGCTGCTTTTACTAGAAGAGTAGAAACTGAGGACAGGAGCGTGTGGATGAGCTGTAGGTAAGTGGGTGAAGGGGCTTCTCTAGTTCTGGATTTGTAGGGTTGTTTGTTCTTCCCATATGCCAGCTGGTTGGTTTGCTTGTGTTTGTTTGTTTCTACTGAACAGCGGGACTGACCCAGGACGTGAATGGGAGCTTGGAAGGGGACAATGCCCAAAGAGAAATTCAATGGTTTAAAACAGGGGTGAGTTAGCCTCAACCTTTGAAACACAGGAGTGGACCTCAAATTCTAGTACATCTGCTCCTTCTCTGCTGCCTGTGGCTGCCTCTGTTTTTACAATCTCCACTATGTTACTAGATCTAGTCATGACACCCATTCAGAGTACCTTTATTATTACTATTTATTTGTATTACTGTGGGGCCTAGGAGCCCAAGTCATGCACTGGAACCCCTTTGTGCTAGACGTTGTATCAACACAGGACAAAAAGACAGGCCTAGCCAATCTAGAGTTTACAATCTAAGTATAAGACACAACAGATGGATACAGACATACAGATGGGGGAGTCCAAGGAAACAGTGAGACAATATTGGTAAGCATGTTCGACAGTGGTATCAACCTGACCCCCACAAGCTTTAGTGGAGTAATCCTGAGCCTAGGAAAGTACTACCATTTCCCTCCAATCTAACCCACCAAAAAGTGATAATAGTGGAACTATCATGTTAGCAGTTTATGTGCACCAACTAATTAAGTGTCTGCTTGTGTACTACATACAGAACTGCTCATTTCAAAAGATTTGAAACACTGTACAACCATTTGGTGAGATCCTGGCCCACTGACTTCCATTGACTTCAGTGGTTCAAGATTTCAATCATTAAGGCTAGATTGTAATATTTAGTTGAAATCCTGGCTCCATTGGGAAGTCATGAGAAAGTTTCTGTTTACTTCAGTAGGGGGCAGGATTTCACACATGTGCTTGCATTCACACTTTTTGTGTGCTTCTAACTTGTGCGTGCAAATATGTGAGGAATGGGAGCAAACCGGGCCAGTAAGTGTCTAAGTAGCCAAGTGAATACACCGACATCTGACTTTGTGTGCACTCAGAAGATATTTTGGATGCTTATGTTTGGCATGCATAAATATGTGTGCAACTGAACAAAACTAACTTTCAAAACCTATGTTTAAGTTACTTTGCTCATAGCAATATGGCCATCCCTTATGAAAAAATGGTATACAAATTGACACGGATAAAACCAATAGGATTCTACAGTAATTGAATAGGGATTAGTAGAAATTACTTTAATATCCTATAAAACTGAGTAGAGAATTATAACCCTTCTATAGGCTTTTTAAACTATCCTATATATTCCTACAGAGGGGAAATATATTTCTCTATTAAAATGTATAGCTGGTTAATTACAGACAGGGCTAGTAGTGTATGGAACCACACATTGAACAATGAGGATACAACAAAATATTGAGTAAGTACTGTTCATCCTGTGCATGAATGAGGCAAGAGTCTTGTGGAAAAAAATAGTATGTGATCATAGGGTGACCAGATGTCCCGATTTTATAGGGACAGTCTAGATATTTGGGGCTTTTTCTTACATAGGTGCCTATTACCCCCCACCCTCTGTCCCGATTTTTCACACCTGCTATCTGGTCACCCTATGTGATCATATAATTAAAGTCTGTATCATAATGCATGTGCATAGGGGGGCTGACAGAAGGTTAAACCGGCAACCTTAATTCTGGCATTTCCTAACTTTGGAATGCTTGATTTTTGCAACCTTGATAATGTTCATGGTCTCTCTTTGTGTATATATACACACGCACACATCCGCGCACGCACACACACAGAGACTGTTAAAAGAACAGTATATAGAGATAATCACCATCTTCTATGAAGTTCCATAGGAGTTTTCCATAATGGGTCTCGGGAGTGGAACATGTCAACATTACACACTCAGAACAAAAAAAATACAACATTTAATGGAAGCTGCAGAAGCAATTACCCAACTGGAATTTCACAAGACAAGGGGAGCTAACACCCCTATGCCTGTTATCTATCAGTGGGTACATTGACATTGACTAGCTATGGATACCATTACCATGACTTTAGGAAAGTTCTTGATATTGTACAGCAAAAGAATCTCATTCATGAATCGTTAAATTAGAGCCACTTGAATGAATAAAAACCTGGCTAGGAGCAGAGGATACTTGTTGATAGTGAAGTTTCAGGTTGGTGGGAGGTTCCTAGTAGAAGAATCAGCATTAACTTTGATTCTTTATATAACCCACACACTTCCTGGGTGTGGTGTTCTGTTCCCGCTAGTGGCACCGAGAGCACTTAGAGATTAATGAGTCTGCTACAGTCTCAGCTAAGAGTCATGTGCTTTTAGCTCATGTAGTAGAGGCTTATGCATTTATCTCCAAAGATCCCAGGTTCAATCCTGCCTGACGCTGCTGATGGTGTTACCCAGGGGAGGCTCTAGCTTTTTTGCCACCCCAAGCACGGCAGGCAGGCTGCCTTCGGCGGCATGCCTGCAGGAAGTCCACTGGTCCCGCGGCTTCGGCGTACCCACCACTGAATTGCCACCGAAGCCGCAGGACTGGCGGACCTTCCGCAGGCATGCCGCCGAAGGCTGCCTGACGGCCGCCCTCGCAGGGACCGGCAGGGTGCCCCCCGCAGCTTGCCACCCCAGACATGCGCTTGGAGCGGTGGTGCCTGGAGCCACCGCTGATGTTACCTTTGCACTTTATATTGTAACACTCCCGAATGGGTAGCTGACAGCAGTGATCAAACCTGAGTGTTCTACATCTGAATGCATGAGCCTTTACTGCCTGAGCTAAAATGACCTGCACACTGTAGCAGTATCATCTACCTCCATATGTGGTCAAGCCACCACTAGAGGGGAACAGAGCACATACTGAATAGGTGAGGGTTACAATACCAGTGACCTGGAAAAGAGTAAGCGGCAGGAAGTAGATAAAAATGTTATGATGATATAAAATGGAGTGGGTGGGCATCAGGTGTTTGAGGTTTATGATTTCAGTTTGCTCAGGAAAAAGTGAATGGTAGAAACTTGATACAGTGTCTCTGGTATAAGCATTAGTAAAATCCACAGATGGGCAGATGCCCCTTTTTTTTAAGATAGTTTTCAGTAGAGATGGGTGAACCTCCTAGAGGTTTGGAAGTTCCATTCACATAGGTGCCCAACATACAAAAATCCTTAAAGTACAGTTATGCAAACCCTTCAGGGTAAGTTTGTGAAGAAATTTCTTCTTTAGAGATTGGCAGTGATCCATTTTTGGCAGGTTTGGACATAGCTTCAAGTTGAGCTTGAGCTGAGCTCCCTGGGAGCTGACCCGTCATGGAGGGGAATACACCCTTCAAGAGGTGTGTTTCCCCGGAATATTGGCAAGGACTGGTTTTCAGTGCACAATGCTTCACACAGCCTCTCCTCTTGCTCCCCATTGCCCCCCAACACAAACTAATGCCTTAATAGCACAATCTGGCCTTTCGTGAAGTCAGCTGATCCTATGAGATTTCTGCCTTCTTGAGTAGTGGCAGTTTAACAGGTTCAGTTGTTTTCTCATGATTTCTGCCACTGTGGGACACATCTGAACACATCTGGAAAACAGGGCCACTTCCTGTTTTTCGTCTACCATGAGACAATTCCCCAGGAGCAGGGTCATCTCCATTAGTCTGAAGAATTCAATGTTCCTCTCAGAAATTCAAGTGGAGTATTGTGTTAGAGGTTCCAGTTCAGGCCTACCTCTGTTAATACAGGCTGGGAATGAGAGCAGGGTGCAATAATCCTTCTGCTTAGTTCTGAAGAGCTGTTACCCTCAGCGTGTGGGAACTGCTGCATGAAGATGACTTGGCCATTTAAAAAGAAATACTGTCTTTTGCAAAACTCAAAAGCAGAGCCAAGTTCAGATTTCAACCAAGTTTGTTTAGCTCTTGGGTTCCAATTCAGGTCCATTTCTAACAGTAAATGGGAGAAAATGCACCTGATCAATCTATACCCCTTATAAAATCTCATGCCTTGGTACCAGGAAAATTCCACCTGTACAATTTAAGTGTTACATTGAAAGGGTGAAGAATTCTCTGATATGATAGCATGATTAAGAGAGACTAGATATCAAAGTACATTGGGGTAAGAAAATTCTCTTTTAATTCTGGAGATTCTGATCTCTTTATCCTTTCTTTTATGTCACGGTTTCAGGTAGTTTCCAGTTTTCAATATTTTTGAAAACCCTTTAATTGAGGGCCCTTTACACTAAAACAATTAAGTTTTGAGATCCATTTAAATTTTACTTGTTTTAAGCACCATCATAAACATCTGCCATCTGGCATGGAAATTGCTTCATATGGCAGGTAGAAAGATGAGATTGATTTAAAAGTTCTATGTCTTTGTTACTTTTCCCTGCTGCATTTTCCAGTGGAGTAATTTGTACCTGATGGTATTTAAATAACCATTTATTGCCATAATGGACAAGTATAGTAAAAAATACATACAGTAATTGCTGTCATTCCAGTACAGGAAAATAGCATTTGCCATAATGGAGCATTGCTTTGTCTAGCCTGGCTTTCTGCCCCGAACAGTGGCCAATACCTAGATCATTCAGAAGAAGGTGAAATACCTTCTACCTCTACTCCTCCATGCCTACCTAATGCATAGGACTATTTGTGCTACTTCTAGGCTGAAAATAAAATCTCTTCTTTCCCCTTTAGACAACTATTTTAAACCCAAAAGCAGGGTTGGATTACACCGAGGGAATGTTTTCACTGCACAGTTAACCCAGGTTCTTACCTGGGTTTTAGCCCGGCCCCCTACCATCCACACAGAAAAACCTCTGATCCAGGTTTGGAAGTGTTTTAAGCCCAGGCTAGCTGACCTAACTGGGGGTATAGGTTAGAGCTGTGGTTTAAGTTGTTTTGGAACACTCATGTTGCAGAGAGGATGCAGGTAAAATCATACAAGTGATTCCAACACTTACCCCTACAGGACAGACAGTTGACACAACTGACTGTGAAAGAATCCTAGAGTGACTCAGCACATAAAACATGTCCCCAGACACACATGGGCAAGTGCAGAACAGTGAGGACACATTAACATGGGTAAGATTTTGCTGTGGGGAAGCTCACACATGGGCTAGGCTAACCCAGGTGCTCAGACCTGGTTGTCAATCACCTGGGTTAGCTGTGCAATGAAGATATGCTTTGGGAATATTAGTTTGCATACAAAGTTAAAACTAGTTTTTGAAGAGTTCTCTGTGGCACATCATCTGCAAATCATACTCTGAACCTCCTCCCTCCCTACGACTGCCTTCCTGCCTATATACTTATTAGGTATTTATTTAGCCCCATAAGGTTGCAGAACACTTTAAAGACAACTAAAGATGAAGGCTAGATCCTCAAAGGTATGTAGGTGCTCAACACCTATTGAAATCAATGGGAGTTAGGCACCGAAATACTTCTGAGGAACTGGGCTGTAGTCCCTATCATGAAGAGAGAAATATTAGCATAAGGAAATAAATAACAAGTGTGGTGAGAAACACCAGGTTTGGGGACGGAAGGGGGAGGAAGGACCAGGTTGACAAAAATAAGACCATGTGATTGTGATGACACTTCCTCCCTGCCTTAGCTATCTCCTCTATGCCTGCAATTGCCATCAGGCTATGAACTACCACCCCCATCTGATTTGTGTGTGAGACTCAGTCTGTTCTGTTGATCCTCCTTTATTGACCAGGGATGCAAAGTGCAAACCCGGATTAGGAGAGGGCAGTTTGGGAATTCAGTTTACCATGGTTTGGAACTATAAGTGGTGAAATGAGGCTAGCAATCTAACTGGCAGGTGCATGGTGCAGCATACCTGGAAAAGCAGAACCCCCTGAGACTGCATAGTTTGCATTAAGTCTAAGGTTGCCAATGCTACACATTTTGTTACTAGAGATAAGCAGAGGAAGTTGTTTATATCTCCGAATTAGGTTTAGGCTAAATTTTGATCTATGGTAGAATTTGGGTCTGACGACAGTTCCATCGTTTTGTGAGTCATTCTCATGAGACTTCTTCAAGAGCTGAATTCTCACATCACCTGTCCTTGCAAAATGTCTATCATCTTGAGCAGAATATCTTATCAGAACAGCTTTATCAATGAGATTTTGTCTGCATCTCTGTTGGTAACCAGAAATCCGTTGGTTTGGATCCAATGTAGAACAAAAACCAGAGCAACAGAATCAGATCCAGGAATTTGCAAGAAGTTTTTGGCTCATCTATTGTAACTATAAAATCACCTTGCTTTTCTTCAAATCCAGTCATATTATCTGACTCTGCCACCTCTTCTGTTGGTGAATTCCAGTCATTGAGTATACACTGCATAAAGCTGTATTTTCTTTTATTTATTCTGTTACTGCCCTTTCATTTTAAATAGTCCTGCCTATATTAAGAGCATCCAGGAGGGGAAAAGAGGTTGATTAGTTTCCACTATACCCTTCATAAATGTGGATAGCTTAATCAACACATTTCTAACTTTTATTCCTAAATTTTGCTGTCTCTCACCAAACTTTATTTGACTAGAATTAAATGAAAATTGCAAAACAATTTCTACAAATATTCATTTGACCTTTTCAGTGGATTCTCTTTCTCTGCGCTTGCATTCCTTCTGTGTTTGCTTTCCACAAATATTCCAGTGACAGTGTTTACTGGCAGGACTGTTCATGGAACTGACAAATTGTAGTCAAATATTAGAGAATATTCTCAAAAGCAAATTTTGAATTTGCAAATGCTATTCTTTGCACTGGAAAGCTGATTCTTAGCGTTCCCCCAGCTCATTTAACTAGGAAAGAAAAACATATCTGTGACCTCTGTATCCAGTTAAAACTAGTGAACACAACTTGACTTCTGCACGCTGAATGTTCCCGAAGTGTTCTTTGTGAGTAATCTGCAGTTTAGGATTTATTTATCAATTATTTGGCAGATTATTTTGAATAATGAATAAATCTGAGGACATCGTATATTTGGTGAACAAAAAGGAGGTGAAATTGATTTAATAAATTATGGTATTTGCTGTAATGTATTAACCCAGCCACATATTCACCCATATTAGTTACCCTTCTTTGGACCTTTAGCAATCTCCATTCTTTCTTTGATACAACCAAAATTGGCCACTATACTCCAGATAGGGATGTATCATTGTCTGCTACAATACCATTATTAAATGGTAATGATTATATTTTCTATATTGTTCTAACTTCCTTTCTTAATGCACCAAGCCTCCAGTTTTCTTTTTTAACTGATGCTGGAGACTGGGTAGATATCTTCACTGGGCTATCCAAATGAACTTCTACATCTTTTTTTCTTCAGAGGTACTGTAATAGTCATTGTCCATCAGAGGATGAGCTAACACTAGTTTTGGTCAACAGGCATTGTCTTACATTTGTCCATGTTAAATTTTATCTGCTGTTGTGTTGCCCAATCTCCTAGTGTGTTTCCCCCGCTCGCCTCTCATGTGGGGTTTCTTAGAACCCCTTATCATTTTACTTGATTTCATCAGCAAACATCACTGGCTCATTATTCATTTTCTCTTCTAAAACGTTAATGAATGTCACAGATAGACTAAAACAAAAAGTCAAGATTCAGACCCCAGGCTGAGTGGAAGGACAGTCTTTAAGGTGCTAACTTAGGATCTGGGAAAGTCAGGTTCAATGACATAGATTTCTTTTGTGGCTTTAAAAAAAATCTGATCCTAGCTGATTTGTCCAAAGTGCCAAGTGCCTAACACACATTGGAATCAATGGGAATTAGGTGCATTGGCACTTTTGAAAATCCCACTAAGCCCCTATCTGTATCTATAGATGCCTAAATACCTTTCCAAATCTGACCGTTAGTGTTTGTGCCTCAGTTTCCTTTTTGTAAATTGGACAGAATAGTACTTTCCTACCTCACAGTGAGGATAAATACATTACAGATGGCGAGGTGATCAGATAACATGGTAATGAGGATTATATAAGTGCCTTTAAAAAGAGGCTCCTCACATTTTTGGGGGGGTTCAGTGTCTGAAGACACTGAATCAAAAATGTGCAACTGGCCCCTCTCTTTATAATGAGAAGAACCAAAACCTTGGCTATGGTACATTCAGAACACAATAGTTGTAGTGAGGATGTGGTCTGAAATCCAGATCCAGACAATTTTGCATCTCAGGCCCATTTAATAGAAATGCATTATAACACTCATCCCAATATCGACCCCTGCTTTTTGTCTTTATTTCTCCTACAAACCATTATCATGTAAACACTTGTGCTATACTTGATGCCTCAGAAGTTGCCAGATTAAATAATCTGGCATCAGGAGTAGTTTCATTCACAGTATTACAAAATATCAAAATGTTTCTTATAAAACTTCAGCAAAGCATTTTTGCTGTTGTGATCTGAACGTTATTAAGATAAATGTTTCTGAGAGCTGGAATGTGCATCAGGTAAAAGATTTCTAAGCATCTTTGTGCCTTTGTTGCATTACCTTCAGATACATTGCCTAGAAACTTCTTGTTTGTATAAGGAAAGGTTAAGACACATTCCTGCTAAAATGGTGCACTGTCCTTGACTGATAACAACCTGTGAATTACCTTACGTGAATATGAAGGCAGCTGACAATGACCGTTCATCACAAATTCTGAGACTGAAAGGTTGAGTTTATTTAAATGCCGAGGGTCAGGATCCTGCCAGCTGGTGTAAACTGGCATAGCTGCTTTGACTTCCGTGGAGCTACACTGAGGATCTGGCCTTGAGTCTTGCGTGCTTAGTAGCAGGTCAAGATATAAAGAATCGAAGTGAATGTAATACTTTTGAAAGGTGCCAGATGGAGGTCCCTTCCCCCCCCCCTCAGATTATGTACCATCATATAGTGCAGGCAGCAGCCACACACGGCTCCCCACACATCCCTTGATCCTGACCCCTAGGAATGGAAACCTAGTTGAGTCTCCACACAAAATCAATCTGCACCTTCTCTGTTGAGGCTGCCAGTTTCATTTTTTTTTTTCAAGGTGTGCCCACTTTTTCCTCTAGGCACTCGTTACCCTTTGGCCACATAACGCCCTTCAGAGGCTCATCCTTCAAGCTGCCAACACAGCTTCTGGCCACAAGTGTGGGCAGCTCATTGTAGGAGCTGACTCAGCTTAAGGAACTTAAGGAAGAGAGGAAGAGTAGAAATGGCCTCCTCTAGATGCTCAAGAGTAGCACCTTTCCTTCAGGAAGAGAAGAGGCAGCATGGGGTATCCACTACCACCACCTTCAGCAGTAGCAGCCCCTCTTGAGGAGAGGGAAATGAGATGAATAGGAACCCCAACAGAAAGGAAGATAAAGAAGGCAGCCTGGGGCCATGGGCCTAGGAACGGGAGGAATGGAAGAAAGATGGTGATTCCAGGGTGATGGGAGGGGAGAAGAAAGAGCAGCTGGGAAAACCATGGAGACACAACGGAATGAGGGGGGCACAAAGAGGACACAAAGAACAGAAGAAAAGGACTTGAGTAGGAGAACAGTATGGGGCCAATGGGAAAGAGACGAAGAATGAGAAGAAATGAGATGGCTTAAAAATGAAAGTACTGTAACTTGCTGGGCAAAAACACAATGAGGTAATTCGTACAAGGTAGAGAAAAGTGTGTGTGTAAGCATTTCAGAATATTTCTTTGAATCCCAAAGTAAATATTAATTTGACCATGTTCACAACCCTTTCATGCTCACTTTCCATCAGCATTCTGGTTCTTCAGGTTTGCTAGCACAATTATTCATAAAAGGTGAATATTAAGCTCAACTATCTGAATATTTTTAAAATAAATTTCACATGTATGTTTTAAGGGTCTCAATTTTTTTTCCCATAGTGGGGACCACCACTTAATAGATATATTGGGCCCAATTCTCCACTGTTGTAAATTGGTGTCAGTTCCATTGACTTCAGTGGAATATCTCAATTTACACCCAATGAGAATCTGCCCCTACCCTTATAGACCAACCCCTCACACATTCATTCTCCTCTTATCTACCAGCAGTCCCTAGAGGAGGCAGCTAAGTTGGCCCTTCTCTTTATTTCCAGCTGTTTTTACAGTCTTCAGGCTCTTCTTTTCAATGAAGAGGCTGCACATCTGAGGGAACAGCTGGAAACAAGGCAAGGAGCCAGATCCATTTAAGTAGCTGCAAACCACAATATGGGATACTGCTGGTTGTAACATGGTAGTGGTACCATAACAACAAAATGGTAAGTTAGTGGTCCCTTCTAACTTTGCTAAGCACAGGGCTGCTCTCTTGCAGGAAATGTGTTCCCATCATCCTTTGCTTGGTCTGGCCCTTTAAATCTGGCAGAGCCAAAAAGCTGCAGCCCTAAAGTGGCCATGTTTGCTGCTGTTGCCACTGCATATATTCCTCCTGCCACCTGGTAAGTGCTTGTTCCTGTTTTCCTTTCTTATAAATGAAATGGTACCATCTCATACTAGTGCATTTGGCAGCAAAATACACCCTTTGTGCAGGGGTTGGTTTGTTATAAGTCAGGGACCAGAAACCGTACCATGCAGGGGATTTATGTAACTAACCAGCACCATGTGAATTGAGAAGATTCACAATGATCTGCATGTGAGCAATCTACTGGCCAAGAAATGCTCTCTTGAAAAAAATCATACTTTGAAATAACACTTCTGTTTGAGAATCTCACAAGCTGCAGACAGTTCCCAAATGAGAAAGGGGGCGGGGGGGGGAGGAGTGAAACACCACATTTTGTTCCAAATATTTTTTTCAGTTCTAGTTGCTCATTTCTTGCTGTTAGGTTCTGAAGAGCTACGTCTCTGCAACCAGGCACCACATACTCCCTAGGGAACTCAGTGGGGTGGAGCTGCGTGAATGGAGAACAGACTCTTCCTCCACACTGCAAAAGTACTGTCAGGGTATTACTGCTGCCTCTGGTCTGCAGTAGTTTTCACATCTGTTAGTCTTCCTTATTCTAGGCAAAGTTGCTTGGCAGAGCAGTGTATCTATCTCTTCCCCAGCCTGCTCTGAAATCTCCATCTGCATGAAGGGGTGCAGGGAGTCTCCCTAGAATTGTGCTCCTTGATGCCCAATCATCTTTCTGAATCCTGTATCCTCATATTATAGAACCAATATGGTCCTTCTGTATTCCCCTCTGCATCCTTGTGGGAGACCAATCTGACCCATGGGAGGCCAAGAAAAGCAGTTTTGCATAAAGGCAGCCTGTGTGAGTTCTTCCCGTCAGATGAATTGAAAAGAATGTGTATATCTTTGCTGGATTACATTCCAATGATCTGTCCGAGCTGAGAGTAGATAACCTACAAAACAGAATGTCAACATTACTGGGCCCCAAAATTACAATATATCTCGCCAGTGGGTTTTTCCAGTGGGTGCCTTTGATATGGAACGTTGCTTTACGCCAGATGGTTGGCCTGTATTTCTATTGTTCCTCTCTGTTCTCTGGTGAATATGCTGATTTCTACATTGCTTTCTATTTTCCCACAGCTCTGTCTAGTATTTACAGTCAGATAATTCTGATGAGGAAACCAAAAAGGCCAAACATAAAAAGGATACAGAGCACGTGTTTGCCTCTGAAGTGCGTGTGTGGCATTAAAGGTGTACTAAGTAGGAATTAATCTTGTTTTCATCCCCCTCTCCTCATTTTACATGAAAGCTGCCACAATTGGGATAAGAGTAAAATGAACATAAGTATGATAAATGATAAAGTGCTCATGGGAGTAAATATACCACTCAGAAAGAGCATTGCTAATCAAGCCATGAAGCAGGCTAATGCACTGTGAGAGCAACCTCCTCCAAAAGATTCTACATTTGAAACACTGTAAAGGCTGGCATTTAGCTTGAGTAGTCTCTGGCTTAAGGTGAAACAAAGGATACGATAATGTTACACTGATGGCTCAGAGTGCCGAAAGGAACTCGCAGAGGATGTCTTTGCCTTCTGCCTGAAGGTAAGGGTATGTGATGGATTTCACAAATGAACAGCTAAAAAGGGATATGATGCTAATTATGGGCCAGATTCTGCCACCTTGTGCTAAGTAGCTTCCCCAGTAGGAAAGGGGCATGAGGGCAAAATCTGGTCCTTGTGGATTTATCATATAGCTATACCAGCCACAGTGGGTATTGGGGTGGTGAATTGAGAAGGTGCTTTGTAGCAGCTAAAGGCATTCTGGTTGCCTTGGCGTTCAGGTAGTCAAAGTGCCTCTGAAGTAATGCACAGAAGAGCAGCCATACTAGTCATTTTCATAGGAAGCAAACAGCATGTGCTACACTTAGGGTTTGTCTTCACTACCGGGGTAAATTGACCTAAGTTATGCTATTCCAACTAAGTGAATAACATAGCTGGAGTCAACGTAGCTTAAGTTGACTTACCCCAGTGTCTTCACTGTGCTGCATTGACAGCAGATGCTCTCCCATCAACTTACCTTATTCCTCTCGTTCCGATGGAGTACCGGCATCAACCAAAAAGCACTCTGCTGTCATTTAGTGGGTCTTCACTAGAGCCGCTAAATCGACACCTGCTGCATAACCCAAAATAACTAAAGGTTTATTAGCTAAGAAAAGGAAATGAGAGTTATTGAGTGGTTAAAGCAGATAAAATATATTATCAGGTGAGTCAGTTTGTAATTCCAAAAGGTGGCAGTGATGTAATAAACTGCCAGTTATCCAAAAAGTCTTTTCAGGGTACCCAGATTGTCCCTGAGGATCTCTTCTTTGCATCTGGTACAATTCCCTGTAAGAGTCCAAAGAATCCAGAGATGCAGGATCCTTCCTTGAATCCATACTTACAGCTTCTTCTCACAGAAAACAAGCTGACTGTCACTACCTACATGGGCTTTTCCTTTGATGGCAGTGAGCGACTTAGATGACTTAGAGTCTTTGACCTTGGATCATCACACACAATGGTCACTTGCTTTGAAATTAGCACTTTTCTGTTAAAGTTCTTCATTTGCATTCCACAAGGCTGCTTTCGTGTTGGATGGGTTATTTGGTTACAGGGGTATATGTCTGTACACTCTTATCCATTCAACAATTGCTTTGATCTATACTAATAAACAAGTGAATTGGCTGAGGCTCTGGCATGAGCTGGCCCCTAGCCTGCCAGCATCACAAGGAGGCATCATTTCCTAAGACATCACTAGCAGAGAGAGAGAGAGAGAGATAGGCCTATCTGCAGCCCAGACATAGGCACCTAACTCCATGAGAGGGGCAGGACTTAGGACACATCCCTCTCATCCACATCAGCCGTTGGTTAGTTTAGGAGGCTTCCTGCCTAGCATGGACCCATTCATAGACGTATATCTCTCACCATGTATTGTACAAGGAGTCTAGAGACCTAACCTAGGCTTTGTGGATCCCAGTGATTTTCAAGGCACCAAAAGTTAGGTGTTGCAATCCCTAAGTCCCTTTGTGGATCCGAGTCATAGTGGCCTCCTAAAGCCCTTTATACTGACTGCAAATCAATGGAGTGCAGTATGGTCTTCCCCTTCTCCCCTCTGCATGTACCCTACTGGCTGCACCAGCCCTACTCCATCTGAATATTGGCCAGTGGTGGAGGAATCTTCAGCTGCACATTTAAGGCAGGGTTAAGACTCATTTACTTTACCAGAATGACACAAAAGGGCCAGTGTGTGGATTAAGATCTTATCTTTATATAGATGGATTAATAAATTAGTTTATGTATTCATTTAACATAAAGCTTTTATAGTGAAAGACTGTTAAATCCACTCAATTTAAAATAAAATGTAAAGGGATGCAGCCTAGCTCAATATCTAAAATTGTTATAAGCAAATTTCCTTCTTGATTTTACTAATAACTCCTTTGATATTCAAAAGTGGATGAAATTTACTTACCTAATTTACTTATCTGCATTAACTGAATTATTAACTTTCTGTATTTCTTTTGGCTTGGATAATGGAAGTAGACTGGTTTCATTTTTGATTCTACACAGTTCTCTTTCACTAGTTCTAATGCACTAACAAAATGCTCTGGTGTATGATTAGCAAACACAGAAGCTATTTATGTTTAAATCTGGACAAATCCTCCCCCTCTTCCCGCTCCCCTGTTTTCTCAAACTCTTTTTTAATAAAATTGTTAAAACATTTCTAATGAATATAGTTTTGTTAAACAAAACTGAAATGTTGAGCCTAAACTTCACAATAGTGTCTCTTTAACATGCTTAACTACAGCTTGAGAAAGCGGCTGCATGCTTGATTACATCACATAGTATAGACTGCTAGTAAGAAAGACCCCGATCTGGCAGCTTGTAGCTCCATATTAGCGTAGTTTGTGTTATAGCCAATTGCTGTCTGACCTCTCCACACAGCAGAGGCAATGTGGTGCCATCTGTACATCTCTTAGTCACATTAAATTATGTCATTTATATCACAGAGTTTACTTTATGCTTTGGAGCTAAATTAGCGGAAGCAATGAGATATAAACAGAAGCACATAAGTGGAAACTTGTGGACCCAAACTTTTGCCTATAGGCTTTGATTCTGCCATATGTTGAGTTCTCCTTTGAGTTCAGTAGGGCTGCTCACATGTGTAAAGTTACTTGTGTGTGTAAATGTTTCTAGGTCTGAGACATTTGGGCTGGATCCTGCTTCCACAAAAGTCAGTGGCAAAACTCCCATTGACTTCAATGGAGCGAGATCGACTCCTCTTTTATTCAAACAACCTTTACATATATATACAGGGTCTGAGAAAAACCCTTGCTATTTTTAAAAACGGAGTTTTTTAAAAAAAGATACTATTTAAAGGGACTTCTAACAGAAACTGGAATTTTTAAAAAGGAGTTAATTTAAAAGCATTCAAATTGATACTGTCTCTTTAATACCTGAAATCTGGTAAATAATTATTTTAATTAAAACAAAAAAGAGGTCGATGTACATTTCACAACTTCAAAGGCTCTGGGGCAGATCGTCATTTGGTTTAACTTGTCATAGCTCCATCGACTTAAATGGAGCTATGATAATTTATAGCAGAATCTCCCCCTATATATTCAACAGCTTCAGATGGCAGTTAAGATGCTTTGGTTGTCAAATCCTACCTGTCACCCACAAGCAGGTTATTCTCAGTAACCCTCTAATTCATTTCTTCTAATTGTTCTGCAGCATCCAAGTTTTGGATTGTTCAGTGTACATTGCAAGGCACATTTGTTTCATTTAGTGTTCTCCTGGTTTGGAAATGCAGCTAAACATACTTTTTTTTTGTGGGGACTTCAAGAAGTAGGCTGAATCTGGCATGTTGCCAGTTGGTGGTAACTTTTCTTTGTCTGTTTAATTGTGGACTAAGAGCAAGTTGATCCACACAAAAATAAACTTTTAAATACATAAGCTATCAGGAAAAACTGTCTGTGATTGAGATCTATTAGATTGAGGAAGGCCAGTTACTCGAGGTGTTTCAAACAGAATAGGACAAAACACGAGAAAATATACTTTATTTTGAGCAATCTTGCTCTGGCACATGTGGATGGACTAGATGTATGATACCTAGGGGAGATCTTCATTTGGTGACTTCAATGGCGCTATGACAATACCATCTGGGAATCTGCCCCCTAGTGCCTTATACCTAACTAATAACCGAATGAGTGAATATGTTTGTAAGCCAAATATTAAGCTTGTCTTAATAATACCTAGTATCATGTCCTAAATATCCTAAAATATTAGCTATGCCCTAGTACTCTCGGTGTGAAATCCTGATTCCTGGCCCAAGTTAAATCAATGGGAGTTTTGCCATTGACTTCAGTGGGGTCATGATTTCATCATGCATGTCCAATACAACTGCTATTGAACTAGATGGAAAAACTGTCACTGACTGTAGTAGGATGTGCTTTTCTGTCTCTAATTTCTGTGAGTCCCTATATATGAATCAGTTCTGTACTGCTAAAATAAAATGTCATTCTTTCTGCTACATATGAGTCACATTCAGCATGCGATGGATTCCAGAGGATGCCTCGCTTTTACTATAGCTTTGTGCAAAATGAAGAGGCATTAAGACTCTGTCAGTTATGTTCCACACTCATGACTTCTGAACAAGATCCAGCTGTTCTTTGGACATTTATTGCTTTGGTCCTTTTCTGTTAAATGTCCATTGTCATTTTGGTTTTATGTGGACCTCTTCATTAAAAAATATGATCACAGACTAAAAATGGTTTTAAAATGCAAAGCCTTCCATGTGTTATCTGATGCAGAATTAGACCACGGTGGGTTTTTATCATTTTAAAGATATTTTAAAGGTTAATTTCAGTTTAATATGTTTGTAAATGACAAAAATTTCTGTGCATCATTAACATGACTTATCCTATATTTTGTTTTATGAGCACTTTGAAAGTATTAACAAGATAACAGGATGTGCATGGTCTGAAGAACTTCATACTCTTTCCATAAAAGGAACTACAACTTGCATATTGCATGGTGCTGTGCACTTCATTCTTAAAAAAAAAAAAAAGAAACCTCTTCTTACCCCATTGAAGTAAAAAAGCAAAATTCCTATTAGCTTAATGGGAACAAGGGTTTCACCCCAAATCCTTCATTAGTGAAAACATATTGGAGACAATAGAACAACACTGAGGAACTACACTACAACTGAAGACCTGGTCCTCAGAGTGCTAGTTTCTTAGTAGTCAAATGGAAATATCTCAGAAGACAAGGGAACGATCCTAACGATCCTAACTTGGGAGAAAATCTCCCCCAGTGCTGAGGGATGAAACAAGGTCTATATACCACTTAAGTGGTGCATTGGACTGTACTGGCCATCATTTCTGGGGCGAATATCATCTTAAGTGTACAAAATTGTGCCAGCTTGTGTTCGTGCCAGGTTTATATCCTAATTGCAATACACTAACAAGCAAAGTGATGATGTATTTGCACACATTCTGTAAGCTGATCTGAAATCTTGGTTTACGCACATACACAGTGTTGTACTGATTTAGAAATTATACTTGTAAATCACTAGTTCACAGAGTGCCCCATCATACATTCATAGAAATTAGTTACAGAAAAGACGGACTAGGTAAATGAATCAACCTGCCCGCCAGGGCAGAATTATTCTTGTTCATTCTAATATTTTCTAGTGCTCTGTCCAATCAAATCTTAACTACCTCCAAAGACGGGGATTTTTTCATTTCTCTATCATATTTAAATGTCATTTTTCATGCATGATAATTTAAACTCTGAGGCAAGTAGCAGTAGTTAGGGTCTGATGCTGAGAGCTACTGAGCACCCTCTCTTTCCAAAAGATGCAGCCAATTGAAGGGGTGAGAAGGATGTGAGCTATTAACATGTCTAAATAATTCAGAGTGAATGTATGGCAGGAGTTATCCTACACATATAGGGCCATCTATTTCCTCCATCCATGCAAAGGGCCCCCACTGATATAAATCCACTTGCAGTTGGGTACATGCAAACAACTGGGTTATTTAAAGCAACAGAGGGTCCTGTGGCACCTTTGAGACTAACAGAAGTATTGGGAGCATAAGCTTTCGAGGGTAAGAACCTCACTTCTTCAGATGCAAGTCTGGGTTATTTAAATTCTGCATATTAAGGGCAGTTGTACACCAGAGGCTTGGTAACCAGGTGCTGAGGTAAAAAAACTAGTTATGAAGCGGCTTGAGGTATATTAGTCTTGCAACATTTGATTCACACCCTGTCTTAATGTTAAGGATATACTCGATTATGTTTTATCTTGTTTCCATTTGCACAGATTCTATTTCCGAGCTCCGGATGTACTGGAGATTCTGTGTAGAGATCTGACACCCATCTCTAGTTGGCTGTGGAATCTTGGCAATTGAGGACATTAAAACAATACCACCACATACTTTTGCAGCCTGCAAGAGACTTATACATGTTTTCCCTAGTGCAGATAGTATAGTTTACAAGTAAACCAGCCGAGTGCAAGTCAGACATTTTCCACAGTTGTTAGTGACACTGACCGAATACAGGCTTTGTCCAAACACCCTTTCCTGCACAGTTTGAAGTATTGCCTGTTACAGAGAGAGACTAATATATACAGATATGGTGAACTTATCCATATTATGAAAGATAGTGAAGAGCACAGCTGGGTATGGACACTTGTAACTAGTTTATCATTTGCTGATCACACCATACTTATTAAGACAGTTTGTGCCATCCGTAATAATTGTCGATCAAATTATAAAATGGTCCTATTTCAATCAGTGTACTGTAACAAGAAGGATATATGGCCTTGTGGTTAAGGCTTATGACTGTGAGTCAGAAGATCTGGGTGTGACATTGCACCCCACAGTGCTTTATGGGAATATGCTTATGAATGTACATATGACATAACTGGAATATGTTTTATGCTACATATGCCATGTAACATATCTATGTAAAGGTTATGATCTACTGAATATATTCATACTATTTGTAGGCATGTGTCATTTTTGTACTTGAAGTTATGAGTATTGGCTGTGTACTGGTTTGATTTTAAATAGCCTTAGTAAGGCATTTGGGCAGCTTCTTTAGAAAGGAATTTGCAAGTTAAGCGCCCAATCAAGAAACACTTAACGGACAATGGATCTTGGAAGGCTCCAATCCACATAAGAAGTCTACTTGAGAACATTCAAGGTAGCATGTGAACCATGGCTGCTACATGTAAGTTCTGAGTCATGCATGGACATGTGACCTGCCCATGTGACTCCAAAACTCCATCTTGTAGCTGGGATTCTACACAGGGGGAGGGAGGGCTGTCCACCCAGAAGAGAAAAGTCTATTTTAAACCCCTGGGAGACCCTTCCATTTTCTCTTCAGCTGGCTCAAGAGATACACTTCCTTTGAGGGTGGAGAGGCTAATAAAAATAATAATTACAATTTTACATTTCTTAGCATCTAATACTCAGTGGTGCCTAGGCATCTTATCTATATCTATATAAAGAAAGAGAGAAATTATAAATCGAAGCAACCAGCCCGAGCAAGATATGAAAAAAACACCCCAAAACTTTACAATCTGATGCCTCCTACCTACATCTAACCCCCTTCCCACTCTCTGAGCAGGTGGTCTGTTTGAGGTGTGCGGAGAGGGTACTGGATGCAGCTTCTTATTCCTTTGGGTCTTCAGGATACGTGACAAAGTGAAGTCCTAGTCTTGTATACACAGATGCATCTGCAGAGGGGTCCAATGGGAGGTAATGCTGTTCGAAACTGCATTAACTAAATGGCATGAAGTCCTGATTTGATTTCCAATTGGAAATCTGATGGCACAGTAGGGGGTAATGCTGCAGAAAGTGCCTAGTCCTTTGCTCCATCCCTTCCTGCCTTAGCCCCATTGACAAAATCCTGCAGAGCATGTAGCAGAGAAGCTTATATGGAATAAATGGGAATGCGGGCACTATGCCAAACATCCAACATTCCCCCACATTCTGCTCTCCCAAAGCACAAATGCTGGATCTAGAGTCCCTTCATTTTGTTGATACAAAATCTTTCCTGTTAATTATTATTAAATAACAAAAAATAATATAATAACTAGTCATAGAAACATATATTTCACGATGGGGTCAGAAATGATTCCCTATTTGCAGAGTGTTTGATTATTTATTTATTTGATTCTTTTCATAAATCAAATGAGGAATAAAACATTAGGTCATGTTTTAAAAAGAAATGAGTTAAATACAATTTGCTCCCTGTGGAAGGAGGAAAAGAATGGTGGGGGAGGGAGGGCGGGGAGTGTGTGCAAATCAAATTCAAACTCCTAAAATCCACATTCTGCAGTTTGTTTTACATGGATGTGGGAAACTGATTTCAGTTTGTAAAATTGACCTGAATGTAGGGGCTGTTTATGGCTCCTTTTGATATTTTGTTGAAGGTTTGCTTCTTAGCTTTTATGACCAGTAGCAAAAAGAGTCCTTGTGTGAGAAAATAAATTTGATCTTCTATCCTTTTAGATACTTTTCTACTTTGGCAGTTTTTTTCAGGTACTGTAACTGAACCTAGAAAACCTCAGAAACTGCAGGTCCTTTCATTTTAGTGTTTGAAAAGATCTATCCAAGTCATTGGTAAGAGGCAAGATTATACAGAGAACTCTTTCTTGCTTTTCATTTAACTTTATCTAATAGATACCTTTCCACTATGGTGTGTCTCAGGTCACTTTAAGAATGGCTTTAATTTTTGTAGCAAAGGGGAGATAACATCAATTTTGCCCTGATAAAAGGAATTAATATATGAACTCTACTGTATGGAAAATGAAGTAAAAAATAAAGTAGTTTAATGTAGCTTTTATTTCTGCAAGCAAAGCATTTGCCTTCCCTACCACCCCAAACATAATTTAAACACATTTATTAATAAATCATTGGGAACCAGTGAATTAAGTCTTTTTTGCTAGTGTTCAGTTTTTAATACAGATTTGAAAATAGAAGGATATTTGATGATTGCGAAATAATATAGAACATTAGCACTTGAGAAGAAAATAGGTTAGATAATTTGTGGCTGAAATTAAGTGTCAAAATGCTGATTTTCTTCTTCTTCTTCCTCTTATTATTATTATTTTTATTATTTATTTGTACTATGGCAATGTTCAGAGATGCCAGTCAGGGAGCAGGGCACCATTGTGCTCGGCACTGCCCACACTAGGGCTGGTTGAAAAATTTCCATAGAAACTTTTCTGATGGAAAACGGGGTTTACAACTAAACAACATTTTTCACAAAAAGTGTGTTTTCCATGGAAAAAACATTAATATTTTGTTGAAAAACAGAACATTCAAAAGCTGAGAAGTTTTCAGTTCTCACCATACACTGAAATATTTAAGCTGAAAATGGAGATATTTCAATTCAGAAGGGCACCACTGTGCCTCATAGGAGCTCTAGTTTGGGTGCCATCCACTCCCATTTTTCCCCATAGAACAGGTTCTCTAGCCAAATTACAACTCCCTCGGTGTAGCCAGGAACTACTACAATGAACTCCCTCCCCTCACCAAGAGGGGAGAAAACGGTGCGTCAAGGAAGATGTAGTGTCACCACAGAGTCCAGCCGAACGAAGAGAATGAGCGCTTATGGACTGAACTACAACTCCCATGAGGCACAGTGGTACCATTTTAAATCGAACAATTTCAGTTTTTGATATTTTGCCTAAAAGTCAATTTTCCATTGCAAATTTCAACAAAACTGAAAAATAAATAAATTCATTTGGGTCATAATTTTCCATGGAGGATAACCTCCCTATTTTCTGACTAGCTCTAGTTCATGCCTATATTTAAATGATGGTTTCTGCCCCACAGAAATGTTATGGCCAAAAGAAAATCATTGTGTACAAAGAGAATATAGAAATCAGGATGCATGACATCAGTGCATATCACAATTTACATCAGTGTCATGCACTGTTGTCACTGGTGCAGCTATATCCATGGTTAAAAACATCAATGTAGTCAAGCCCTTATACTAGTGCTAGGTTCAAGGTGCAAAATTCAGATCCAGATTTCATACCTGACAAAGTTTGTAGTGTTGATAGCTAAGGTCTTTGGTTGATAAGCTTTGTCAGAGAAAGGGGACAGCTACAACATGCAGATCAGGCTTTGGGTTTGGATCTCAAGCTACATTGGTGGAGTTACACCAGTGTCTAAAAACCCTAGTGTAGACAAAGACCTAAATTCTACTTCTTGTTTTTAATGGGATGTTTTCATTAACACCTCAACAGGCATTGCTCATAAATCACCACTTCCACTGCTAGGTTTAATTACCATCTTGAGGCATCAGCTTAATACTGCAAGGTCATTCTACATTTTATTTTTGTTCCATATTCTCCCTTAGAGAAAGCAAGCAATGTCGCCAGAAAATACCTACCTCCTGCCTGCCATATGAATATCCACAGACTTCCTGCTAGCATAGATGTAATGCCTCTTGGTAAAACTGTGTGTGGCACAAAAACAATGAGTTTACAGTAAAGACGAGATTAGCCTCCACTCCTCCCACTCCCAACACCCACCCCAGAGGGCTGGAAGAGAACCTGTCCTGGAGGGGCAGCTCAGTGCAGAGAGAGACAAAAAGAATGGGCTAGAATCAGATAGGTACCCGCTCCATGTGGGCAGGGGTGGGAGGGGATCCTATTTACCCCCTCCCCAGCCCTGCTGCACTTGCAGTTTACCCCTGACAGCTTTCCTAGCTCCTGCCCCATTGTCCTTTTACCCCCGGCCCCTTTTACAATTATTCCCCAGAGGGGCCCACAAATATGTTTGGCACCAGGCCCACAAAAAATTAATCCGGCCCTGGGTACAGTAGTCTGGAAAGGCTGAGAGCTACAACAGACCAGCCATCTGATGGGTGAGTGGGGGGCGCAGGTAGTAATTGGGATAAGAAAGAAAGAAAGAAAAGGAAGTGAGAGTTGTCACATTTTCCCTGGTCTGAGTTTGAACTAGTGACTTAGATTTGAAAAGTTCTATATATCCATAATAATCCCCTGAGGCTTCCAATCTGCCTTGTAAACATCCCATTTTGTTATATTGGTTCACACTTTTATCAAAATGGATCTTTGTTTGAATTTTAGACTTGCAGTATCTCATCCTTCAATTAGCATTTGAACCGATCACTTTATAGCTAAGCACAGGATATAGCTAGAGCTTGAATGTATATATTTGTTTGAGTTAAAAAAAATCTTAATCACCTTTTTTATCGTTATGCTACTACCCAATACTGATTTACTGCTGGGGGATTTCTGAGGCTGGTTTTATGATCACTTGGCTTATCCCGAAAATATAGTTTTTCTATAACCTACACTCTAAAATCCATTTATGTCTTTTTAGAAAGGGAGAAAACAATTAAGATTATGTCAGCGCTGAAGATATTAAAGAGTCTTAGGTCCTACTTTCAGTTTCCACCTGTCTTTCAAAGATGAGCAGGTCAAAGGAGTTAATGGCCAATATCTGACTTTGAGCTAATTTTGAGGAGAGAATGTAGAGTAATGCTACTATTATTTCCTGATTTTTTTTATCACTTTAAGCAGCATTTCAAAGTACTTTACAGGGCAGACTCCCTGGAAGATAGATGAGTTAAGAGGCAAAAAGTGACAGATCAGATCTGACAATTATGCCTACTATAAATATATATGAATTGGCAACTTATCGCAAAGAAGCTATAAGCCCATGTGTACTAGCCCATATTCTAAGAATGCATTTTTTAAAACGGCAATTGTTTCTCATTTCTCCCTCTTGAAATAAGTGGTATAACCAATACAGGTAGTGCTCCTAATGATGATGATACCAGGAGTATAGTGAACTAATTGAGCAATACAGAGCATTCAAGGCAGATTGTGCCAGGCCTCTGAGCATGCATGCAAAGAGAGGTAGAGAACCCTATAAGCTCTCCTCTTCCTTGTGCCTTCTGAGCAAGGGTTGGTTGCAATGGGAGTCATAGTCAGAGATCCCAGTTCTGGGCCTTGTTGAGACCTCTTCTGTGTTGCTTCAGCTGATGTGAAGGAGCCACAAAGTTAGGTCAACTGGCCCCTGTGGAATACATGTGATATGGGGGCGGAGGGTGTTCCCTGAGTGGCATATGTTAGGCAAAATGACCCAGTGTTATTCCCCTGCATAGCGCTTGATAAAAGGGCCATAGTCAGAGCACTCTGCTATTCTGAGTCAGCAGAGCAGTCCATAGGAGGCCATTCAAAACCACTGCAAGTTAGAGAAGCCCCTTGGGCTGTGCTAATTTATACTGGGGTTGGGGGACACACACCCAGAATTCAGGAGGCACAAAGATAGCTTAAAACTAACTTTGCCCTCCACTTGAGCTGTGATTCCTGAGAGGTGCAGCTCAAAATTGGGGCCAGAAAGTATAAGAGGACTGTTGGTGCCACAAGCCTCTGTAAAGAGGGTGAAGCCATGACTAGCCGGCCATGTGCAAAGGAGAGTGGACTCCATACCCATTTCAATAGCATAATGACTTCCAGACCTGCTAAGCAGTAGATCTCTCCCCTGCCCCAACTGTATCCCACAAGACTGCTGCAAAGATGGGCACAGAACATAATTTCCTTGACAATGAATATTATCAGAATGGGACTGGGATGCAAGCTTTTACTGCTACCACCACAGCCTCCAGCATGCTCTGCAGCAGAAGAGCAGTAACCAGAAGCTTCTGTTATATCTGGTTATAGTGACTAAGCTGTAATTTAATACATGGGGCATTTGAGCCCCATTTCTCTTGAAACTTTAAAATATAGTTTTTGGGGCCAGAGTGGGATGTGAGGGGTGAGCGGGGAATCTCCCCAATCCATCATACAACCTATTCTAGCAATGAAAGTGTGGAGCAGGGGGTCAGGTTGTCACCTCTGGGAAAAACTGTGGAGGCTGTTATGTTAGCACTAAGAACTGGTAACATAGTCCTTAATGCGACATGTTGGAGTTGCAACTTGTGAGTCGTAAGCCATAACATTCTGAGGCCTCAATCGTGCAATCTGCTCGGCACAGTGATCCAGAGGACTGTGGCATGGAGCAACTTGCAGAACTGGGACCTTATTGACAGTACACAATTCCAGGTTCTGGATCTAGTGACAGCTTCACCTCTTAACATTCTGAACATTAAATTTACTTTTCTCTACTTTGGCACTTCACTCGGTTCAAAGGAGGGAATAGACTGGTCAGTTTTACATTCTCTGTTCTGGGTCACTTTTCCTTTCTGTTTCTCATGCACTAGACACAGTGCAGTCAGTGGCTCTTATATTTGGGTTTCCATCATTGCAGGCAGAACCATCCCTTGGGTAGGGCAAATCGGAGCGACTTTGGGGGGCCCCGCGGGCTGTTGCGATTGGCCGGCACGGTCAGTCCCAGAGGAGACAAATCTGTCACTTCTGCCCTGGTATCCCCCGCTCCAGGCCTTGCGCTTTGGGGAGCCCCATGTGCCAGTGCAATTGGCCAGTGAGGTCAATCCCGAAAGAGACAAATCCATTACTTCAGGCCTGGGACCCGCACTCCCTTAGGGATAGGGTGACCAGATGTCCCGATTTTATAGGGACAGTCCCGATATTTGGTGCTTTTTTTTATATGGGTTCCTATTACCCCCCATCCCCATCCTGATTTTTCACACTTGCTATCTGGTCACCCTACTTAGGGATGGCCCTGACTGCAGAGGAATGTTGAAGTTAGAAAGATGGCTTCATTCAAATGTATTCATAGGTTCAAGTTTAGTTCTTGAATTTGGGGTAAATTGCAGGGAGATTCATATTTAATGTAAACTGGGTGGTTCATTCATAATCCCGTTTGATGATATCCCTCTTATCCTAGCTCTCTTAAGCAGAATATATCAGCTATGGTTTGTGGAACTGACCAGGGGATTGGGAAGCAGGAGGTGTGGGTCCAATTCTCAGTTTTGTGGCAACCTTGACCCCAGTCAATTCTTTCAACCTGTTTACGGCTCAGTTACCCCATCTGTAAAATGGATCGAATACTTACTTCTGAAAAGTACTTTGAGATCTGTGAATGAAAAGTGCTATTTAAACTGCAAGGTGTTATTCTCATTACCATTCATTTTAAATGCTGCCACAGGCTGCACTAGTTCTACAAAACTAGACCTCTGTGTAACGGGAAAGTTTTGCTGTGAAGGGGTTTGCACAAACGTCTTATTTTTCAAACACAATACTCCAACCCCTTCCCCAGGTTCACTTTAAGTTTGGAGTTGAGCCAGACCCCTGAATCCAAAGAAGAACTTTGTTGAACGAAAGGACGCTATGGCACTGGATTGGAATTCAGAACCTCTAGGTTCAATTCCTGGCTATGCAACAGATTCCCTGTGTGAACTCACAAAAGTCACTTAATCTCTTTTTGCCTTGGTTCTCATCTGCAAAACAGGGATAATAATATTCCCTTTCTCCCACCCTTTGGCTGCCATGGCTATTTGAATTGTAAGTTTTTGGGGGCAGAGACTGCCTCCTGTGTGTATAGCGCCTAGCACAACGGGGTCTGCCCTCATTTGGATCCTCTAGGTGCTGCTGTAATAGAAATAATTCATAATAATATAATGGCAGGTGTCACCAACTCATGCAGTATCCTATAGTCTCTCAAATCGTGTGTGTGTGTGTGTGTGTGTGTGTGTGTGTGTGTGTGTGTGATGGTTGCCTCCTTGGCTGACACTGGGGACTATAGCCCTAAAAGTATGAGCTGCTCCAGCTTGAGCTAAAGAGCCAAGCTTTTGTAGATAGGGGCTATAACAACCCATATCCTCTGTGGATTGGCACACAAAGGTAACTGTAACACACACTCACCAGTGTATTACACAAGCAAATGTTCAGTCTCAGGAAGACATGCTATGTTGTCAGTTTCTGTTCTGCAAGGTTCCGTGTAGATACAGTGCTCCTTGGCTGGAGAGTTTGCTTTTTTGTTTTGGTCTCCAATTAGAGTCAATACCTGAGGCAGATTCTTGCGCTCTGGGAACTGGGTACTGGTGTTGGGCTGAAGTTCCTGAATGAAAGCACTGCCTTGCTTGCTGCTTGACCATATCTCTTCCAGGAGTGATGTATGTGTGTAAATAAGACAAGTTACACTTACAATGGACCCAGGCTCCACTTCATGGCTTTTTCCTCCATTGGAAAGCCAACCTACCAGGACTTGGATGTATGCTGCTGCTTGGCTGATGGATGATGCTGGTGTCAGAACGAAATGCTGATATTAGAAAATGGAGCAGCTCACTTAGTTTGATGTTAGCATCAAACAAAACCGCAAATTTCACGTGATTTTTTTTAAGAACACCATATATTTTTTTCCTTGTAAGGAAGACAAGGCCTGCTGCTCTTCTGAGAACAACCCACCAAGCTATTTATTTTCTTGTCCAAACATGGACACACACAACTTCCTGATAAATATTTTAGCTAGCCCAATACTAAATGGTATTATGATTGGGACCACTACCAGAGAGCATTCAAAGCACTATGTGTATCTACTACTTTATTACAGGGACTTACTTAAAAAAACATATATCAGCACAGTTCTGTTTAGAACTGGGTCCAAGTTCTCTCAAAAGGTTTGCAAACTTTCTGCAGAACTTGAGTTGAGTTTATAACAAGACCAGAAAGCAGGCATGTTTGCTTGGGTTTGCATTTCATCTGGAATATTTCTCACAGCTCTAATGTTGACTAGCGTCCACAAGGGATTACTTTGAGACCACCAAACTTCATTTCAGTTGTGATTTATGACATGTAAACCTTAATCTTTCAGAGATGAAAGGCTAGTGTACTAATTTGATGCAGGAAATTGACCAGCACTCTGATAGAAGTTGAGGGCACTTGGCATCTCTCATGAAGTGCTCAACATCTTCTAGGATCAGGCCTGTAGTGTTTATGTCACTTAAAATTTTGTTTTAGCAACAATGAAAGCTCACTGGGTTTAGGAAACATTTTGATTGCCAACTCAAAGATCAAAAAGAAGCAGATTAACTTGTGAGTGTGGCAGTGTTTGGCTGAAATAGCTGCTCAGCATTCAGAACTGCCAGTTTTGCTTCTTTTCCCCCTTTAGCAGGAAATATCCCCTCCTTCACAATAAAGATTTTTTTTTCATGTGGTTGCAATAAGACAACTCCAATGAAAGTGGTTGTCATGAGATAATCACACCTCTGGGGGATTATAGGCATCTGGCTATGATTCATAAAATCCCCGAGGATTGTTTCCCCCCCCCCTTAAATATAACCACACGACCTGCTGTGTTTCATGACTTGGAAAATACAATCCATGTGATTACTATGTACAAATATTATTTACTTTGAGTTATTTTGTTTCACTGCATTGTACATTTTAACTAATAAACAGATTTAACTCCAGTGTTTAAAGGCGTTCCACTGCCAAGAATACACAAGCAGCTGATGATTATTTCACAATATTTCCCGAGCACCCCAAACTGCTCTCCCCTTGCCAACATGAATTAATGAGGTATGCTGACCTCTTTTTTTAAAGGATGTTTGATATCTCCCTTTGATACGTATTTTGTTGTACAGTAACATTACTGAGACATATTATGGACACTGTCTTTTATGATACTTCCTGTACCATATCTTAACACCAAAATTGCTTGGCTTATCCTAAATACACTCATAAACCTTGCTAATAAACTCCAGAATATCTGCTGCCAACTGTGCATAAACATAAAATCCTAAAACAATCTGGATAAGATCATGTTCTCCCCCAATCCCTCCCCTCTTTATCTCTTTCTCCATTAATTGAGAAATTCTGAAAATGAAAAATGAAAAATTGCTGCTTTCCTCCAATTTTGTGTGTGTGGATTCTAAGAAGCTTTTTGACCAGAGATGAGAGCTGCTTTAAGCCAGGAAAAGTAGGAGAGTCTGTACAGCAAGAGTTGCTGAAGGCATGAAAAGGTTTAATTTAAACATATTTTACTCTGACTTTGACTACAAATCTCAACATTTAGGTCTATGAAAATGTTAAATATAACATCTCTGGCAAGGTTTTAACAACCCACAAGGCACATTGTTTTTTGTTGTGCCTCTGCCACCCCACGTTGTGTGCAGATTGAAAATCTTTGATGTTTTCAGTAAAAAAATAGGGAGCAATTAGCAGCGAGAATTACACAACCACCCAAAAAGGTAAAAACAAGTTATAAATCTAGATTGGAACTCCAAAAAAGAAAACAGTGTGTGTGTGTGTGTGTGTGTGTGTGTGTGTGTGAAATTCAGAATGTGGCATTAATACAATGCATTTTGCACACTGTAAGTGCTTTACTGCTTCTGAAATTCCCTAACAAGGTGAGTGAAACTATTCTAAGAGCACTATTATCAGGAGATGCCTTTGTACTGATCTATCCTGAAGAATAACCCCCAGAAAGGTAAGGAGGGGAAGGGGGGGGACAACTTTCATATGTTTGTTCAGCCACACAGTGCAGCTCTGACTTTTGAACATTTTTCCCCAATTATTTTTGTAACGTATTGATCGCAATTTAATTTTGCAGTCCCAACATGAGAGGCGCTTCATGCTGAAATGTCTCACAGGAGATTGTAATCAGGGTCTAGCCTGAAGGTGAAGCACTGGTACATAGGTTTTACTCTATTCCTCCACTCTTCATCAGCTCTGGGATTGGAGCAGAGGGCATTCTCAGGCAGATTAATTTTTGACGATGGGATCGATGGAAGATGTTTTTTCCTCCTGACATTGAGTCATCTAATTTGCTGTTTATCTTTGGCTTATTGAGTTTTGAGCATTGTTAAATCATACCTTTCAGCTGTTTAATTTCATATGTGAATTTTGCATTCCCCTCTTGTACTTTGGCATAACTCTTTTACCTAAAATGAGCAGGGTGATGGGCCTTTTTTTTGACACCAGGTTACTGCTTTTGAGTCTGTTAAGTACTCCAAGGTAATGTTATAGTACTTTCTAGCCTTTTTTTCTTTGCTGGTGGCTATAGATCAGACCATCTCTAGGGAAATCATTACTTGCCATCATTATTATCCCTAGCACCTTCATCTATTCTCCCTTGTTTCCTGACTCCATTGCTTGATGAAGTGCCTAGATGTGAGGACACCTTTAACTCAGGTCTAATAATTAACCCCTTCATTGCTCAGGCTGGATCATTTTTCCCTCACTCTCCTTGATAACTTGTAATCTATGAGTGTAGCTTTCGAAGCAGTTGATAGTAACAACATACTGGACCTAGCCGTACGGTTATTTTTTACAGTAAAGTGCACATTTTGCCACCTATATTGATAGTAGTAAACAAAATGCTCTCAATCTAAAGAAAATTGGCTTTATTTAATCTTCACTAAAGGATAATATATTATTGCATTACATTTTTATAGATAATCAGACTGTCTTCCTATCTTGATCAAACTCTATATAGCCTACAAAAATTCCATGCAGTTGTAATATTACACTATACCTACTTGACATATATGCCTGTGTGTCTAAGTATTCCCATACCATAGTGACCGTTAAAATGAGTACAGATGTGATTTAAAAAAAAAAAAAGCCATTTCGTGGAAAGATTGTAAAAGAAAAAAAATCCCTTCGCTCTGATTTTGTGCTCTGTATTTGTAATGGTGAAAAGGAAAATGTGTTCATTTTAAATAGTCATTATCCTACATACAGGGTCAGATTGTGTCCCGTACTGCATGGTATATGAGGACTCAGGGAGAGAGTGCAAGGAGAGATGTCTCCTTCCTCCCACCTTGCAGCCCCGTTTGGGGGCCCAGCACAGTCTATCTTTCTGTTCTTAGCTCATAAGGACAGAGTGACTCTCCCAGTCACAGCAGCACTATAAAACCCATACAAGGCAAGGGTAGAGTCATGGCTGCTTTGTATGTTTCCCAAGATTCCCAGGGAGCAATGCAACCTCTCGGACAATAATGCCTCTGTCAGAGTCTGCCAGGGTGTGAGTCCCAACACAACATGTTACTATGGAGTGTGTCTTAATGCAATATTCTAGTCATAAAAATGTAAATAGGATATATAATGTACCATATCTAATATATGTGTAAGCAGAGTCAGGATGAGCTCTACCCTGACATCTGGTGGTGAATTATGGCGAGTGTGGAAAAGAACTCCAGGGGCTGATCTTGTTTGCATAGGCACACCCACTAGCCTAGCTGGGACAACAACAACTGAAAGTGGTTACTTTGGCTGGTGTGGGATCCCCAGTTTCTCTGTTATTGGGGCAGGAAGAATAAAGTTTTGTTACCCTGATTCTGTGAATCGAGGCTAGTGGAACTGTTGTATGACAGAAGGACTCACCATTACCTAAGTAGCACTTGCTAGACAAGGGGCATGGGTTACAAAACCTAGTGAATTGAGAGAGGTTGGGGGCAGGCATTTATACCTGGCGGTGTGGGCCTCTTTTGTGAGCCTGAAATACCAATTGCTGCTCCTCCTCTCCACTGTTGAATGTTAGAGCTAACTTTGATTCCATTAGGAGTCTAGTTACAGGCTGCTGAGCTGAATTCACTTTGGGCTAATAGTGCACTAGCACTGGGGCTCCCCTACTACTAGCTGAAATCACTAAGAGTTGAAATTACAAAAGAGCTAAAGTTACTAAGAGCTGAGATCACTGAGGCTGTTAACTAGGGGGGGAGCCTGAAGCTATATTGCTAAGCAGCTGGCGGAGCAGTTTGCAGGGACGGCTGGAGGAGCAGTTAGCAGAGCGGAGCCTCACGGGGATGGTTGGAGCAGAGCCGAGTGGCTCACAGGTCGGTGAGCGGAGCAGAGCGGAGCAGCTGGCAGAACAGAGCAGTTCGTGGGACAGCAGGAGTGGTTCACGAGACAGCGGTGGAGTGGAGCGGCTTGTGGTGAAGGCTGCAGCAGAACCCCACGGAGAGGCGGCGGGTTGGCCTCGGATCACGTAAGGTGCCCCTTAACAGCCTGCCCCCCCCCCCCTTTGAACTGTGGGGCTGCACTGACCAGGGACAGAGACTTTGGGGGGGTTGTTGGACTTTTGGGACTTTGGTGATTCTTGGGTTGCTGGTTTCAAGAACCAACGGGAAAGGACACGGCCCAATTTGCTGGGGTGGGTCTTCGCTCATGGTTTGGTCTATGAACTCTAGTAGTGGTGTTTTCCCAAATTAATGCTATGTCGTTTACCTCATGTTATTAAACATTTTCTGCTACACCGAGGCTCTGTGCTTGTGAGAGGGGAAGTATTGCCTCTTCGAGACGCCCAGGGGTGTGTGTAAGATTTTCCCAGGTCACTGGGTGGGGGCTCGAGCTGGTTTTGTGTCACGCTGTTGGGAGGGAACCCCTATGTACTGAACCTGGCCCTTGCTGCTATCAACTTGGCCTGGCAGAAGGGTTACATATGTATGCCCTTATCTTGCAACTTACACCTCCTGGGTAGAACTCGCCGCCTCCTCGGAGCCCCATGGACTGCATAGATGCAGGGTTCTGGCCACACACTGTACATTGCAACATGAGGACCTGTGAATGGTTTGGGGTTAACATACAAGACAGGGCCAGGGGATATCTGGGTGTAATTACCACCTGTGCCACAAGCTTCCTGTTTGATCTTGGGCAAATCTCTTAGTATCTCTGTTCCCAGTTCCCCATTTGTAAAATGGAGATAGTAATACTCCCTTTCTCTGTCTTGTCTCTTTTACATTGTAAGTTCTTAAAGGCAGGGTCTAATTATGTGTATGTGTTATGCTATGCCATGGGTGGGACATTGGCAGTGGGGATTGAACGTGTGACCCTGGATTCTTAAAGTATGAGCCTTAGTGCCTGAACTAAAAGATCCTGCTTTGTTAGTAAAGGTTTTAGTGTGCTCATCATTGTATGTCGATGGCACAACCACCACTACAAGAGGACAGACCATCAAACAGAGTTTGAGTTCAGTGCCTATTACAATGAGGTACTGATCATACTTGGAGCCTACAGGTGCTATTGTAATGCAAGTGACATATAATAATATCTTTCTATCTGTCAATTCTAACCCCCTATTTTCAATTACTTCCTCCTGAAACTTCAATCTTTCAGGCCAAAATTTTCCAGTCCTAGTCTGTTTGAGCCAAATTATTTCAGCCAATTTTGAGTACCAGGAGAGTTTTTGAAAGAAATACGTTTCCTTCATTATAACTGTCTTTGTCATTTCCTGACTTTGGAGTGCTTAAACATTCAATGACAACATCCAAGATGGTTGTAACATCTTCCATTTGATGAAAATGAAATTTTGATGAAAGTTGTAATTGAATATTTATTTGTCTTCTATTTCCCAACCATCTATGACTCTTAACATTGTGTGTGTGTGTGTGTGTGTGTGTGTGTGTTTATATAATATAAACACAAATATAAAGTTGTGTGTATGTGCACTTATGTATGTTAGAGGAAATCATGCAGGCCAAGAACTTCAAGATTCAAAGATTCAAAAAGGCATTGGACATGTATATGGATAACATAATATACAGATTTATAACAGCGAATGCTAACAAAAATTTTTGAAGGGATGTTAAACCTCATGATTCATGGCATAAATCAATCTCTAACTAATAGACATCAGGATGAGATTTAAGAAGGGGGGCAGATTATCCTACATTTACATACTACAGTGTTCTTACACCTTCTTCTGAAACATCTGATGGTGGCCACTGTCTGGGACAAGATACTGGACTTGATGGACTTGGGAACTAATCCAGTATGGTAATTCTATGTTCTGATGTACCAATCTGTATGTCAAGCCAACAGATGCCTGTAAATGAAGTCAGCGGGACACCTGCTTAAATGTAGGCATGAGCTTAAGTATGTTGCTGAATTGGGGCCTAAATGAACAACCTAATAACCTTTACCGCATCAGCAACAGAAGTCATTGTTTAACTATAAAGCAAATTGGAATGTTCATATCATTAGACTATGCAGATTCAGACACATCTTCTGAAAGAAGATGCTATGGTGATGAAAGCTAAACAAATGCTTATCTATTAATTAATTACATTGAAATAAATCCCATTTGATGGTATATGGCAGGAGCAGAGCAGTTGCTGCAAGAGGACCTTTCATTTCCAGACCTGGAAGGTGCCACTACACAAATATTTAGCTGCTGTGCCTATGTTTAAATATGTTTCCCACTCATCTCTCTCCCTCCCTCCTCCTCCCCCCAAAAAAATTCTCCCCAAAGGACACATCTGATCCGAGGAGCTGCTACCCCTTTTGATATATTTGAGTGTATATATATGAGAACTTGAACATAAGCAAAAGAGAGAGATTCAGGGTTGAGCTAATGAGCCACACCTGCCCACAATGAGTCAACAAGAATTAGCGCCTTCCTGCAAGCTTCCATCACCTGCTCACTGGGAGGGTCAATGGAAGAACCTTGCCCCCTGACACATTTCTTTACTGTCTTGGTTTCTTTCCCCAGTGCTTGAGTAATTTCAGTCTATGGCTACATTATACTAGCCACCAAACAATTAGTGAAAAAACCTAAATCTATCCACATGCACACTGGAAAATACAGCAGGGTTTTGTTTCCAGGTTAAAATGTTCACATGCTTTGTTAAAATATAATTCTAATATGAATTTGCATGTAAAATATAATCTGAAGCCTTCTTTCAATTTTATTGTTGGAATTTGGAGACCTACTGAATCATGCAATTTATCTGCTTATCAGTGCAGTATTGTTTTTACTTCTTTCCCCAATCTAGTTTTAAATGACGTAAAGTGATAAGACTTCCATAATTCACTATTCTAACTTCTTCCTACAGCTAGCACACATAGTTCTGCTTGGCTATAAGCATCTGTGATCAATGTTTCACTTTGTGCTCTACAGCTGTCTAAGGGGGAGACTTTTCAGAGGCACAAATGGGAGAGGTAGGTGCTCAACTCCCATTGACTTTCAACTCATTGCCTAACTCTCTTAGAAAATCCTGCCATAAAGACCTCCATCCTGGGACTGGATTTGTGCAGGCAGACTTTTATGTCTGCATGAAGTACCATTGAAATCTGTGGGACTTCAGTAGGACCTCACATGAGCACAGGGGCCAACCCACATGGATCTGATAGCTGGATCAGGGTCTCAATCTGGATGCATCTGCAGAACTGCAGTGACAAAGGTGTAAGTTTGAGGGCTGCCCGTCACACTGGGAAAAGTGGCAGCCATTTGCTATCCCTGAAACTCCCTGCAATTCTCTCTTTCTGAGTTAAATAAAAGCTTGAGCCTCATTAAGGAAAGGCAAGTAGTAGTTCTTCAGTGCCCACATAACAGATCCCAATGTAAGGAAGTCAGGAACTGAATGTGTAATTAGTCCTTCTGGCTAAAGAAACAATAACAACATCATGATCTTCTTGGCCTTCAAAAATGCCCCTGTTACATTACAAAGTATAAAAGTGATCTATAGTGCAGAGCATTTCTAAAAATATGTGCAGTAAGATACTCCAGATATTCTATCTTTGAACTGACTCCAAAGGGGTAGTTATCCCTCATCCTCTTCAGTCGAAAGGATGCTGGGTCTTTCAGATGGTGGGGAAGCAAACTAGGAAAAAATAGAGGTAATGGGATTCTCAGGGTTAGAACTATATGGAGGACCCCTTCCCGGCAGGTTTTAAAAATCTGTTAGGAATTTTTGCATTACTTGTGTTTTAGATAAGATAGGACCAATTTCAAGACTGGGCTAAAGATTTGCAATAAAGATGAGACATTCTGATGGAGGTGATAAATTGGAGAGGGTTCAGAGAAGAGTCATGAGATTGATTAAAGGATTAGAAAACCTGCCTTATAGTCATAGACTCAAAGAGCTCAATCTACTTAGTTTAGCAAAGAGAATATTAAGAAGTGACTTGATCATAGTCTATAAGTATCTACATAGGGAACAAATATTTAATAATGGGCTCTTCAATCTATCAGATGGTGGGGAAGCAAACTAGGAAAAAATAGAGGTAATGGGATTCTCAGGGTTAGAACTATATGGAGGACCCCTTCCCGGCAGGTTTTAAAAATCTGTTAGGAATTTTTGCATTACTTGTGTTTTAGATAAGATAGGACCAATTTCAAGACTGGGCTAAAGATTTGCAATAAAGATGAGACATTCTGATGGAGCAGTTTAGTTCTTTAATAATAGCAATGGAACCAAAGTACATGGAATGATCCTGTACAAATTCTGAACAGTAGTGCCCATCCAGACCCTAGGAAAGATGGACTGGGACTCAGAAGACCTGGGTTCTGTTTGCAGCCGCTGCCCTGCTGTGCTACCTCGCTCAAGTCATTTTACTTCTCTGTGCTTCTGTTTCCTCTTCCACCTTGCGTGTGTGTGTGTGTTTGGATTGTAAACTCTTTAGGGCAGGAACTGGCTCTTAATGTGTGTTTGCACAATGTTTAGGACAAAGAAGCCTCAATCTCAACTGGGGCCTGTGGTTGCTATTTAAATCCAAATAGTTATACAGCAAAAATGTTAAACCCTGCAAAGAAAACAACCTTTGGTTAGTTTAGCTTTGGTTGGAGGTTAGGTGATCTGTACAAGAAGAGACTGTTGTTCTGTAAAAACAAAAACTGGACTATGGAGTCCATTTTTTAAATGTAAAAATCACGGCCATTAATTCTGTGATTTGAAAGTGTGCCAGCACAAAAGCGGAGAACCATTTGGATGCTTTCTGAGGGTTTATTGCCTTAGGGTCATTTGAAGCAAGCAGATCCATAGGGCACAGCAGTGGAAAGAGCAAGCAATCACAGGTGCAAGTATGCCACGGGCTTGTCTAACTTCCATTTAAAAAAAAAAAGGTTGATAGAGCTAATCATTTCTGTCCCCTTACATTTAAAGCAGCCGCTGGCATTGCCTAAGTTTTTAACTGCATAGTGGCAGAGTTGTGGGCCTCTGGTTTCCTAGGAACAGACATCAAAGAGATTAATAATGTCCTGAAGGAAGTAGAGGTGCAGATACTGGACTTTCAGGTGCAAAAGCTCTGAATGGAAATCAAAAGTGCAGGTACGTGCAATAGGCACTGAACAATCACAAGTCTCCGCCACCCAATGCACTGAAGAGGATACCTATCTACTAGCATTTTTTTTCTTCTTTCAAATGAAATCCTCATGTTGTTTCGTTAGTGGAAACCCATGTTGGGTGACAGAGGACAAGAAACCACTCTCCCATCTCTGACCCTATCTGAGACACTACAGGTTTAGTTTCACTAGCTCGCTTGCTTACAGAGAACATAAGATGCTCTATGGCTCGTAAGTGCTGAATTCCCTATCTTTGTATTAGTCTGGCTTTGCTCAATATTTCTACATGAGTCCTCACTGCATGACTCTCATACTTGTAAAAATGGAGTATTCTGCAGGCTGTAGATGGGTATTGGTTAGCAATATCTACTGGACCGAAATCTAATTGTAGGCAGAACTGTGAATGTACAGGAGAGGGGCCCGAAGGAAGAACATTTTTCAGTGTCTTCAAGGGAGATGAGGACAATGGAAGGTGGGATAAGTTATCATACTAACTATTTAACTCTGAAGACCCAAGTTCAAATTTTGGCTTAGGTGATGAGTGAAAGCGAGCTTGCTCCATCTTACTCTGGTTCCCAGTTGTACACATCAGAGAACATATCATACTATGCACTCTGACTAGCAGCCTCTTCTTAAGAGAGTCAAAAGAGAGGACCAGCACTGGCTCTGGCAAAGCCACTGAAGTAGACAGGAAGAGCTGCCTGAAGAGGGCTTAGGGCCTGATCCTGCAAACCAGCATTCACACAAGAGGTGAAATCCTAGCCCAGCTGAACTCAGTGACAAAACTCCTATTGATTGCAGTAGGACCAGAATTTCACCTCTTGGATCAGGATCTGGATGGTCACATGAAATGTTCTTGGAAGGTAACTCATTTCGAGCTGGCATAAACAAGAGGAAGAGCAAAAGTTCAGTGCTCCACAAGACTTTCAGCTTGATAACCCATAGTATGGCCTGTGTGGCCATGCAGCAAATAGCAGCAAAGCTCAACACAGGATTCAGATCAGCCCATTAATGTAATGTGCAGTGGGAATTGAAGCTGAAAATTTGTATAATTCACTTGTCTTTGCTGATGAAGGAGATAAGAGTAACTATGATCTAGGGTACGTCTACACTTTGAGCTGGGTGTGATTAGCTTGAGGAGACCTACTCGTGCTAGCTTTTAGGGACTTAGGTATATCTCTATCTCATAGAACTGGAAGGGACCTTGAACGGTTATCAAGTCCACTCCCCTGCCTTCACTAGGCAGGACCAATTTTTTTTGCCCCCAATCTATAAATGGCCCCCTCAAGGATTGAACTCACAACACTGGGTTTAGCAGGCATTGCTCAAACCACTGAGCTATCCCTCCCCTCTAAAACCTAAAACCCTACAACCAGAATGTAGCCGTGGCAGCGCCAGCATTGGGACAGGCTAGCCAGCCTGCCTATGTACCCATCAAACTCCCAGCTTGCAGTGTAGACGTACCCATAGGGAAAAATCCTGACTCTGTTGAAGTCAATGGGACTTTTGCCGTTGATTTCAGTGGGTCTCAGATTTTGTCTCTAGTTCTTAAAACGTTTGAGCATTTCATTCCAAACTGGAATACAATATAAAAAGAGGTGTGCTTTTACCACAGGGGGCACAGGCCTGGACAAAACACAGAAGTCTTTCATAGGGCCCAGTCTGTACAAGCAGAACATTGATATCAGTAAAGACGAACATATAAGAGATCATCCAGTAGCTGGGATTTTAGACAAGAAGCGTTCAGGAAAATTACAGTTAATGTCTGAACTAAGTCTGGAACAGGTGGTGTAGCTGGCATGGCAGATCCAATGCATAAATCAGGGGTAGGCAACCTATGGCACGTGTGCCAAAGGCGGCATGCGAGCTGATTTTCAGTGGCACTCACACTGCTGGGTCCTGGCCACTGGTCCGGGGGGCTCTGCATTTTAATTTAATTTAAATGAAGCTTCTTAAACATTTTAAAAACCTTATTTACTTTACATACAACAATAGTTTAGTTATATATTATAGATTTATAGAAAGAGGCCTTCTAAAAACGTTAAAATGTATTACTGGCACGCGAAACCTTAAATTAGAGAGAATAAATGAAGACTCGGCACATCACTTCTGAAAGGTTGCTGACCCCTGGCATAAATGAAAATGCAAGTCACCTAGCAATGAAACAGTGGAAGCATGATACAAGGAATAGCGGAGGGAAAAAAAATTCCCATGAGGGAAAAAAGGAAGCACCATAAAAAGTGCTACTTGAGAGCCCTAAATTCCCTGGGCAGAAATGAGGCAGGTGTGCCAAGGGAGAACATAGGGCAAGCCTCTGGCCCTCCTGGAAATGGAAGGAAAAAGGATATTGGGGTCATGTCTATTGAAGCAAAGGAATCAGGGAGATGCCTATTTCCTGGGATCTGTGTCCAAAGACAACATTCATGAACAGGCTTGGACTGGTAATCTCAAGATTTGTAAAACTGGTTTAATTTAAAACTGATTCAGGGGCAGAGGTGATTGTTTAACTTGGAGAGGGACTCTAAAGGAGATGAGGCCTGGCCATAGTGGAGTTCAGTAACACGTGGGGACAGATGAGTTACCTGGAACACACAGGCTGTACTAGATACATGGCACAGAGTGTGTGTTTGGCACTTAGTCATAATGAGGCCTCTGCAATAACCTGCTAGAATGAACAACTAGCATTCAAGTGGGCCTCATAAAGAGCTTAGGAAGTTGGGATGGTGACTGACAAAAGTGGTCCGCTTAAGAAAGCCAGTGCAGACTGTGTTGAGAAAGGGGGCCTTGCCCTGTGTATTTAGTGCAGTCCAGAGACTGCCAATCCCCCTCATTCCCAAAGAATAGGAGGAACTGGCCAGGATACAGAACAGTGATGTGGGTTATAGAACATGTTGCTGTACCAAGAAGGTGGTGTGCCACATGTGGGGCACGTAATGTGGGGGAGAAACAGGCATCTCCATATAAGCATAGACTGACAAAGAGACTCAGTGAAACAGTAAGGAGGGAAAAGTATATTGGAATATTATATATATTATGGAATGAATTAATCAATCACCTAAATCTGATCACTTAAGTCACCAAGTCATTTAAATCTGGCCCCACAACACACCCTTTATTTTGATCCTCCTTCACACAGAGTATTGAGTTGTTTCTGACCCCTGCACAGACCCCCAAAATGGTTGCACCCCCCAACACACCCAGATCCACACATAATTTGATCTCCCACAGAACCCCAATGCCTCCCCCCAGTAGAGTCTGTCCTCCAGATCCACTTCCAAACTGACCCTTCTGTAGCTTCTTGCTGTTTCTGCTGCACTCATGTGCTCTGGACCCCGCAGCTCTATCCCTGAAGTTAGGGTGACCAGGTGTCTGGTTTTCGACCGGAACACCCGGTCTAAAAGGGACCCTGGCAGCTCCAGTCAGCCATTGACTGTCCGGTTGGCAGCACCGCACAGCTCCCTGCCTGCTGTGGCTCCACGGGGCTTGCGGAAACAGTGGCATGTCTCCTCTATGGCTCCTATGTATAGGGGCAGCCAGGGGGCTCAGTGTGCTGTTACCCACCTCCAAGCACCACCCCTGCAGCTCCCATTGGCTGGGAACAGTGGCCAATGGGAGCTGCAGGAGTGGCACCTGTGGATGGGGTAGCGCGCAAAGCCACCTGGCCGCGCCTCCATGTAGGAGCCAGAGTGGGGACATGCCACTGCTTTCGGGAGCTGCTTGAGGTAAGCGCCGCCTGGAGCCTGCACCCCTGAGCTCCCCTGTGCCTCACCCCCCTGCTCCAGCCCTGAGCCCCCCTCCTGCCCTCCGAACCCCTCAATCCCAGCCCAGAGCACACTCCTGTACCCCAAATCCCTTATCCCCAGCCCCCCCCAGAGCCTGCACCCCCAGATGAAGCCCTCACTTCCCCTCTGCGTTCCAACCCTCTGATCCCCCGCCCATACGCTGAATCCCTTGGCTCCAGCCTGGAGCCCCCTCCTACACCTCAAACCCCTCATCCCTGGCCCCCACCCCGAGCCCCCACCCCCAGCCAGAGCCCTCACCCCCTCCCACATCCCAGCCCCCTGAGCCAGCCCAGTGAAAATGAGTGAGCGAGTGAGGGTAGGGAGAGTGAGCGACGGGGGGGGGGGATGGAGTGAGTGGGGGCGGGACCTCAGAGAAGGGGTGGGGCATGGGCGGGGCCTCAGAGGAGGGGCAGGGCAGGGGGCATGGCAAGGGTGTTCGGTTTTGTGCGACTAGAAAGTTGACAACCCTACCTGAAGCTAGGCCTTGCTCCTCATTCCCCATTCACTTCATTTCCCATAAATGAGCAGCATCTCCCAGCTGCTCTGCTGGGGAGAACATGCCAGCAGTACAGAATCTTCATCTCCCTCTCCATGCCTGGGGAGTTGGGGAGCTTCAGCAGCAGTGGGTGCTCTTCCCAGTTCCCCACCCAGGTCAAAGGAAAATGGACAGCCAAACGAGGGCCTGCTGAGCAGGGCTGAGTGGTCCAGACCAGGAACACTCCAGCCGTATGCTGACAGTGAGGAGGGGGCACTAGCTGTCCATTAGCACACGGAGCAGCTCTTATTAACTGCTTTTCCCCTGGATGCAGGGAATGGAGAAGGGCAGCCAAACAGACAGGGATTTTCCCACAGGCCAGCGTGTTTCCCAGTAGACCTATAGGAGACCTGAATGCCCTGTCTACTGGAAAACCCATGGAAGTGGCAGGTCTGAAGATAAATTTTCTAAGTGAAGTGATACAACAATATGTGAATTTACTCATAAGGTCCTTACTCTCTTTTTCTCCTTCAAATATCTTCTCAAGACCCTCCTCTGCTGTATGTATTCAGCCAATTAATAATGGTTTGAGAGGCAGATGGGAAGAATTGACACCTACTTTAAATAGCTTGTAATTGTCAGAAAACATAATTGGAAGTGTTTTAATGTGGCTAAATGTAAATGTATACCGTGGCAGACTGACAATTTCCTGTCATATCCTGAGCAAACCTTATGGAATTAAGAGAAACCTTACTGAATTAGGGTTAATGCCTTTGGGTACATTGTATTAAAATACATTTGTGTATGTGTTAGCGGGCCATTGTATTTGCCTTCTCCCTTTGGGAGAGGGGATGCTATTGGGATTATCAACCTTCAGAACCCCCCTCCTCCCCTCAAGATGTGTCCATATACTAGTTCAGACTGGATCCTTCAGGGACCAACAGGCAAAGACAGGGTCTTGGGGATAAAAACAGCCTAGTTTTGAACTAGCTCAGGTTCTTCTTCCTGATCCAGCAAATGGACAGGGCCCATAGTCCATGGAGGACCCCAATACTTAGGACAGGGTTGGAAGGACTGGGCCTACTGAATCCTCATAAGACTGGTTGCTTATTCTGAGCTGAAGCTGTGAGGAACTTGTGACTACAAAGGAATCCCCCTTTTTGGGGGGTAGGGTTGGGGGGGGGGAATTGAAGGACTGCGCTTGCCAGAATCCATGTTATGGTTTTGGTACCCCTTTTACTATGTGTGCAGATTCTTTTATTGTTTTTAGTATGTTCTTTCTATGTTGATTTTAACCTTAAGAATAAAGTAGGCTTGCCTTGAAAGTGCTGTGTGGTACCTGATAACTGTAGCATTTACACTTGTTAACAGTCTCTAAAGAGAAAGCAAGCATGTGTCCTGGAAATAAGTCACTGAAGGCAAGGAACTGTGCAGCATGGAAATACCCGTCAGAAGGGAGAGGGAAATGTCTAGACTGCGTGCCCTTGCTGGACCACTGAGGGGAAATACAGGTGCAGTTGTCCTCAACTGTGACACATACATCTAAGAACAAAGAATGTAGGCCATATTCACAGGATGGGAATTCTACCCCAGGCATAGGTGCCGACTCTGTGGGTACTGCAGGGCTGGAGCACCCACGCAGAAAAGTGTGTCCAGTTATGGTGCTCACAATTCAAGAAGGATGGTGATAAATTGGAGAGGGTTCAGAGAAGAGTCATGAGATTGATTAAAGGATTAGAAAACCTGCCTTATAGTCATAGACTCAAAGAGCTCAATCTACTTAGTTTAGCAAAGAGAATTTTAAGAAGTGACTTGATCATAGTCTATAAGTATCTACATAGGGAACAAATATTTAATAGTGGGCTCTTCAATCTATCAGAGCATAGGCATCCACTCCGTGGGTGCTCCGAGATTAGAACACCCATGGGGAAAAATTGGTGGGCGCTCTGCACCCACTGGCCACTCCCCACCCTGCCCCCCCAACTCACCCAAGCCTACACCTCCTCCCCCAAGTGCGCAGTGTGTCCGCTTTTCCCCCCTGGCTCCCAGCGCTTTTGCCGTGAAACAGCTGTTTCATGGCAGCAAGCACTGGCAGGGAGGGGGGAACACAGCACACTCGGTGAAGAGGCGGGGCCGGGGCGGGGATTGGGGAGGGATCCAGAGGGCAGGGAGGGGGTGGAGTTGGGGGCGGGACTTTGGGGAAGGGGTTGGAATGGGGGCGGGGCGGGGGGGGCACGAGCGCTCACCGGCACCGGGAAAAGTTGGTGCCTGTGTATCAGAGAAAGGTATAACATGATCCAATGGCTGGAAGTTGAAACTAAACAAATTCAGACTGGAAAGAAGACACGAATTTTGAATGGTGAAAGTAATTAACCATTGGAACAATGTACCCAGGGTCATAGTGGATTCTCCATCACTGACAATTTTTAAATCAAGATTGGATGTTTGCTAAAAGTTTTGCTCCAGGAATTATTTTGGGGAAGTTCTATAGCCTGCGTTACATGGGAGTTCTCACTAGATGATCACAATGGTCCCTTCTGGCCTGGGAATCTATGAAACTATTAAATAAACTGAACATACTTATTTGTATTCCCTCCCCTCTCTTTTTTTGTGTATGTCATTTATCTTCAGGGGAAGGGTCATGTATATCTTAGGTATTTATAAGGCTCCTGCTGCCATCATATCTGAGTGTCTTACAATCTTTAATGTACTTAGCTTTACAATACCACTCTGAGGTGGGAAAGTGCCATAATCCCCATTTTAAAGATGGGGAACTGAGGCACAGACAGAGACTAAGTGTGGGATCTCTGGAAGTATTTAGGCATCTAACTCCCAGTTTGGGCTCCACTGATCCAAATATTTCCCACCGAATCCCCTAGGCACTTAAACTCACTCAGCACCTAAGTTTTCAGAGTAAAAATTCCCATTGATGCTTATGTTTCTGCCTCTGCTATTGTAAGACAAATATTAACAATAATAGATGCAGCTAGTGTATTCTAGCAACCTCTTCTCCAGCCTGATGGCACCCACCTGACAACTTTTATAATGCTATTCAGAAGATGCTGTTTTTGTCTCCTCCCCTTCTACATAACAAGTGCCTCAGATATCTTCCAAAGGAAAACAAGTGAGATATTGCAAGGCCTGAAAAGAGTGGGAGTTTCATACAGGTGACATTTTAGTTTAAGGGAAGTCTAAGGACAAATATGACGTAAGGTTAAAACAAGTTCTGAAGGTAATTGAAGCTGCTGGACTAAAATTAAATGGAGAGAAAATGCAGGCTAAAGCCCTTAGGATATATAACTGAGAAGGAGGGCAGGTGAGGGCAGTTTCAGAAAAGAGCCAAAAGCTCTAGTTGAAATGCCAACATCACCTAAAAATATATCAGAACTGCTGCCTTTTCGTGGCACCATAAAACTTTGGAATGGATTTATAACCTAACCTGCCCTCAAAAAGCCAAGCCCTTTATAAACTGCTTGAAATCAATGGAAGTTAGGAGCCTAAATTACTTTGATGATCTGGGCCTACATGACTTGTCTAAGGGCACACAGCAGAGCACTGAACCAGGCTGCCTGAATCTCAGGCTAGTGCCCTAACCGTTGCACCATACTTCCCTGGCTAACCACGCCCTGCCTACCTACTTGAGGTGGGGGGGGGGGCAGGAGGGAAGAGTAGTGACCTATAGAAGCTGCCTTTTCCCCTCCCCCATGCTGTAGCCTGCAATGTGGGTCGGCTGCACAGAGGGCACCTTACACCCCCCTTGTACTCCTGAGTGGGTGCTCAGGAAAGCCCCACTCTTGGTCTATGGGTGTGCATATTCAGCAACAATTTGTGTGAGGAACTATAGGCTGGTCAATTTGCCTAGGTCAGCAGAACCACCCCAGGGTGCCCTGACTTAAGGGTTGTGTTCTGGTCAAATTGCTATTTGATATATTTGTACACCCATGGGAATTTGACAGGTTCAGTCTAGTTTCCCCGGTCTCTTAATGTGTACATAGCTGCCATGTTCCAATCAGCTCCTTGAGTGATGTGTGAAGGGAGCAATCTTCTTCTGAGTCACTCTCTCCCCTCCTCTAACATTAATTTATTAATGATACATTCATCTGAGGCACTTACGTATTTTCATCTGTCTGGGAGCTAGGTCAGTTTTCTTATCCTCGTTTTATCAATGGGAGATCTGAGGCACAGAGCAGCACCATCACATCCTAACCGTCATACAGGACAGCAGTGACAGGGCTGCAAATGGAACACATGAGTTTTAACTCCCAGCCCTATGCATTAGCCTTAAGACCATCCTTCTCCTATTTGTACTTACACTGTTTGTTCTCCTCCCTGTCCTTCTCCTGGTGCCTGTCTGTCTTCATTCTCTCTGGGTTCACTATTGTGCCTCGTTTCAGCTACTGCCTGTCCTTTCCTCCTCCCCTTCCACCATGGTGGTGAAATGTGCTGTTGCTTAAGGCCAGAAAGCAACAGAGCTGGCCATCTACTTCACCTTCCTACCCTGCTGCACTGAGACCTACTGAGGTGGATGGGGGCAATGAGACAAGGAGAGAAAAGATATCTTGCCTGTGCGCTCAGAAACCCTGAAGTATCCTTAGGGGCTGGGAAGAGGGAGTTGAAAGGGCAATCTTCCTCACTGCGTGGAGCCATGCTTATAAGTGACATTTCAGCTGGCATGACTGTGTGACAGCAGGGCCAAATCTGTGACTGCCACTCTCAGTGAGTGACGTTTGCCAGTTACATGACTGCTGTCAACAGTCCACCTGGTATCTTTGCTTTCAAAATACAGACACCTTCATCTTCCTAAGTATTTGGGTAGCAAAGTCCAAGAGTCATTTCCTACACTATGTCTCTATCGTGATAATTCTACTTTGGGTATTTAAAATACTGTTACACCTGTTGCTATGTTATTTATACTACCTTTATATGTCTCCTATGTCAGCTGAATTTACAAAACCATTTTTGGACATCTGGACACTGAACTACAGTAATGGCTGGCCTATAAAATGTGTGCAATAAATAATGATTTTATTTTAAGTACAGAAAAGTTCTTGCTAATATAATATGCCATTTTTTCAGAATAAAAAAGCTTTACATACTCAGTTATTTCATCTTTTCTGGGGACTGGTGTACAGGTACTACCAATGACTGGTCTGGCTGTGGTTAATATAGATATTAATGATTTAGATGGAAAGTCCTGAACAATGGGCATATATTATAAATAAGAAATAAAGATGTGTAGCAAAACCTACAACATAACCTAGTGAATAAATGTAATACCAGAAATAATTTTTTTTAAAAAAAGCAGAAAAAGTTAATAAAATCCGTTCTTGCTTTCTGGGAGTATGTGAATTAATTATGTGAGTAAAGAATGTATGCATTTTTTTCTTTAATATAACTATATTGATACTATTTTTCATACCTTTGTGTGTGTGTGTGTGTAAATACAGAATACCCCTGTGGAACAGAAAGTGAAGAAAAATAATCTAATTTACACTGCTGTAGACCTGCTTGTAGAAAGAATATGTCCCCATATTAGAATTTTACAATACTTTTGTCAAAAGCATCACTGGGTCTTGAATAATTGGGTCCCAGCTGGATGCAAAGGCAGATCCATAGATTGTGTTCACATAGGTGCTCACTGCTTTCCTCAAATACAGTTTGTTTTATACATTTTCATTTAAAAGGACAGCAAAGGTGTGTGCATGTGTGTGGGGAGATTTGAATCATGAAATGCTCCTGATTGTGATATTCACAGGCTGGGGGTAAGGGTAGTGAGTTACTTACCTGATTTTTAAAAAAAATTGTATTAAACACACCCTAAAATGCTCGGCCTTCTACTGTGAAGCTAGCTTTCTTGTTATTTCTCAATGGCAACAGCAAATCACATCATTAACTATAAATTGCTCTTGGCTATTTCTTCAAAGTAGTTTGACATTAGAGTTTGATTGGTCTCTAGTATAATCTAGAAACTGTTTCCCACTAGTGGGATAAAGGGAATGTGAACAAAATATTAGGCAGCATTACTTGCATTTTTACACCCTTTCAGACAATGCCCATTATGTTTGTTGCTTAAATTCAGCCACTTTGGTTATGCTCAAATACTTTTAGTTAGATGATGTTCAGTGATCACATCAAGTCAGTGAGCCTCATACCATAGAATACTAGTTGTATGTGGTTTAAAAAAATGCACTGAAATCCAATTCAGTTTTGATTGGAGTCAAGTACGGAAAGCCTTGCTAAGTTAAGGTGATTTTACCTTTATTATTTTGCATGACGGGACCTGGAGCCACACAAACTAAAGCGTGTTTGGACTTACCATGCTTTCCTTTTTCAGAAAACAGAATTCTTTTTAATTAAAAACATTTTTTTAAAAATTTCGGTATGTGTAATTGCTAACACCTGCTATGTGTTACTAACAGATGTTTCCTACTTACCTAAGGGAACTGTTATAATTACACTATAAGCTTATTGGAATGGCATTTAACCAAGCTAGTTTAGGAACTGTAGGTGGTGACTTTGTAGTCTTTTATTAGGCTTTCCTCTTTTTTTTTTTAAACACCTTTAGGTGACAAGAAAGCTTGAAAACACCATAGTTACCACCCACAATTCACAAATAGTGGGTTTTTAAAGCATTATTCAAATTAAAGTACTAAGCAGCTTCAGGTCAGAAAAAGAATCAGCTTTTGTATAAGTCTCAAGAGCTCAATCTACAATATATGTTACATTGTTCATGGCCTCAGCCCTCCAATCAGCTTTGTAAGGGAGGGTGTCTCTGTTCCTGCCAGAACCCCACTCACATCAATGGGGAGCTGCCCAACTGGAGGTCATTGCAGAGTTAGGGCCTCTATTGATAAAGGATCCTGGTAAAGTGATTAGGGCATCATATTTAGGAGCCTTGCTAATGCTGGGTTTGGGTTGCATAGCTTGACAGTGTGATTGTGGGCAAATCCTTTCACCTCTGTGCCTCAATATTTTCATCTGTAAAATAGAGATAATGCCTCATAGGATGTTGGGATGCATAATTGAATTATGTTTGCACAGGGCTTTGAAAGCACTATGGCAATTGTATGCATTAAAATATAATAAAGAACCAGAAACACAGGTGCAGTTCAATGCCTTCATGCGACAGCCGTTTGCAAGCATTGTGGGAAGTATTGTGGCTTTCTGATTGTTTAGGCTTCTCTGTAAAGCATGATATTCTGTGTGCTGCCTTTGCCTTTCATTTATGAAACTAATCACACAATTACCTGCAGGCATGTGTTAAATATGACACTGGTCTCAGCAAAATAATGGGCCAATTGCAAACAATGAATAAAGCCAGGCAGCTCCATTTATAACTGCTGTTTCAACAGAGCTGTGTTGTAATCAAAGTGATCTGAGGGTGACTCATTAATTAATTGATGTTCTTTTTTATTATGTACTATTGAGTTAATGAGTAATTTGTGCTAGATAACTCTCCGAACACATTGATTACGTGAGATATTTTCTGGGACTTTCATACCAATGACATGCTGAATAGGTAGAAGATATTTGCTTATGTATACTCATTATTAGCAGGTTCAGGATGAATATAAATCAGCAGAAGGGCATTTTAAAGGTACTGGGTACATCCAACCTTTCCATTAAGGCTTTAAACAGACATGCCTTGGCTTTAAATGACTTAAACAGTGTTAAACTCACTTCCTTTATAATACTTCTATCACCCACAACTGGCAGCTTCTAGAAAGGGTTGTTATACAAAAGGATTATATGAGGAACATGTTTGTGCTAATGGCCTATTACCTCATGTATATTGTGTTATGGTTTCTTTTTGCAATGTACTGAAGCGAACACTAAACAGGTTTTGGTCTGTATATCTGGGGTTGGGGGAAGAAATGTATTTAAGTGAATATGTAATTGGCTTTTTATCTAAAGTGGTATTTAAAAGAATAAAAACACTGCTTTTGTATACAGTACACACTTTACTTTCTGTAGTTTGAGTCATTAAAGCTTATTGTTTATTGAAACCACAACATCTCCAAAGCCAGTTTGATAGGATTTAGGAGGATTTTTTTATTCATTAAACAACAAATGGATAAATTGATAATTTAGTCTGACAACAGCAGCACAGTTGAAGCTTTCAGAAGAATCAGTTAAATGTATAAAATTATACCCAGCAATCACTACAGACCTTCATTTTTTGACAAGATTTGTTCTAGGTACAGATGACTGTAAACTACCGACCGCTGAGAAAATTATAAGAAGCTGCTGCATATTATGTTGCAAAAAGCCTTTAAGTACTTTGTCTGTACAGGCTAAACCTTACCGATCCCTCTTGTTTTTCACAATCTTCCTCCTCGCTGCCCACTTTTCTTTCTATTTTATTTAATGTGGGCAATGTTGTTGTAGCTGTGTTGGTCCCAGGATATGAGAGACAAGGTGGGTGAGATAATATCTTTTAGTGGACCAACTTCTCTCGGTGAGAGAGACAAGAGCTCTGTGTAAGCTCGAAAGCTTGTGTCTCTCACCAAAGAAGCTGGCTCACTAAAAGATATTACCTCACGCACTTTGTCTTTCTCTTTTCTTTAAGTCATTTCATATATTGGCAATTAAGTACATTTGAGGGAATGGTGGCAGGTTCCCCCATACCACTTTTTTGGTGTGCACAAATTTGAGCACTGTGGAGGGGAGGGAAAGGTGTGTGTGAAATAAACCAGAAAACTTATTAAGCAAGATGAAAGTGTAATTACAAAAAACACCGATCAACTTTCAACCTCAGTCCCTGCTCTAGCAGAGCCAAAGCAGTCTTGATTTGTCAGCAGCAGCAGAGACACAGCATGTTAAAGTAGCAGTTGGTAGAGGGTCTTTCTACAATTGAAACAATACGGTTTGATTGTTTTTACTTCACCAGGTGGGTTAGAAAACAGCAGTGCAAGAACTAGGTAGATATATCATTTGTTTAAAACATCATCAGTTTACCTCGATTTAGAGATTCATGAAGAGAGAATACAGCCAGGCAGAAGATGCTAGTGGAAGCAGTCTTGGCTGACAAACAAGCACAAGCTGAACCACAGAACGTTTCTTCATATGCAAACAGAGAATTTAATCACAAGCAGCAACGAAGAGGCCAAAACAGAGGTGGGTGATTAAAAAGAAAATGAGGGTCGGGTTAGGCTTCAGCTAAACTGATCAGTAAAGCTGCTCAGAGAAAGATCACCCCTCTTTAACATTGTCTTTTGTACTCTAGTAATGGTTCAGTTAAATATTTTAGATTTCCAATTTTTAAAATTATGTAAGAGAGGATGTTGCACATTTGCACGTACTTCAAATTATTTCTTCTCTTGACCCTGTCCCCAAATCAAGGGCTATATATATATTTTGTAATATCCTCCAGACACTTATTTTCTATATGTATGTGCCTGATACATATATCTCAGACAACAAGCCCACACGAGAGCCACTTTTCTCCCACCCATACTCCACAATCCATTCTCTTCACTAATCCTGTACAGATCTGAACAGTGGTACTTTGTATTAACAAGAGCTTGCTATTAAGTTTACAACACTAATGCCATTTATCTGCTTTCAAGCCATATGCCAAAAGTCTTCAACAGATTATTAACTGTTTTCAATTTGTTTCTCCCTCATGTCTATGACTGACTTTAATTTACAAAAGTGACCAGCTACTTAGCATTTCAAAAAATGCTCCGCTAACTTTTCCCAGTATAAACTAATGCTCTTAATAATACTTTGCACATATTCCTCTTGGAATCTGAAGAGCCAAAAACGCTTTACAAAAGCAGTGTAAATATTATCCCCATTTTACAGATGGGACAACTGAGGCACAGGTAAGTTAAGTGACTTGCCCACGGGCACAGCAAGTCAAGGACAGAACCCAGCTTTCTTAATTCCCATCCCTTGCCCTGACTCTTAGATTGGAGATTCCCAAATTGTGGTCTGTGAAGAGCTAGCAAGTCATTCTTGTTTCTAGCTGAAAGTAACAAAAGAGGTTGGAGTGGGGAGGTGTAATGAGGAACAACAGGAGACTGTAATTTATGTTTTTCTAAAAAGGCAAAAACACTTATTACCACTGAAGCAAATATGTAAATACCTTCCTAATATGACCCTTCCATGTAAACAAGTGCTGTGGTCACTACAGAGATATTATGTAACTGTGAATGGGAGTGGAAGAGGTTCATGGGATCACAAATAGGAGAAGATATGGTCCACACCACAATCTCTCAATTAAGATGTGGTCTGTACTCTGAAAATTTTGAGAACCTTTAAACGGGACTGTTTTCTCTGACTAGAATGAACTATGATATTAATGACCATTCATTTCCTCCATGTTCTAGATCAGTGAAAGTTAAGCTTTGTGACTAGCCCTTAGTTTTAATCTGGGTTCATACCCATACCAAAAAGCCACACTATTACAACGCTAAATCTCTCTTAGATGGACATATTTGGAAATTCAGATATTGGGATTAAAAATCTATTTCCAAATCAAACCATTGTGCAGTCTACTCAGAACTCACACAATAGATACTAAGGAATTTCTTCCCCTCCACCATGGTGACTACAGAAAGAGATAACAGGAGGAGCTCAGGAAAGCATTGCAACTATAAATCAAACCAACGAGGGAACACAAAGATCTTTGATGTACTTTGTGTATAAGATTCTTAGTGGAAAGAAAACCCAAATTTCATGGCCTCACATGAGACAGTCAGTCATTTAAACACAGGCTATTTTCCCGGTGAGCTTTAGTAGTGCCAAAGAGAAAAGGATTGACTGTGGATTTAGCCCATTTGTTACATGTTATCCCTTCATAGTTCTCACCTCAGCCTAACTGGTTATTAAACTCTGCCAGGAATATGAATACTTAGGGGCCTGCTGCTGAGGCAACAGTCTCGCGGCTTTAAAATGTAGCTCCATCTACGTTAGGAGATGGGCCTGTTCCTGATGGTGATTGCCAGGAAAGGGGCCCCACCACTCTTACCAGGTGTTGAAGATTATTTAATTGCCAGCATAGGGAGGACAGAATTTTTTTACACCATCTCAAACAGTACAATTTGTACATGGAGGAATGTGGCATCTCTTGTTTTCTGTAATGATACTTAAAAGTATTGTCCCATCTATGTTAGCGTTTAAATTGTCTTCTTCAATAGCCACCCAGGGTAGTTGTCAGCAATAAGTCACTTTCCTACTGTCAGCTAAAAGGGCCTTTTCTCTAATGTATACAGACCCTATAACTGAAGCTGTTCTTGATGCCTTCTAACCTTATCATTTTAGAACAAGTCACTTAGGACGCAGCCACACAACTCTCCATTAAAAGTTAGGGTTAAGTCTTAATGCAAAAAAAACAAAACACCACATAATAACCCCTCAAAAAACAAACCTCAAAGCCTAAGAAATTTGATCTTACAAAAGATCTCTGCACAAGAGCAGAAGTCACTTTTTCAAATTAAACAACTTCAGAATATATATATGTTACAAGATACCCAAAGGCACTGGTTTGCATTAGGGCCTAATTTCCAGCTAATTTAAAAATAAAACAAACTTATTTTGAACATCTAGCAGCACAAAAGCAGCACCCAAAATCATTCACTTTTGCGCCTTCTATAATACGTCCCAAACCAGCCAGACTTGTTTTTCAAAAATTTGTAATAAAATAAAAGTGCTCTTGGAGATCTATACAATTAAACAGCTGAGGTTTAACCCCTGAAAAATAGAGGCTTATAACACAAGTGCTGATAGACCCTTAACCATAGCATTGTTTGCAGTGGTTGCTGCTAGAATTATTTTTTTTTAAATAGTTGTAATGTAAATAGTATTTTAAGCTCTTAACTATAGCATAATGGTTGGGATTTGCTCTTTAATTCTTTTTACTAGAAAGATGCAGCTAATTTAAAATAGCTGGTAGATACAGAAAGCATAAATATACAGTAAGTTTAGACAGTGATTGTACTAAATGCAACAATACAAAGAAGCAAACAGGAACACAAATGGTAACACAATAAAACTGTATTACATTTGTGCTTCAAATATTACAATACATTATATACAATAGTCCAAAATAAACATCTCATGCCAAATGACACAAAAAAGGAAAACAAAACAATAGCAAGCCCCCAAAAATAAAATAAAATAAAAATCCAGCAGTATGTACAGTTACCTTTTTAATAAACATTCAACTCTGAACTGGAGCAATTTTCACTACATACATATTCAGTCCGCCTTTTATTCCACGCGACCATCCTGTCTCTCTATATCTACGCTATTCAGTAGGATCCTGTGTCATTTCTTATATACATGTTGAGCAAAAAAGATAAAAGAACATAGTGCTTTATATTCTTAACGACGTGGTGGCAGATCAGCGAACCTGGGGTGCGTAACCTTCTTTCATTAAACCCTCCTCATAGTCTGTCTGGCACAGAATCATGTTGTTCTTTAGGAAAAATTTGTCTCCAACACAAAATCTGAAAATACAACAATAAAGAAAAGAAAAGGTAGTTTTACAATGGAACAATGTGATCTTAAATCTAAAAAGTTGTACCGTAAGTGTTCATAATTTTGTTCTACGGACGATGCAGCATACATTTCTTGTGTCTGATGCAACATTGTGCAAAACGGTGCATGAAAGCCCAGCTTTGGATTTGTGCTGGCATCTAAATATATTCCTTGCTTTCAACAAAATTTGGTGCATCAGAGTGCTTTTTGGTCCCCCAGCCAAGAGTTTGACTGAAAGCCCACTGAAGTCTATGAGAGCCTTAAATCATGTCACACCTGCACCGATAAAACAGGATAATATCCAAGACCATGGGCTGAATGTAAAGTTAATCTAATTCTTTACACAAATCAGAAAAAGGATGATATCATCATATGCTGTTGAATGTTTAACACACAGTTATGTATTATACAAATGGTAAATTATCATGATACTATATTCCAGTGCCAATAGCCACTAAATTCAAATGTCCTTTGAATCAAAACATTTTAATGTGTGTGTATATATAATTACATCTATATATGTTTGTGTGTATATACACAAACATGTAGGCATATGTAGACACACACAGGTTTACCTGTAGGAATCAACTGTAAATTTAGTTACTAAATAGCTGTAATTTCTTCCCACTTTGTGATACAGCAGTCTACATATCCCAGTTTTCTAGTAAATGTCTCAGACCTTGGTTGCCAAGAAAACAATATTGTATAATTGTATTTTATTGTCTCAGAGGAGTAGAAAGCACGTTTACCTCAACTATCTAGTTTCAAACTTAAGTAATAATTTCAATCTAGGCAATGTGTGCATGATTATCAGGCTACTTATATACATCATTTTAAAAACAAAGAAGTGCTTTTTAACACATCTAGTGAACAACAAGGAGGGGCCTAGTATACAGAAAAAAGTTTAATTAATGACTGATTTTGCAACAGGATTATATTCCTTTGTTTATGGCAAACTCTCCAGCTATAACACATATTGGGAGCCCTTGCTTGCAGCATTCTAATTAAACTAAAGAGACTAACCCAAATGAACCCCTTTGGATTGATGTGGATAAATGAAACCAGTTTCCATCAGCTAATTATGCATCTTACTATATAAAGTATTGTTTCATGTGTAACAGATTATAATGTTCTTTCCTGTATAATTTCCAAATGGGGACATCTTGGACACAATTAGGGTCAGAAATGAATGCTTGTGTTGTTTATGGTACATTTAACAACAGAGTAGCTATGGGAATAGCTGTATATGTATTTAATTGTAACAATTTAACCTTCAAATAGTGGTGTCTGCTGTAGTTGACCCAGTAAAACTTCGTATAATTACAGAAGGTGACCCTCATGACCTTTGCTAGTGGTCTCTCTTTATCAGATAGTCAATTTCTAATGATGTTCAAGCAGAAATCTTGGTGAATTGTTGCAGATTAAATTGTGTATTGAAAGAAGCCCTTTAATGTTTTGTGAAGTTGGCGGTTTAAATGAGTAGCAGTTGGACTGATTTACATTTGTAAAGATTGGAATGCTAGACAAACAGTGAACCCATTTATTTTCCAACTGGGTAGCTTTGGAAATTTATCCTTATGCTAGCTAAACAGATAGAGGGAAAACAGTGCAATAAAAAAGTGGATTGAAAAGAATTAGCTTTGCTCTTAAAGGAAAATTGGTTTGTCTATTTGTGGATTTTTTCCCTCTAGGATTATTGCCTGCTGCTGATGATGATTGAAAATACAGATTATGGAATGATCCTGAAATCTTTAAATTACTTATGGTCAAGCCTATTTTATACAATTTTCAGGTTTCCCCCAATCTCACTATATGAGCTGTAAGCACCAGAAAAAATATTTTGAGTCGATATATTGAAAAGGAGAGTTATTGAAATGAACTAGTTCTCTTCAGGTTACTCTTGATTCTTCAAATATTCCCAAAACCAAACTAAATCCTAGTCTATTTTTTGCCTGAAAGGTGTATGGATGTGACCGCAGCTCCCCAGATTAGATACAGATGTTATACATAGGTGGCCTTTTCACATACAAGTTCATTTTCCAGAAAAATAAGCATGTTTGACTTTAAATACAAAATTATTCATTTATATTTTCTATTACATGAGTATTTGCACTGGATGATAAAATAAATAAGACACTGAAAACAATATCCTAGTGTGACGAATATATGACAATTGATGTTGATGGGGACAGGTCGCAGGAACTCAATACAGATAATGCAAGCTCCCACTATTTGAAGAATATGAGTAAGCATCAGGCTGCCACTCTTTGTGGGCCAGTCACTAGAGGGAGACATGATTACATCTGCTTGGCTAGCAGAATGCACTGTTTCAAACCCATACAATCATTCAAATACTCCTTTGGGGTCCAGGGTAACATAAGGATTATTTCCAGAATAAAACAGTTATTAAAGGAGAAAACAAACCCAGGGATAACTTGGTTAAAATATTTAAAATACATCATGAAGCAAAACTAACTTAAGCTGCATAGCTTTCGATTTTTTTTTTTAATGTTTGCGTCTTTCCTTCCAAGATGACAAAATCCTATATCACTATTTTATTTACTCTTTCAGCCCTAAAGACCTACCTCACCCACCAACCTCATAATCTGCAGGGAGTGCACTGTCCTATTCTAGAAATGAGCAGGGACACCTTTTACACAAACTGCAGATTTGTTCCCATTACATTTTGCTTTTGCAATGTTATCTCCTTGACCTTAGACCTTTTTCCGGCAATGTTATACCTGTGAACTGTATTTTGGTGACAAAGGGGTAGCACCGAATGGAAGCTCAATGGCACTTTGTACTAATACACTAGTAGGATATGAGAAGACTAATTGGTGGAGATAAGGTAAAATCTCTTCTCTTCCCCCCCCCCCCCCATGTTCCCAAACCTCTGATCTTATTTGACCCTCAAAAATAGGTTTTGTATCTTCTAGTTGAAACTGGACTGGAACAAAGTGCCAAAATCTTGTTAAATTTTCAGACCTATGAGTTGGCTAGATCAGATAAGCATCTGAAGCCCCATATTTTGGAGATTCCTTCATTCCTAGATGGGATTACATTATTTCCACTTTCATAAATTAGAGACTCAACCGAAAGCATTCATAGCTCCCTTTGGAAAAGAGGGGAAGGAGAAAAGGTGGAAATGGACTTCTGGTAAAGCAAAGGGTTTCTACATTAACTGGCGTCTGCAAAACAAGGTAAAGCTTTTACTTCATCTCTGGCTATATCAGGCAGATGGTAGTGGCTGGTGCTGTGCAACGTTTTCTTTCCTAGAATCTTTTGTACATTTCACCTAATAAGCATGCAAAGGTGAGCAGGAAAATGTACTATAGGCAGCATTAACATGACAGATTGGACTTACTGGCCATAAATTGACGATAATACTTTTGACATGTCTGTGATATTAGTGGAATGGCCAATATAATTAACCTCCATCCTAAAACTCCTGTCATATTTTAAAATGGTAAAATGAAGGCCATTTATATCATGAAATGACCTCTGTTACCACCTTGTTTGGAAACAGATGGCATGCGTGGATCATCACAAGAAGTATAAAACTTGCATTCCAAGAAACAGCCATTTCATTTTCCAGAGCCAAGTGCTAAAGGGATCTCACAATTACCTGCCATCTTTACTGTAGCAGTCAGTACAAGATTCATGACAATGCAGTGGGGACTTCTTAAGAGAAGGTAAGAAAAATGGCTTGGAACCAAGATGGCTGTGTTGAAAGTGCCTCCTCTGCTGTTGTGGCACAAAGTATGAAACGAAATGTGGAAGCATTTAATAGATTTCTCCTAGGATCAGCAGCCAAACAATCTCTTCATTCAGATATAAAACACCCTTAAACTTTTTCTTGCATCCAATTTCTCCTCCCTCCCAAGTTTTGTAAAATTTAATTGATCTGCCAATGTAGCTCTGATTAATGCTTATGCATACATTTCAATAGACTAGTTTTTATTTTACCTCATAGTTCATTAATATATACCTATGGTTTGCTAATTTTAGGGTCCTGTCAAAAGACCTATAACATCAAAGGCTAATGTCTAATTTGTTACGGGCTTTACATGCTTTCTTTGGTAAGAATTGGTACCATGTATACAATATCACTCACTGCAGCCCAGTAAAGTACACCTCTTTTTGCTATGTTTTTCAAAGATTATTAAAAGTTTGGTATGGAAAATCTTAAATTCATAAAAACACAAAAATGGCCATACTGGGTCAGACCAATGGTCCATCTAGCCGAGTATCCTGTCTTCCAACAGTGGCCCATGCCAGATGCTTCAGCGGGAATGAAGAGAACAGGGCAATTATTGAGTAACCCATTCTGTCATCCAGTCCCAGCTTCTGGCAATCAGAGGTTTAGGGTCACCCAGAGCATGGGGTTGGGTCCCTGACCATCTTGGCTGATAGCAGTTGACAGACCTAGACTCCATCAATTTATCTAGTTCTTTTTTGAATCTCGTTATACTTTTGGCCTTCACAACATCCCCTGGCAACAAGTTCCTCAGGTTGACTATGCATTGTGCGAAGAAGTACTTCCTTATGTTTGTTTTAAGTCTGCTGTCTATAAATTTCAGTGGGTGACCCCTGATTCTTCATTACGTGAAGGGGCAAATAACACTTCCTTATTCACTTTCTCCACACCAGTCATGATTTTATAGACCTCTATCATATCTGCCCTTAATCTCCTCTAAAGTTGAACAGACCTGGTCTTTTTAATCTCTCCTCACATGGAAGTTGTTCCATACCTCTAATCATTCTTGTTGCCCTTCTCTGTACTTTTCCCAATGCTAATGTATCTTTTTTGAGATGGGGAAACCAGAACTGCTCACAGTATTCAAGGTGTAGGTACACCATGGATTTATATAGTGGCATTATGATATTTTCTGTCTTATTCTCTATCCCTCTCTTAATGGTTCCCAATGTTCTTTTCTGTTAGTTTCTTTGTGTGTGTGTGTGTGTGTGTGTGTGTGTGTCTGTTTCTGCACATTGTTTTCAGAGAACTATCCATGATGACTCATGATCCTTTTGTAACCTTTTGCCATTGCTTTGCTTTGGACTTAACTATCTCGAGTAATTTTGTCTCAACTGCAAACTTTGCCACCTCATTGTTTACCCCCTTTTTCAGATCATTTATAAACATGCTGAACAGCACTGTCCCAGTACAGTTCCTGGGGGACTCTGCTATTTACCTCTCTCCTCTGTGGAAACTGATTCGTACCCTTTTCCCCGTCTTTTAACCAGTTACTGATCCACAAGAGAACCTTCCCTCATGACTGCCTACTCTGTTTAAGAGCCTTTAGTGTGAGACCTTGTCAAAGGTTTTCTGAAAGTCCAAGTATATTAGATCAGCTGGATCACCCTTGTCCACATGCTTGTTGATACCTTAGAAGAATTCTAATGGTGTGGAGAGGCATGACTTCCCTTTACAAAAGCTGTGTTAACTCTTCCCAACAAATTGTGTTCATCTGTATATCTGATAATTTTGTTCTTTACTATAGTAAAATTTGCCTGGTATTGAAGTTAGACTTACTGGCCTGTAATTACCAGGATCGCCTCTGGAGCCTTTTTAAAAAAAATCTCTGCATTACATTAGCTATCTTCCAGACATCTGGTACACAGACTGATTTAAACGATAGGTTACATACCACAGTTAGTAGTTCTGCAATTTCATATTTGAGTTCCTTCAAAACTCTTGCATGAATACCATCTGGTCCTGCTGACTTACTACTGTTTAATTTATCAATTTGTTCAAAAACCTCCTCTATTGACACTTCAATCTGGGATAGTTCCTCAGATTTGTCATCTAAAAAGGATGGCTCAGGTGTGGGAATCTCCCTCACATCTTCTGCAATGAAGACTGATGCCAAGAATTCATTTAGCTTCCCCACCACAACGGTCTTGTCTTCCTTGAGTGCTCCTTTAGCACCTCAATTATCCAGTTGTTACACTGATTCTTTTGCAGGCTTCCTGCTTCTGATATACCGTATATACTTTATCATAAGCCAGTTCATTTATAAGCCGACCCCCCCAAGATGAATAAGTAAAAATGGAAAAATTTTATAGCCTGTTCATAAGCCGACCCTATAATTCAGGGGTCAGCAAACTTTGGCGCCCAGGCCATCAGGATAAGCTGCTGATAGGCCGAGATGGTTTGTTTACCTCGAGTGTCCGCAGGCACGGAGGTAAACCTAAGTAAACAAAGTGTCCTGGTGCGCCAGCTGTTTACCCTGACGGGCTGGGACAGTAACTGGTGGGGAAATTTTTTTTGGGGGGGGGGGAGAAGCTGGGAGTCAGGGGAGTAACCCCTGTGACCACCCCCAGCCCAGGACCCCCACACTCTTCCCATCCCATCCCTTCCCAACTTATATGGGGAGGGCCAGGGGAGGATGTTTCTGGCCTGGCTGGAGCTGCTCCGGCAGGCTGGGCAGCACAGCTGCAGCCTGCTCCGGCGGGTCAGACTGGGTGGCACAGCCGCAGCATGTTCCAGTGGGCTGGACCAGGCGGTGTGGCTGCAGCGTGCTCCGGCGCCTGGGCGGTGCGTCTGCAGCATGCTCCGGCACCCAGGCAGTGGGGCCGTAGCTTGCTCTGGAGGGTGGGGTCGAGTAGCACGGCTGCAGCCTACCACCCCCGGAGCTGCAGCTGCTTTGGAGGCTGAGGGGGAGAGCAGCGTGGCCAGAAGAGGAGAGACTCTGGCCCTGCCTCTTCCCTTCTGGCTGTGCTGCCTCTCCTTGCTCCCTCTGTTGGTGGGAGGGGCTGTGTCCCACCTCTTCCTCTCTATACCCGTTCATAAGCCGACCCCCTTCTCTGGTGCTTCCCTTTTTTACTAAAAAATTCGACTTATGAACGAGTAAATACGGTACTTAAATATTTTGCTGATAGTTTTCATGCCCTTTTGCTAGTTGCTCTTCAAATTCTTTTTTGGCCTGCCTAATTATACTTTTACACTTGACTTGACAGAATGTATGCTTTTTTCCACTTTCCTCAGTAAGATTTGACTTCCAATTTTTAAAGGACGTCCTTCTGCCTCTAAAAGACTCTTGTACTCTATTGTTTAGCCATGGTGGCATATTTTTGGGGGGTCCTCTTACTGATTTTTTTAATTTGGGATACACATTTAGTTTGAGCCTCTATTATGGTGTTTTTAAATAGTTTCCATGCAGCTTGCAGGCATTTCACTCGTGTGATTGTTCCTTTTAATTTCAGTTTAACCAGGACTAGCTGCTCAAAGAAGCAGTCATTAATGGTGTCTAGAAATGTTATCTCTGCATCCCATCCTGATGTGCCATGTACCCAGTAAATACTGGGATAGTTAAAATCCCCCATTATTATTATTGGGTTTTCTGTTTTTGTAATTGCCCCTGAGCATTTCACAATCACAATCACCATCATCATCCTGGTCAGGTAGTACATTCCTACTTCTATGCTCTTATTATTCAAGCATGGGATTTCTATCCACAGGTATTAAACTGTATTCTAAAATAGTTGGTGAATAACCTCACCTTTTAGGTCTTGTAGGAATCTAATGCTAGAGTTAAACATATATAAATCTAATATTATCATCCACATAAAGTTATGTCTGATAAAGAATAAAACAATTTTGTCGTGTAGTGTAGGCCTTCCATATTTTTATAGGATACCAGATGAAAGTGTTTATATACTGGGACTGGGACTCAGATGAAAGTTTGGCCAGACAAACTAAAGCCCAGTTGTTAAGATAAAGAGTATTTCCAAGAAAAAATAAAAGGAGAGAAGACAAGGTTTAACGTCCCTTGGTGGTGGTGGTCAGATGGGAGTTTTAAACCATAGCCCAAATTGGTCCAGCAAGGTGGAGAGCAATTATCTAGGAGATGATGAATGGGGTGGAGCCTATTGGGTCAGGGTGCTAGAAAATGAGTCAAAAGAGGGAAAGGAGGGAGACAACCTCTGGGACGTATAAGAAATGAATGCTGAGTGAGATCGGCAAGTTTAGCTCAGAGGATCAAGCACGGACATGGCTGAACACAGGATATAAGATTTTCTATTTAAACCTCAGCTACTGCACACCCTCTTTTGGCACACTTGTCAAAGTTTGAGGGAACATTAATCTGCAACATCAGTCTTCGCCTGTTTAATTTAATTTGTTCTCTATTTTCCATTATGACAATATTTGTTCTCTAGAAGCTACCCTGGATCAGCTGATTGGTTTGGGGCTATTGCTGAGAGAAGGTAAAGCTTTTTCCACTTGGGAGAAGAGGTTGAAAGTGGTTGTGGGGAGCAAAGGGTAGCATTTGAACCATGTAAGTTACTACATCATAGTGACCACCATAGAATCCTTAGGGGAGGAAAGGTACCAAGCATTAGCTCTCTGGTATGAAACTTCAGAAAGACGGGTTTTAAAAAATAGAGGAAGCTAGTCACAGCGACCCTACAATCAAAGGTGAAAAAATTAAAATCTTTAGACCCAGAATGGAGATAGGCATCCCATAAGAGACACGCAGGAACCATCCATACTCCTCAAAACAAAACAAAAAAAGAGCAAAGGCAGGAAGGAAAAAGAAAGGACAAATGGCAAGGTAAAAGATAGTTTGAACCAACCTTATCCTTCAAACTATGGAGATCTAGCTTAAGTGAAGTCAATAAAAAGAAATAGATAAAATAAATGGTTGCTGTCCTACTTAAGAGCGAATTTAGGTCCTGATGTAAAATATACTGAATCTAAGGGAGTCTTTCTACTGTCTTCAATAAGCTTTGAATCAGGCCCTTGAAGACAGAATGGTTAAGATATAAAAGCACCTATCAAGAATATATAGCCAAGCAGCAGAATTGCTGGGTCTTGTCACTGGGTGAGTTGGTTCCTAAGAGGGCTGGGACCCTGTGTCAGGCTTATCCTCTCTCCCCACTGGAAGAAAGGAATAAAAGGGTCACGTAATGGAGACCATGTGTCTAAGAACCAGGCCTGCTGGGAGATATGATGGCAGCCCAAATTAAGTCACAAGAGAGACTCCAGGGAGAGCAGATCTGGCTATGCATGCTCCATTAAAGGGCAGGAAGACCAGCCAGGAAAGGGCCAGTGCGGAGGACTAGGCTAAGTGACTCTCCAGCATTCCTAAGAAGAGAGCCTGGGAAACAGACATGCAGAGAGCAGGGGTCTGCTGGAGGAAAGCCGGCACTCAGGGTCGGAGCCAATCAGGAAAGATTTCTGAAAGATTTGTGGGTGTTTTGACTTTAATGTTAATAAACCAGACTTCCAAAAGGGAGAGCTATTGAGAAAACACTTGCAGGATGAAGTCTAAGTTGTTTAACCTGGGGAAGAATGGGAAACTGAGTCAGGGCCCAGTGACACTCTGGGTAGAACCCTGGTGGAGGTCTGATGGACTACCTGAAAATAAAGGGAACAGTTATGGAGAATAAGGATATTGCAGATGAGTTAAATTATTTCTTCACATCACTTTTTGGCACAGAGGATGTTGTAGAGAGATCTAGTGTAGTTTTCTCAAGTAATAAAAATGTATTTGAGTGTTAAAGAGAAGATGTTGGAATAAGCTGATGAATTAAAGATCAACCAGGACTAGATTGTATAAAGCCAAAGAATTTAGGAATGAAGTGAGCTCCACCAAAATAATTGGCTACCTGAGCATAGCAAACATTACACCTATTCTTAATGTCCCTTAGCACAGAAAAAACTTAACACCAGGTTGCCCCAAGGATCCACAGGATGTGACTTAGTCTATTCATTAATGACCCGCAGAAGAGGAGGAACAGTCAAGAACCTACATTTGCAGATGACACAAAATTATTTAGGTTAGTTAAATCTAAGGAAGACTGAGGAACTTCAGACAGACCTCACAAAGCTAAACAAGCAGGCAGCATAATGACACATGAAATTCAGTGTTAACTAATGCAAATTTAAAGTAATAATTTAATCCACTCATCAACATTGCTGGGTTTTAATTTAACTATATTCACTTAGGGAAAAGACATGTTAACGGCTAACAGCTTACTGGGAACCTCTTCCCAATGCACAGCATAGTTGAATAATTAAAATGTTAGCACATATGAAGAATGGTATATTGCTCTCAGTTATGTTACAAGAGCACTCCAAATATGGTAAAGTCTGCCCTACAGACAAAACCCTGCCCAAAAGAGTTTACAATGAAAAGGGACAAAAAACAGGGAGTGGGGAAAGGGATCTAATATATAAGCCGAGAGATGGCTGGCCTGTTTTGTTAGCTCAATGCATGCGCGCGTGTGTGTGTTTAAAGAAAATATTGATCTCAACTCATTTCATGTAGGAATAGTGGTAGAAATGGGTCTTACTTGAATGAGAACAGTGGGTTTAGTGAGTCAGCTCAGGAATGATATTTCATACACAGGAGGCAAGCATAGAAAAAGGGATAGAAGTATAATGATACTGTTGGCACAGAGCACATCTGTACAATTTATGAATTCTGTGAGATTATGAACTCTGTGTCTGTCTTCACCAAGATGCAAACTCCATTTTGAAAGTGGGGCAAGCTGCTTTCTCTTTTGCCTTTTTACCTCCATATCGTACTGAAATTCCAACAGAGACTAATACAGGGCTGACTATAGAGGTTGTTAACTCGGGATGTTCTTCTATTCAAATACAACCCTCCTAGAAAATAGACTGGCTCCCACCCAGGAGAACTGGTTTGTCAGGAAAGAGGTCACCTGGCAGGGGTCTAGGATCACCTGAGAAGGCTGATCTGGGAGTCACTTGACAAAGGGACTGGAAGGTTATAAAACGGACAGGAGCTAATCTCTTTGGGGTCTTTGGCCATTTTCACCAAATCAAGCAGAGAAAAGCGGCTGCAGCACCCTGATGTGATGAAGCGAAGGGAACCCTGCATACTTGAACTCAGAAGGTCCCCCAAGGACCATTCAGGATGTATTTTTTTCTATGTGATCAGCACTCTCTGTGCCAGGGCCATCCCTAGCTATTCTGGGGCCCTATGCAGCCCCCCATGCAGCCCCCCTGCGGGGGGGGGGCATGTGGGGCCCCAGTCCTCTTGGGGGGTGGGTGGCTGGCTTGGGGGGGCAGAGGGGAACCACCCCCCAGCACTCACTGGTGGTGCGGCTGGGGCCGGGCCGTTGCACTTCCCGCCGCTGGTGAGTGCAGGCCCAGCCCTGCTGCACTCCTCAGGAGAGTGGGGACGGGGCTGGGGAGAAGCAGGGGTGGGAAGAGGCGGGGTTGGGGCAGAGCAGGGGTGGGAAGAGACGGAGCAGGGGCTGGTGTCCTACGTAGCTGCGTACTTTGTGTATGGGTAAGGACGGCTCTGCTCTGTGCTTTATCTGTTAAGAAAAGAGCAATGGTGGCTTAGACTGTCATGCAAAGTCTGTCTCTGTGTGGTAAGTATTACGTGTACCCCATGCCCCTTTGAGGATGAAAGCCAGAAGTCTCAGACCTTCCGGTGGAGTTTTGGGAGAGGATGTGTTTAAGCTATCGGGGCTATGGGTGGAGCCTGAGGGATCAGCTCTGGTTCTAGTGGCTGGGTAGGGAACCATGTAATCACAACTCTCAGGTGGGGATACTAAACATAGAATCTGCACCCCGAGAGGGAGCTCAGCGACTCCAATAGAGCAGCAGTGCCCGGACTCTGTTCAGACTCCAGTAGCTTAAAAATAGATAATATGCACATCTATAAATTAGAATTTATAAAACAAAATAAAAAGAAGAGGTACAAATCATAATGCTTAAGGGCATAAGATAGTCACAAATGTCAGGTGGTGAGGAAGGAACATACTCTATGGGTAGGTTTTGTTATTGTCCATTATTATTAAATATTTATATTACAATAGTACCCAGAGACCATGATCAGAATTGTGCTCCATTGTGTTGTGAGGTTCCAATATATGGAATTCTTTGAAACATCTTGGTACTGGCCACTGGTTTGACTAGATGGACCATGTGTCCACCAGGTATGGCAATCCCTGTGTGATCAAGCATCCCTGATCCTTCTCATAAGGCTTTCTACTTATGAGCAGAGGGACTGGAACAATGTGTATAGTGGGGGTGCTGAGAACCATTGAACCAAACTCTAAACCCTGTAAGCCATTTCAACCCTGAGGATGCTGCAGCTCCCCCAACATGGCTAGTTCCAGCACCTATGCTGATGAGTATCAGCACTCTGGCCTGCAGCTTGCCCAAAAGCCTAAAAACCCCAAATGAGGCACTAGATTGGAGGCTCAGAGATGACAGACCCACAACAACAACAACAAAGTGGTTCCAAAAATATTAGATCCCCACTAAAACTCTTCATTTAAAAAGCAGCAGAGAATATTCCTAATAGGAACCTAAATTGTCCAAGATCACCACTCTGATGCTTTTCAAACTATGAAGACACACGTTAGTTCACGTTTATGGCAATAGGAAAAGGATTATAGTTAATGTTTTGGGGGGTTAAATTAAAATGTAAATTAAATTTAAAATTAAAATGTACCACGTAAGTCGGAATCTTTTGTATTCAGGGTAACAAAAATTGTCTGCTTTGCTTGACTGATGAAGATTAGCTGACTTCTTGCATTAAAGAAGTTTGTCTTATATGGGCTGAAGTGACAAGACAATAACTAAGTGCTAATTGTGCATAACCAACACTAAAGATATGCAGCCCCATTATGGCATGTAATAAATGAAGCGAACAACAGAAATATATTAGGCACTTTAATAATGATACTAGAACAGTGGTTTGCAGCACTAGGGATGTGAAAGATTTTAGAATCTGAATTTAGGAGTGCGTGGGTCTTACTTCAGTGGGTTCTACTGGTAGGGTAGACATTATTTTGAATACAGCCTTTTAGTTCTGTAGCCAGGCAAAATTGATACAGGATCTGTAAATAGCATTACAACCTATAATTACTTTGCATTATTATATCATTTAAGCTGCGGTTATTATTTGTCTGATATTTTAATTTTCCATGCAACATGATGAAAAAGGTCAATTTAGCTTTTTTAGAGTGTAATTGTACCGTGCTATACTTATTAGCAGTTGTACATTTTATGTTGCTCTGGGGATGCTTGATTTTTAAATTACTACAATGCTATAGAATAATACACTGCAGTACAGGGTAAGTTAGCATGGCTTATTTAGGGCTAGATTTACATTTGGTGAATATTACATTAGAAAATTATTGTAGTAATTTTTAGTTACTATCTAAGAAAGTTGCATGCTGAGTATTTCTTCTTATGCAAATGTAAACTGTAAAATGTGTTATTAAATGTAGGATTATATAATAATTGAGGCAGTGTAATACATACATAAAATAGTACATGTGAATCAGTTCTTTAATTTCCAGTGGTGATATCCTGGCCCCATGGAAGTCAATGGCAAAACCCCTATTGACTTCCGTGGGGCCAAGATTCCACCCTAATGACATAGGTTGAGATTTTCAAAGCATACTATAGGATTTAGCTGCCCACTCTAAATGAAATGACTAGGAACTGTGTGACCAAATATCCTAATTGACTTTGAAAATCTCAACCATTGTGATTTTGCAGTTTTAGACCCCAATCCTGCAACATGTTCCACCTGGATGAATGTCAATGGGGCTCTATGTAGCTGCAGGCATATGCTCGCACAGAACAAGTTTTGCAGGATTGGGGCCTTGGAATGTTTATAATGTCACAAGAACATGGCACAGGATACCAATGCTGATTTACAAAGAACAATGGAATGCAATGTCCTGTAAATTCAAATGATAAGAGTTCTGTCAACAGAAAGAAATAGTATGTATTTTAAAAAGAAATGCAACAGACAAAGCTGAGGAATTTAAATGAAATTAACATAATAATGATAAATGGTACTGCTTTGCACTTTTCTACAGCAGAGGATCTCGAAGCACTTTATAAATATTAATTAATTAAGCTTGACAGGCACCCTTGTGAGTGAGCAGAAGTATCATTATTCTTGTTTATTGATGAGGGAACTGAGGCACAAAAAGTTTAAGTGACTTGCCCAAGGTCACACATGTTGTCTGTGGCAATACTGGAAAAAGAATCCGGGTGCGACTCCCAGCCTTGGTGTTTCAACCATTAGCAAATGCTTTCTCTCCAGTAAACAAAAATATATACATCAGGGCTCAGTTAGTGTTAGCCTACAGAATTAAACCAAGAAGTCCTCTTACCTCTGATTACAAAGTTGACATGCAAAACAGTCCAGGTGGTAAACATTTTCCTTGGCTCTCATCACCATCTCAAAAGCAGGTATGAGCTTACTGCAAGCAGCACAGTTTCCTGTAACACCAAATAACCTGAGGACACACAAAGGGAAGATATTCAAGGATACGATTAACTGGTAGGGGAAAAAAATTATACCTCCATTTATTTTCTTTGGCTTTATAAAAATATGTAATTGTCATTCAACCTCCCAGTGTACCATTCTTGGGAAAAGCTGGTATTTAGCAGAACAAGCGCACTCATGAAATAATCCCATTTGAAGCCACTTGCCGATAAAGTGGGATAGCATTGGGAAGCTCTATAAACCAGTGCCACAATAATATGGTGCTTTGCGAAGTAATTTTTATGCTGTTTTTATACATAAATATTCTTCTTTGGTACATACTCCACTGACCTTTCTTAATGAAAGAAACATCTTGTTCAAGCAAATGAGGAAATGACAAGTACACTAGGAAAGTTACATAACCACATGCAAGCAGAGGTCAACCAGTTTGAAATATGGTAAGAATCTTTCTACTTGGATTGTACTGTAAATATGAGAGCCACATAACCTTGGACTCAGTGCTATTTATTATTAAAACACACTTTAGCTAGAAAAGAAATAACACTTAAAAAAGCCAATATTCTCCACATTTCTGACATCTAGTGCTAAAAGCTTTACCATTATTATTAAAAGAACATTTTATGAACAAGTCATTTAAATCGTCAGAAAGCATTAGCGGTTCACACACCTTACAACCCTTTACCATAGTTATAGCTATGATTATGTTATTCAGGTAGCACATTAAAGTAAATGAGGCTGTAAACTATATATAGCCACATCAGGAGTAGAGGTATAATATATTGTAAGAACAATTTGAAATGTCTGGTAAAAATGCCTAATATATTTTTAAAAAACAATTTTAAAAGATTTTTCTTTGTTAAAGATTTCTTGAAACTTTTCAAATGAGATCACTACAAAAAAAACCCTACATGTATGCATGCTTTTGTAACATACGAGGATTATAATGAACAAGAAAAAAAATACTTTAGCTACATTCACCAGCAATCTTTGAAACGAAGTTTTATTTAAACTACCTAATAGTTGTGATGGATTATTAAAAGTAATGCTCTGCCTGCGTATAGCAGTTAATGCTGTTTTTAACTATGAAGCAAACTAGATGAAAACGCCACATCTGCCAGTTCTTTTTTCCTCAACATCAGGCTGACAGCAGAAAAATATAATGGCTCTCAAGGGAAACGCCAAATTAAAAGCAGTTCTAAACTAATGAATTCAAAGGTGCTCTGTATAAAATTCAGTTTGGTAACATAAAAATGAATGCACTTTTTTAATCACATCCTTCCATTTTACTGAATTTCACGAGTTACCAACAAACCTACTTAATTCCAATTCCTTATACCTTCTGCTTCCACTTAAGATGTACTTTTTGCATAAATACGTGCATGTTTATTTTGAAGTTCGGAACCATTTTCCAAGGATTGTCTGATGTGCTGGTTACCATTATTTGAAGAAGTTTTTTGAGATAATGAACACCACGGCTTAATCAGCAGCGTTGTGCTACTCCGCTCCTGTTGGATTATTCAAACCCATGTCAATTTTGTTTTCTGTTAACTGTTAAAATTTAGGATTAAAATTATATATACACAGTGCTTTTTAATCCATGTTCCCTTTCTAAACATTCTATTCCAGCCTTAGGCCCAGCTCTGCTACAGACTTCCTGGGTGGGCTTTACTCAAACCTCAGTTCCTCATCTGTAAAATAGGCCTAAAATCTACCTACTTCATAGGAATATTGTGAGGTTTAATACGTGTGAAGACTGTTGAGACAGTCTGACCAAGGGCCCAATTCTGCATTCCTTACACACCCACCTAGAGGTGAATGAGAGTTAGAGGTGTACAAGAAATGCAGATCAGGTTGCAAAAGATGCTATATAAGAGCCATAAGTGTGAAGTATTATTATACTGAACTACCCATTAACAAGGAAGTTATGCTTTAAGTGTCCAATACAGCAAAGCACTTAAGCACACCCTTAACTTTAAGAACATAAATAGTCCCATTCCCCTGAGATCCAATTCAATGGGAACAGGGCCGGCCCAACCCATTAGGCGACATTTGGGGGGCAGCAACCGCCACAGCTGGATCTTCTTCCGCTGCCCCGGTTGTTGGCGGTATTTCGGGGGCGGGACCTTCCGCTGCCTCTGTCGGGGGTGGTATTTCGGGGGCGGGACCTTCCGTCGCCTAGAGCGGCAAAAAAGCTGGCGGCGCTCCTGAGTGGGAACTCTCAAGACTTCAGTGGGACCACTCGCACATTTAAAGTTAAGCATGTTCTTACCTATTTTGAAGGATTGGGGATTAAACGCATGTGGGGTTACTATTTACAGACAAGTCTTTTTCGATATAAAACACTTGTGTAAGCCCGAGGTTCACTATAGTTTGCACGCTGCAGTGCGATTACACAATTTGGGACCATCATTTTGCATCCCTACCAATGGAAAAATCACTGGAATTCACTTTGTGTGGGTTTTATTGTACGCTCCTCTGGCCTAACCGCACCACTTGGAAGCTGCTTCACTTTTAAGCACCAGACCTATTTATAAATTTCAACTAAGCAGAGGAGAGGATGCCTCCTTTACAGTGAATTCTCCCCCTCACACACACACAAACAAACTCACGTGAGATTAATATTAGCTGCAGTTCATTTTGGATAAAGCTGTTTATATGAAGAACATAGGTTCCCCCCCCATTAATAAATAAATTAATAAATAATAATAATAATAAAACTCCACAATGCCATTTTAAAATGCTGGACATAGTTTCCCCCAATTTCAATTGCTCTCGCTCCCTGAGCATTTATCAGCTACCTGATTAGAATTTGTTTCCACACAAACCATTGATCATCAGCCTATTACTAGGCAAATGACAGTTAATTACCCACTACATTAACCACTGGGACCTGAGACCTGCTTCTGCTGCCATCAGTCAACATGATAAATGTGGCAAGTTCAGTAATGCATGGCCAGCCCTGAGCTGCCTGCTATAGTGTGAACAACCCTCAATCTCACTTCCAGGCCCAGGAAAATCTATGGCAATCTGCATAATTACAAGCTCTGGGTTAATAACAGACAAATGATTTGTTGCATCTAAACAAAGTCCTTGGAATGGGCCCGGTCTCCTGTGGCTGCCCAGGCTGCTGTTCTGCCACTGGTGTACTTTCCTGTACAATGCGCACAAAACAGATCTCTGATGCTATATCCTTCCAATCTGTTGCCCTCCAATTTATGGATTCTGCATATGTGATTTTTAATCATTAAAGAACTCTTGAAGCAATATTATCTTAATTATTCTCTGCTGTAACCAGGGAATTAGGCTTCAGATAAAATTTTCTTCTTCTGTGCACTTTCCCTGCCTCGCTGGAGGCTCCATCAGTTTTCATCTACACCTGGACTCTGAAATCCTAATGATGAATTATTGCCCCTTTTCCTAAGAGGGCGAACCTTACAAGGGAACGTTCTACTGAACTGTCAGCTCACAGACTGAGTGCGGAGATGCGGAAATCTGATCTAATTTACTGCAAAACGATGCATTTGTTAGACTTTCTCCTCAGTTCTGCCCAAGCATCAAGAGATCAGTCAACAGCCACCTTCGGGTACTCCTTTGTGTGAGAGCACGTACCAGACTCTCCAAATCATACTTTTTTGGTTCCCCCTCCCCCCACCCCGAAACTGCATACTGAAACAAGATTTTACTTTATGAATTCAGAATGTTACTGTTAAAAAGAAATGATTGTTTTCTAACAGTCTCCTTGTTCAAACTGATGCACGGAGAGACAGACTCCCAGGTCTGCTCTTGTTTATCCAAAGAATGTCATGTATTTATACCGCTGCCTCCATTTTTACCCAACGCTCATGTTCTTCTTCTCGGCTGTTATTTGAATGGTTAAGACTCAGCAGCCTCTGGTGCTGGAACTAGTGGTATTGCTTAGTATCAGTGGTACTGCCGCACTCTCTGGCTTGAAGTGGTTTCCATTATATACAGGGTTTACAGTTTGGTTCAATGGCTCTCAGCACCCCCATTATAAAACTTGTTCCAGTGCCCCTGCTCCCTTCTATATTAAAATGTAGTTACACTGTGTCCAGGCTATCCCTAGGGGACATGATGTTGGTCCTTACTGATATCCCTTAGACTAGAGAATTTATTAGACAAGCCTAGCTTTTCTCTAGAATTTTTGAGTCAGCCTCTCAAACTGTGTTTAAACTATATTTTAAGAAATTAAGTACAAGTGTTGTAGCAATCAGTGACTGCAAGCAAACAAATATTCATTTACAAATACTGGAAGGATGTAGAGCATGGTGCTCAAAAAACAAATGAAAGCCCAACACGCATCACCACCACAAAAACAAACCCATAAGATACAACATAATTATGTATCATACTATTGACTCTGCTTTGGTGGATTTCCTGAATAGAAACCTGAAGGTTAAGTACAGTGTTTAATTTGTAATGAAAGAGGTGCCAGGGCTCAGCCCCGCCACAAATTAAACACTGATGCACCCCTATCCCACACATTCAACCCTGCCTAGCCCCCATGCACCCCTCCATTCCACACACACTCTCTGACCTGCCTATGCCCATACACCCCCCCAGACTACACCCCATCCCAAACATAGCCCCGCGCCCCATGTGATTGTCCTAGGGGGGCTGGTGCTTTGGTTTCCAAATGGGGCAGGGGACATGGAACAGCAGTGCGCTGCCACCCCCCATCCCCATTGCTCTCTCAATGCTGGGAGGGGTGTTAATTTTCCTTCCTGCCCGATCCATTGCTCCTGTACAAAGGGGTTGCAGGCCCTGCCATCTGAACCCGGATCGCTCTCCTCTCGGGGCACCTGCCGGGGAGGAATCCCTTAAGGGGGGGAAGAGCACCTCACCCCTCACGCAAGGGGGTTCAGGATCGGGCCCTGCTCTCACTTTCTCCCAGAAGCTGTGGGCGAGGCGGCTGCAGCCCCAGCGCAGAAAGGATACTCTGTGGCCAGCATGAGTCTCCTACTGCCTGCGCTGGGATTGGTAACTGACATGGCAAGCCCAAAGGTCCCAGGTAAGCCCTGGAACACGTTAAGCACTGCCCAGAGGTGCCGGGTCTATGACCTGCAAGCCTAGAGGTGCCACCTGAGCACAAATTAAGCACTGGTTACCTCAGAGTTATGAACACCAAAATTACTAACTGACAGGTAAACCACACACCTCATTTGGAAGTATGCAATCAGGTAGCAGCAGAGACAAAAAATAAAATAAAAAGAGAGAGAGAAGCAAATACAGTACAGGACTATGTTAAACATAAACTACTAAAAAAAAGGAAAAGTTTTTAAAAAAGATTTGACAAGGAAACTGTTTCTGTGCTTGTTTCATTTAAATTAAGATGGTTAAAAGCAGCATTTTTCTTCTGCATAGTAAAGATTCAAAGCTGTACTAACTCGATGTTCAGTTGTAAACTTTTGAAAAAACAACCATAATGTTTTGTTCAGAATTCTGAACATTTCAGAGTTATGAACAACCTCCATTCCCAAGGTGTTCGTAAATCTGAGGTTCTACTGTAATTACACTAAATTTCACCACATTTCTAACTTAACTTGCATGTTAACTGTATTAAATTTCCCTCATCATCAGGTAAATTAGTTCCATGTATCCTAGGATTTGTAAGAGGAAGTGAGGTCTGTGATATTAGCACAGTGCTGGTTGCCAGAAACTGAGTTTTAAGCTTGGATCTGCCACTAACCCACTGAATGACCTTTGACAACTCACTTAAACTGTCTCAATTTATTCATATGTTAAATGAAGACAGGACCTAATCCTCAGATTACATTATCCCCATAGAGGAGTTGTTTGAACAAACTTTGAGAGAGAATACTTGGCACATTTAAAACAAAACACTTTCTTATTCTACTGTACAGAGAGTGGGGAAACAGTACACCCCAAAATGTTAAATTTTACCATATGCTGACTGAAATCAATGATCAACCACTCTCCTTGTATGCATGTGTCCAGCTCATTGACTTCAACAGAAGCTTCATATATGTATGTAACGAAAAGCAGAATTTGGCCTTTGGCAAATATGTAATCAGTACAATATACTCTGTAGGAAAGCAAAAAAAAAATATCATGTAAAAGAGCCTAAAAATTAATTTATCTACCTCTCATAATCTAAGGCTCTAGATTAAAAACATGGGAAAAACATATTTTTTTTTAAAGGACATGTTATTTTAATATGATGAGGATGGTTTAAGGCAGCGCTTCTCAAGCTATCTGATGTGGAGGACCGGCAATTTTTTTTCCCAATGTGCCAGGGACCAGTGCCATATTATTATCCTATTCGACGCTCTTATGAGGAAACTCACTGCGGACCAGCAGTTGATGGCTCGTGGACCGGTGCCGGTCCGCGGACCACCACTTTGAGAAGCACTGGTTTAAGGGATTAAGGGGAGCTTTTCAAAGTGTCATACAGGATTTAGGAGCACAAGCCCCATTGATTTTCAATTGTACTCCTAAACCCCTTAGGCAATTTTGAAAATTTCCCAAAGTAAATTTTACAGAAATTGAAGCAAGTAGATTTGCCATGTTTTTACAAGGGGTGCAAATATTTCACTCTATCCATCCTCAGCTTCCTGGTACAGTTGTATAAGTGGTCACTATAAAATGAAAAGTACTTTTAGCAAAGGGAAAAAAGAAAACTGCTCCATGTTTTCACTGAAGTTAAGCCATGCATCATCCCTGGAGGTGAAGGAGACAGAGTTCAAATTCAGCTTGCTTATTCACATACTGCCTGATTCAGCACCCACTGAAGCCAATGGAAAGACTCCCTGTGACCTGAACTGAATTAAGCTCTTAGATTTGAGCTGAACTTTACCCTAGTGATCAGTAATGGCTGTGAAAACAGGGAGACCTTGGGAAAAAAAGGAAAGGGGGGAGCATTGGTGGAAGAATAGAAAGGGAAATAATGAAAACCTCTTGACAGTAGGTAAAAATTACCAGTTTTCAAACCCTGGATTTATTTCTATCTGTGCCTATACTTGCACCGACATTGTTCGCCGAAAAATCTGCCCTTAAGAGGCCTAGTCGAAGATGGTGGATACTAAGTACCTTTTGAAATCCCTGGCCACAATTTTGGGTGTGGAGCATTTGAAAAACCTGTCCCTTATATCATAAGTGGGATGAAAGAGTGCCAAAACTATGGTCCTGAACCGTGCCACAGGTCTTCTAAAATCCAAGGCTGTATCCCTGTTTGCCTTGTTAAAAATGCTGTTTAAAAAGTGGGCAGTTCTAGCTACACTGCATGATTTAGCTGTGTTTTAAACTTAGTGGAGGAGCTACAATAGGTAACTGAATCTCTCCCACCCCAACACCTTTTATTTTACTTTTTAACAAGCCCAGGCATACAGTACATGGAACTCGGCCTCAGAATTGTGTTAATTTCCACAACACAATCTGTTCTGAGTTGGAAGGCTTAGGGGTTTGGTTTCAGACTCAAAGCTCAGCTCAAGTTGCAGCGCATCTCAGGATCAGTCCCATGGTTCGTGATTTTTTTTTTTTTTTTTTTTTTTAAAGTGAACCTGGGATGATTTATGGTTGCATTTCAAAGCCACAGAAAAGTTGTTGGTGAAGGATGGTTATAGCCTCATAGCAGTCACTGTGTTTTTCTGTTTAGTCTGTCGAGTTTGGCCCTGATCTTTTGACACTATGTACATGAATTATCTGTTTTGGCTTCAGTGGCACTATTCCTGAGCCTAAAATTAAGCATATGCACAGGTATTTGCAGGATGGTTTGTAACCTGAACCTCAGAAGATGTGAGTTTTAAGCTGAAACTGCTCTGTTTCACATACTTCCAAAACACACTAATACTGTATTTTGGGCAGCAAATGAAGTGACGATAAGCAGGCCAAGTAAAAAATAACGCCTAAATTAAACTCCAATATTTAAAACATTCTTTCTTGCCCCACTTCTATACTGCGCACAGCGTGGCACCCGAGTACCTAATTCAGTGTAAAAAAAAGTCATTTTTTAAAATGAACACCACAGATGCATAGCACAGGGTAGATCAGTGTGTGGGGAGAATAAGGCCTTGGCTACACTCGCGGATTCACAGCGCTGCCTCTCCGAGGGGAATAGCTTGCAGCGCTGCGAGTGAGCGTGCAGCGCTGCAGGCGCTGATTACACTGGCGCTTTACAGCGCTACACTCGCTGTGCTCGGGGGGGGGGGGGCGCGGGGGGGTTTTTCACACCCCTGAGCGCAGCAAGTGCAGCGCTGTGAATTGCCAGTGTAGCCAGGGCCTGAGTGTTTGTCTACACTTGAAATGCTATAGCGGCACAGCTGCTGTAGCACTTCAGTGTGGATGCTCACTACAGTGACAGGAGGGGTTCTCCCGGTCGGTATAGGTAATCCACCTCCCTGAGAAGTGGTAGCTAAGGGTATGTCTACATTTACAGAGTTTTTGTGTTGTAAGTTTCACCAGTGATAGGGAACCAGTGAAAGAAAAGTGCTGGTTTGTGTACTCACTTAATTCCTCAGGCATCAGAGAGTGTTTACACTAGCACAGGGGTCGGCAACCTTTCAGAAGTGGTGTGCCGAGTCTTCATTTATTCACTCTAATTTAAGGTTTCGCGTGCCAGTAATACATTTGAACATTTTTAGGAGGTCTCTTTCTATAAGTCTGTAACATATAACTAAACTATTATTGTATGTAAAGTAAATAAGGTTTTTAAAATGTTTAAGAAGCTTAATTTAAAATTAAATTAAAATGCAGAGCCCCCTGGACTGGTGGCCAGCACCCGAGCAGTGAGTGCCACTGAAAATCAGCTCGCGTGCCGCCTTTGGCACGTGTGCCATAGGTTGCCTACCCCTGCACTAGCAGCACTTCCATCGCAGATGAGAGCAGCGCTGTAGTGCAGCTCTCTCGATAGGTCTTGGGAGGTGGGGGGTGAGCGGAAGGCATTCTGGGTCCCTGCTCAGTGCCCCGTCCTGCCCTGCTTCATATCTCAGGAGCCCCATTACTTCCTTGTTTCTTCTGTGGCATTTTTTTTTTTTTTTAAACCTCCTGCTGTCTGGCTGCTTTCCCCGCCACATCTACAAACAAAGGGAAAGGGAGCTTCAAACTTCCCAGGGCTTACAGAGGGAGAGGCGGACTTCCGAGCATCAGAGCAGCAGAGATACTGGCCAGAGTGGTCACTTTTGGAACTGTGGGAGAGGCCAAAAGGTGTTTACACTGCTAGAACATGTCTTCACTTTCACAGCAGCGCAAAAAGAACAGCGGTAAGAGCTGTATGCCTCTCGTGAAGGTGGTTTTCTTTTTGTGGTGAAACTTCTGAGTTTCACCACAAAAAGTCATTAACAAGTGTAGATGCTCCTGTGATTTTAGCGCAAAAAAAGCGACTTTTTATGCTTTAAATGGTAAGTGTAGACATACCCTCAGTCAACAGAAGAGTTCTTCCGTCCACCTAGCACCGTCTACACTGGGGGTTAGGTCAGCTTCACGAAATCACTCAGGGATTTTTCACACCCCTAAGCAACGTAGCTGGGTCGACTTAACTTTTGTGTGCAGACCTGGCCTGAGTGCCAATGCACTCTCCATGAACTATCCCTGTAGAATTTCAGAAAACCTAGTCCATCCTTTTGCCATACCAACTGCATGTGATAGTTCTCTATATAAGGCCTTGTCTGCACTTAAAACTTATACCAGCATAGAAATGTCAGTCAGAGGTGTGATACAACCATTTCCTTGATGGACTCAGCTACGCTGACAACAACCCCAGTATAGACGCAGCTAGGCGGACAGAAGAGTGCTTCGGTTGATGTAGCTAACACTGTTTGAAGAGGCGGTGTTCCTATAACAGCAGAAAAACTCCTGTCAGCGTAGGCTGAGTCTGCATGAGGGGGCTCTGTAGCGTAGACATAGCCTATGATTAGCAAGGATGAATTCTGGTTTTTCAAAACCCTTGAAACAATGCATCCATGATATACTGTAGATTTTTAACTACATTCTTTATAATCAGACCCCATGTATCTCATGGCACTTGCTGCAGAAATGTGCTCCAAAAACTAGCTGTATCTACACTATAGGTGCTAGTGATTTAGCTATAGAGCAGTATCTATGTTTCTCTAAAGCCTGTAGTATAGGCACAGACTACACGGACAGAAGGGATTTTTCCATAGCTGTTGGAGCTCCAGCTGTGCCTGAGATACATTAGTTTGGTTGGCTGAAGCATTCTTCCATTGACCTAACTACACCTAAGGGGTTAGGTTGGTATAGCTACTGTGTTGAGAGGGGAGGATTTTTCACACCCAAGCACTGTAGCTACACCAATGTTTTAAGTATAGACTAGGCCTCAAGCTTTCATTTTAGCAAGTATTTCTAGCCTTTATCTTTGCAAAGCCTTAAAAGCATGATGGAGTATAACGGATGCCCTACCATCTTCCTGAGTCTGTGGACAGCATGACACACAGCTTGGAGGTGTAAATGATGCCATTTGTCTCAATGGAGTGTTAATTCTCAAACCTACATAAAACTGTTTTGCTGCTGATCATGTGAGGAGAAACACCCAACTAATGTGCTTATGCCAAAATCACTCAGGTACCAAAAGCCCCTTCTGGATCCTATTCAGCAGCTATAATTTTCCTCTTAAATTAAACACATGCTTTAGATTCTAGCCTAATTTACTGTGGTCTCTGAAAAATTTACTGTTAGTTGTTTTTTTAAAATCCTGATACATGCTCGTCTCTAAACGCATTTAGTTAGGCCATGTCTACACTAGTGAGCTTAAAGTGGCACAGCTGTACCAATGCTGCTGTAAGATTGGTCATGTAGCCGCTCTATGCTGACAGGAGAGAGCTCCTCAACAAGTGCCGGTCGCTCTCCCACCAACACAGTGCTGTGCACACTACCACATATGCTAGTGAAGTTTATGTTGCTCAGGGGGTGTTTGTTTTGCTGGCATAGGTGGTAGTGTAGACATGGCCTCAGTTTAGGGTGACCAGCCAGCAAGTGTGAAAAATCGGGACGGGGTGGGGAGTAATAGGAGCCTATATAAGAAAAAGACCCCAAAATCGGGACTGTCCCTATAAAATCGGGACACCTGGTCACCCTATCTCAGTTAAAAAACAAAGAAGATAATATTGCGTATGCACAGTGGTGCATGCACTGATATTTTGGAAATAAAGCCAAGTTAAAAACAACCTCACAAAGTATTTGGGGATCTGTTTTGCTCCACCATTCACGCATCATGATATGCTTAAACTTCTATCGGTAAAGTCAATATTAACATTACAACTATTCTCACATAGGCCCTATGTAAACCTCATCTTTCTACATATGCTTTACTCCATCTACTTGCACAGACTGAATCTCGCAATTTGGAGATATTCAACAGATATATTTCTACTGTCAAACTATAGAGTAATCTAAAAACAAATTTAAGGCCATGTACCAGTTATTTTAGTATTTGAAATGGGCCTGGAACCATACTTCCCAAACCTGAGAGGTGTTTTAGATCCAGGCCCATATCTCTGCATTATACAATTACTCATGCACTATATCATTAATTATTATGTGTTAATAATGTATCCAACTTTATAGGCCATATTGAGGGCTGCAATTCAAATTACAAAAGTCAATGGCAACGGAGAAGTTCCCTTCTCCCACCATCCAGTATCATTTGGAGGTGCAAGAAATGAAGTTAGTCAGAGGCAGAGGAACACTACTCTATTTTCAGCAATGCAAGGGTCACAGTGGTACTTACACAGGCTATAATTGTAGTGACAGCTAGGTTAACACTCAGTGAATGCAGCATAGTCTATTTGCCTGCTTGTAAAACCCTCATATGCATTATCTGAAACCCTCACAAAGATTAATGTATGTAGCCTGAAAACACCCTATGAGGTAGGACAGTACTATTATCCCCAATTTACAAAGGGGGAACAAAGGCACAGAGAGATTAAAAGATTTCCCCAAGGTCACACAGGATTTCCATGGCAGAGTCAGGAACTGAGTCCGGGTCCCAGGCCAGTGCTTGAACCAAAAGACTACCTCTTTGCCTTGGGGACAGGAAAGAGGAGGAAATCAAGGACCATTCTAAGTGCCTCAAGAGCAGGTAACCTGCATTTAAATTGCCCCTGCTCCCTATCTCCTACCTGCTCACTCATCCCAAAGAGTGAATTCCACTCAGTGCCTATAAAAAGGCCTGTACTTCCTTTTGTAAGAGGGCATCCTCCTTTCAAGCTCATTAGTGTTAGGTGCCTTCAATACCCAATGCACCCAAGAATCTTCAGTACCAGCTGGAGCGCTGCCTCAAAGTACAAAATATTTTGGGGTGCATTTCAGACTCACCAGGCACACAGCTGAATAGAAGCAGGCATATCTTTCAGGCCAAAGACTGAAGGAGGGAGGTAGGAAGAGAAGGAAGGAATTGGATGGACAGAAACCTCATAGCTAGGGTAGTTCACAGTTGGCCAGGCCCTTACTGGCTTAATTGGCGATAGCAATTCATTGTTTTTCAGGCAAGTAGGTGTGAAGCCCTAAGTGGTGCCTATTAAGCTTGCCCCTGGGAGTGCAGGAGGGACTGAAATTAAAATAAATATAGATAATTAGCTGCCTAACTTGAGGAATGTAATATATAGCTATTTTTTATTTTCCCCAGAAGGTGACAGTGAATATAGAATCTCTGGCTAAGAAATCCACACACAGACTGTCAGGTAAACACACCTTGACATGGAATTGGAGATTAAGTTAATAGTTATAAGAGATCGTGTAATAGAGTCTATAGCTATTTCACTGGTGACTGTGAACAATGTAGCTACAGTGTCTCTCTCCCTTGGTGTAACAGCAAAGACGGCTGCTAGACTCTGAAAATAAATTATGCCATGCTTTATTAAATGGTAAACAGCTGTTCCAGCCACAATACAGCACATGCTAATTGAAGAATGCCTTAAGCAGTCCTGTAATAAAAAGCTTTTTAAGAGTTGGAGGGGGGGGGGGGAAGTCTAGTGCCATGACATACTTACTATCATAGGTTCCCTTATTTAAAATTCAACACATGGGTCATTCAAGGTGAGACGTATACTCTGAAAGAGGAACTACAGTAATGAACATTTAAGAATCATTAGCAGGCTCTTTCATGCCATGGTGCTGTAGGCAAAGACATGCTTAGGTAGGAAGTAGCAGTGCAGCCACAAGCTTCTCATCAGGTTTCCATGTCTTGTTTTGCTTGGAAATATGTAGAAGTGAATGCAAAAGCTGCAGGGATAAATTACTCCCAGCCCATAACCATCACCGTTCATGGAGAACTTGTGAGAGAATCTGAGCTACTGCATTCAGGAAAGGAGAGGCACAAAAGGGGGAAACATAACAGGAGATAGGCGCTATTGGGACAACTAAGGCCCTGATCCTGCTATGCGTCCACATGGGTGGATCTATGTACCAGTGCACAGCCCCTGCAATGTCAGTGGGACTTAGGGTGACCAGAGGAGAGGAAGAAAATATTGGGATACATTGGTTGGGGGGAGAGGAGGGTCCGCCAGCGGAGGGAAAAAAAAAGCCGAGTGCTGCCAGCGGAGCAAAAAAAAACCTGCCGGCGGAGCGAAATGTCAGGACAAAGATCAGTCGGGACACGGGACAAACACCTAAATATCGGGACGGTCGTCTGGTCACCCTAGTGGGGCTCTGCAGGTGAACAGGAGGCAGTTTCAGGATCGGAGACAAAAACTCTTGTTCCTAATGTGGCAGTAGTTGCTTCCGACATGTAGATATAATTGTGCTTTGTACTAAAACAGTCATGATGGAGCAGCAATGAAATTCTGGAAAAGGGAAAGTGTTTAAAGCAGGGGGCTAAGAGATCAGTATTTCCTGGTCTCTGCAGTAACTTACTGTGTGACGTGGAGCAAATCACATCCTCTTTGAACCTCAATTTACCCATCTGTGAATGGGGTTTTACTTACCCACATTATGGGGTCACTGAGAAGTTCAGTTTGTAAAAGTCCTTTAAAAGCCATGAATGATATATACTATGAAAATGACAGTTATGACATTATTTTGAGCAGCTTCACATTGATATAAACATTTGTCCAAGAATGAAATTATTTCAGGGACATAGTATTAGGAATACAAATCATCTGCTTTACAGAAAACTGCTTGCAGAGTTAGACTAGGGTTCTGTGTGCATGTGTATATAACAATAGGAAAACATTCTTGCAGGAGAATTAAAAATAGATTTAAGGCAGCACGAAAAAGAGCCATGTGTTCATTACTGTACCATATAATTACATTTATTATAATTTGAAATCCTCCCCTCCCCCCAGCCCCAAAAATATTTTAAGGCAAGAGCTACATGATGAGCAAGGGGAGATTTTAAAGTCTTTTTAAAATAATGTTTGCTATAAAAGAAACATTTAGAAATTAAGAAAAGGAAGGGGAATCAAACCATCAGACAAAATACATGTAATTCACTTTGTTCATAAAAATCTAACAATGTGCTTGAAAATTCATGAAGTAAAGCAATTTCTTAATAGAAATTTCCTATAGAAACGGAATTGGGTTACGTTTGCCTTCACTGGACTATGTGTGCATTTCCTTTATAAATAAAAGCCGCAGTATCCAAGGTATTTCCTTTGTTGTGTCACCTTTAGGACTTACTATTTGAAGTATTCCACTGAAACAGCTATGCTAGGTGTAGTGTTTAGAATTTTAAGTAAAACCTTAAACAGTTACAAATCAAAGCATCAAGCAATTTTGAAGAAGTGCATACAGTATATTTACTGATACTGCATGCATTTGCAGTGTATAGATCTATATATCAGCAACGTGTATACACAAAACCTGATTACAGCTTTGGCGTAAAATTATTCCAAGAATGAAAGTAAAATATAAACATTAGAGAAAGGCAATTTAAAAAAATAATCACACTTTCAAAAGATGAGTATTCACACTGTTCACAGTTGGTTCTAGAAACATGCTTTCAAAATATTACTCAGATTAAGATACACATTTGCCTGATATTTTTCTACCATTGACCCAATTATTTCAATAAAAAGTTGCACTGAAAATAGGACAGACCTGTGAATTAAAAAAAAAAAAAAAATCTAAGTAACCCAGCCTCTTTCTTCATTGATCTAATAAGCGGTTTAGGCTTTATGATGGTTGGCATTTTCCAGACATGCCAGAGTTTACAACGTTTTTTAACTATGCTTTTTTCCCCCTCGTGCATAGACTGTTTGAGGAAATCCTATACAAAAAACCCCACCCAAATCTGTAATTAATTTCTCTGCAAAATGCTACTTTTTAATTAAACCAGCCTGATCATGAATGGAGGATAATGTTAGAAGCATTATAAATAGCGTAAAGTTAGGAGGAGAGCAAAATTTCAAACAATGGGCAGGTTAATACAACTGCATACATTAGAAACATCTCAATTATTGCATCCATAAAAGCAGAACCTAAAAAGCAGCATTTCATAAGAAAGTGTCATGTTGACATATATTGCTCATTAAAAAAGGTGCCGTTTGAATGTGGGTTACTGTTCTTCATATGCATGAATATTGGCAACACACGGTGGGAAAGGAAAGCCCTCGAGATTTCATGTAGTTTGAATATTTAATGTAACAACAGTTTGCTCCCTAATAAAGAGAACCAAGAACATTTGGGAGCATAGAACATATATTTGCCCTTTTTTTTTTTTACACTTAACATAACTGTGTATCGGTGTTTTGTATACAAATCTCAAAGCGTGCTGTTAAAATAATAGTGACCACAGATAATAGCTGCTATTTAACGCAAGCCACATGCACTGTAAGTTTCATCCCCACCCAGAAAATACTGACTAGTATATATAATATATTTATATACCTATTCACATACACTAACCTACTAGTTATCTCTGCTTACACTAAGGCTGTCAGGAAACTGTCAGCTGTAAAGGCGATAAGGTGGGCAGTTTAAAGAAGATACTGAAGCCTTAAGCTTCTTAATGTGCCAAGAATCAATCCCATGAAAGCAAACAACTTGAAAAAGGGTTATATGCGTTTAGGAAATCTGTGAGCTCCCCTTGCTTTTGCCAGAGCTGGAGCTAGCGCTAGAGTTTTCTCACCCTAACGACCCCTGAAGCAGCCCGGAGGGATTGTGAAACAAGGCCGTTACACAAGGCAGCTTGCTAATTGAGAAGTTGATCGGGGGTAGAGAAATCCTGCTTTAGCATGTTAAGTGTCGAAATCAAGCATGACTAGATTGACGTCGCCAAATCACTGTCTAGAGGCCACTCCAAGCCAGGAGCAGCAGGGCTTTTCACACCTGATAGGCCCTCACTCTATCTACATCAAGTCACATTAAGAAAGGAATGTATTACAGAACTGTAGCTTGTGCCCCTTAAGAGCATTACTTGTATTGTCTAATTGCAGCTTCATAGTTTCCTAAAAGTAGCAAAAGTGCCTAAGTGTCAGAACTATGCATTACCTGTTCCACTCAGAGAACCAACTTCATCTCCTCACCAAAAAAGAAAAAGGATCCCTCCATTCCAGGAGACCGATTAAATGAAATAATTCGTTATCTGATAGTAAAACACATATGTACAAAAAAGAGATTTGGTTAACATCACTTTGGATAATGCAGGTATTCAGAAGAACTGGGCCAGTTTTCAAAGTAAGCTGCTGTAACAAGAAGCACTTTAGTTGGTGCTTTTCATAGTCTCATATTAACTCACTAATCCTCAAAGCAGTCTTGCGAAGTAGGTAAGCATGAGGGCGGGGCTATAGGGGACAGTTTCCGGGCATAGCTCTACTGGAATAATTATCCTGCTGCAATGGAACCAGGATAAGTCCCTCTGTGGACATTCTATTCCGGAATAAAATCAGGTTGATTCCAAAAGAGAGTGTCCACATCGGGACTTATACTGGTATAACTACAGCAGGATAATTATTTGGGTATAGCTATATTGGGAAATTTCCTCTTGTAGACAAGCCCTGACCCTTCGTCTGAGAGAGAGAGAGAAACTGAGACAGAGAAGTTCAGCAGAAGGGTTTCAACTGTACAAATTAAGTGCTGAACTCTTACCAGTTTTCAATGAGAGCTGTTGCCTAACTGTCCTTTGTACCTTTGAAAATCCTCCTTGTCAGTAGTGACTGTACCAAGAGCCCGTGCATTCCCTCTAGGATTAGAACTCTGCAGTTCCCAGCCCCCAGTCCTTGGCTTGCAGCTATTCTAAAAGAGCTCAGTTCTTAGCTTCTTGCATCATCATTTAACCCAGCCACACAATAGTCCAGGTACTCTTGTCACCACATGGAGTAGATAATGTTTTCACCCCTCAGCTTACTACAGGTAAAATTTGAACAGAAAAGGAAATACATTGGCCTGTGTGGCCAGCCTGTGAAATTCATTGCTAGAGGTGGCCATAGTCAAGTACCGTAGGCAGCTTCTAAAAAGGCCTGAGTAAATTTTTGACCAAAAAAATCGTTATCGATGGAGCACAATCTAACCACTGTGCCTTTATGTAAGTCCATTGGGGCAGGAACTGCCTTTTGTTTCATGTTTGTCTAGTACCTAGAACAACAGGATGCTGGTATATGATTAGGACCTCTGGGCACGATGGTAATACTAATAATAATAATCAGCAGGTAACAAACCCAAGACGTTCTGTAGATTATTGAGGCCTCTCCCGTGTGAGCTAAAGGGGAACTATGAAAGCGGTAAGTAGCAGGCTATTGCAGCTTCAGGGGCACAACTAAGGGTACATCTGCGCTGTAATTAAAAACCCGTGGCTGGCCCATGCCAGCTGACTTGGGCTCGTGGGGCTCAGGTTGTGGGGCTGTTTAACTGCAATGTAAACATCCAGGATCAGCCTGGTGACCGGGCTCTAGCACCCTGGAACGTTTGAGAGTCCCAGAGCTCAGGCTGCAGCTCGAGCTAGAACATCTACACCGCAATTAAGCAACCCCACAGCCCGAGCCCCAAGAAGCTGAGTCAACTGGCATGGGCCAGCCACAGGTGCCTGATTGCAGTGTGGGCATGCGGTCAAAGGAGACATCACATTAGAGCAGGTAACACTTTTTAAAATTTCATGACATTTCTTGAAATTATTTCTGTTCTGCAGAATATGAAAAGATCTCATTTTTCATTTGTTTAAAAATACAACACTTGTATCAATATTATTGAAACCAGTAGTAACTCCTTCGCTAACAGTTCTGACCATGGCTTCAATAAACATTTTGTTGATAAAAATAAAAAAAAAAGTCAACTTCAAAAGAGAGGCCATTGGAAAAAAAATTGTTTGAAAACCATCAACTGGCTCTAGCTGTACATAGTGTCTGGTAAGCAGTGTATTACACATTTTAAAATAGGGGTCATCAAATGACATGTTTTAGGGTATCAGCTGTAAACAGTGGGGAATCAGGGTAGAATCTTCCCTTCCCAGCAGCATTCTCCACCCCTTAAAACACACCCCAACAAATCCTGATAGCTTTTCACAAATTGGCCTGTTCTCTTCCTTCCCGCAGTCCCTTCCACCCCCCATTCCTCTGAAGTACTGGATGTTGGCTAGTCACTGCTAAAGCTGAGATGCCAGGCTTGATGGACTGAACCAGTATGATTAAATCCGATGTTCCTAGGTATCCTTCTGGGATAGTAGAAGTAGGAATGCTGTTTGGTTCCTACCAGAGTTACAACTTCAAGTCACCAAAGATTAGCTGTTATTACAGCTTATCCCTTCCTTTCCTGTTGTGATGGTCAGTGGCAGACAGCATGGCAGGCAGTGCTGCAAGCATAGACAAGCTTAAAGTGATGGGAAATGATAAGAGTGCAGGAAAAAGGTGAATAAAGAGATCTTTCTCTTCCTAGGCAAGAGACCAGGTAAAGCTCATCCTGCCTGAGACTATTCATGTCATATTCCATAGGAATCTTGCTGGGGGAGTGGGATACAAATTAACAAGGTACAAATGACATTAAAACGAGCATGATACTAATGCAATAACTTTTTTACAGTCGCTTTAAATAGGCCCCATGTTTACTGCTGTCTACTATAGCAATATTTTTTGTTACTAGTGTTTGGCTTTATTATGGTATGGCATGCACCCCTCTGTGTGGGTTGGGGTGGGCAGAAAATAGGATAGGTGCACACGCTCCCAGGGAAAACAGTTTAGTTTTTTTTTTTAAACTGAAATATTTAAAGTGATATGAAATGCAAAATATATAAACAGAAGTGAGCATGATGGGAGAAAGACATAGGGCCAATTGTAGGCATTTTGTGTCCCCCCCCCCCCCCCCGCCACACACACATGCCTGCCTATTTTGAATGTGTGTGGGAAGGAGACTCTTCAGCTACCAGCAACCTCCTCTGCTACAGAAGTTGTGCTGGGATCTATCAAAGGTGCCATCACTCCAAAGATTTACTCCACCAAAATTTTCTCTAAATAAGAGCAGGCTTCATGGCTGTAGAGGCCAGAGCTGCCAGAAGGTGGTGTGTGTATTCTGGTGAATTTTCAAATATCTCAATTCTCTGTTTCCCTGTACCTTGCATAGTCATTTACAGCAGTGCACACTGGATGTAACATATAACTGAATCAGAATGGTAGCATTTTATATGGAATTGTTCACTGCTACACATGATTCCACTAAAGGGCCGGGCAACAGAGCACCGGCCTTTTGTCTTCATATTCCAGTTGTTAAAGTAGACTTCAGAGTAGCTGGAAGTATGAAGGTAAAGTGACTGAGCGAGACAGCATCTTTGCCCTTTCCAGCAAGCTCAGAGCTGTAGCATGTCTGTCACGGAAATAAATAAAATCCGTTAACCTAAATTGCAGATCATTTCTTGCTTTTCTCCTCCTTACATTTCTTTACTCCCTCCCCACGCATTTCTCTACTTCCACCTGTATACTCATTCCGCCCATCTCCAGCTGTTCTCATTTCTGTTTTCTCTCTTTATTGTTCTTCCTTAGAAACCAAAAAACACCCACCATCTCCTTTCCTTGTATTTTTGTCTCCTCCCACTTCATGCCCCTTCTCCAACGTCTATTCTCCTCACTCTTGCTTTATATATATTGTTCCTCTGATGCTTGACCAACCTCACCCACTCAAATGTAGTTCCTCTTCTCCTCCACTAGGGTTAATCTTTTCTCTAACCCACAAAGACTGGCAGTAGTACTGCTGAAGGTAGTGAGGGTCTGCTTCCTATTTCTTCTACACCCAACAGGCTGGCTGCCGCCACTATGGAGTGTGAAGAAAGGTCAGGTCTCGCCAGCCATGCAGCTCCACCAGTGGTAGTGCTAGTGGAAGTAGTAAAAACTCTGGTGGATTGTTTACAGTAGCTCTCTGATCACAAGCGGAGTTGTACTGATGAAAGACTCCCTGTAAATTTCCAGTGTAATATACTAGAAGTACAGGCATTGCCATAGGAGCAGAGATGGCATCTGGTCTCCAACAGTGGTCAGCAGCATATAGTTCAGAAGGTGGTGTGAAATCCCCACTACGGACAGTTATGCTCTAGCAGGTTGGTTGAAGCACAAGGGTTGGATATCCCCTAAAAAGAAAAAAAATCACTGTGGCCAGCAGCTATAGCAGTAACTCAAAAGAGAAGCCAGTTCAGATACCAACAGCCCACTCTGAGATACAAGCAAGCTTCTGGTGGCTCTGACACCATCAGTGGAAGCCTAGATGGCTCCCACACAGACACTTCAATCAAGCTTCCCATTCCCTCCTCTATAAAGGGAACAAACCACCCCTGAGACAGGTGGGGTAAGACTATAAAGTAATAGTTCTGGTTAAGGTGCTGGGTGTGTGTGTGGGGGGGAGGGAAGGTACCAAGTTCTTCAGGTTAAATGTGGTTCATATTGATTAAAAGTGGTAATTTTAGTGCATAGCTTGCTTTTGATTTTAAAGATGAAAAGAATCATGATCACAGACAGGCACATAAAGGGAAAACCGAAAGGAAAAATTCACTCCTGCTTTTAATTTTAATTGACGCTCAAGAAGCTGTAATCATGGGGCAGGCAGACATTTAGGACAACCAGTTACCATTCAAGACATGATACACACTGAAGGCCACCTCTACAGTACTAAAGCAGTTTGCAAGTGCAGCCAATTCTTGTACAGGCAATTTTACACTGAAGTCCAACCTGCCTCATTAGATTCAGTGCACAGACTTCCCCTCCCCCCGAAGTTCCCAGTGATCCATTTTGCTGCACTATGTCCCATACTATAAAAAGCCATTCTTTCTCAGTTATCCTGCCCAGTCAGACCCTTTTAGGATTTGTTACTGCTGTTCATTAACAGAGTATCAATTACACTCAAGACTTTAATTACTGAAAGATTATAATAAAGAGTATGGGTCTGGTTCTGCAACCCTTAGCCCCGAAAGGATTACAGTCCCATTGGCTTCAGTAGGTTGGATTCACCGTGTGCCCAGAATCAGACCTATGTTACCACACAAAGGCCTGGTCTACACTGGGAGGTGGGGGAATTGATCTAAGATACGTAACTTCAGCTACGAGAATAGCGTAGCTGAAGTTGACGCATCTTAGATCAAATTAAAATTACTTACTTCATGTCCTCGTGGCAGGGGATCGACGGCCGCAGCTCCCCTGTCGACTTTGCTTCTGCCTCTCGCCGAGCTGGAGTTCAGCAATCGATGGGAGAGCGATCAGGGATCGATTTATCGCGTCTACACTACATGCGATAATCGATCCCCAATAGATCGATCACTATCCGCCGATCCGGCAGGTAGCGTATACCTACCCAAAGAGTGAGAGTTCAGAACCTCTCCACCCCCGCCCATTGTGTTGTACTTAGAAATAAAGAGGCAACAATGCTCTATTCCAGTGAAAAACACACTTATTAGCTGACCCTTATTGAGCAAGGGTGATGCTTTGTTTGTTTGTTTTTCTATAAAGCATTTTTCCCATTCTAACAAATTCCCCATGTCCTTATATCATTAAGGATGTGTTATTCTGCTTCCCAGATGCCCCTATGCATAGGTTGCAAAGTGTAGGAAGATGTGGAAGTGCGCATGCATTATTTGTATCTAGTCTGTCACAGCTACAAGCATTTCCCACAGAGCATCTCTCTGCCATTTGATAATCTATTACCAAGACCTGTTCAGAGTCCGGTAAAGAGACTCACTGCTTTCACCCCAGAACCACCGATGGTTCTGGGAAGCTGACAGACAAACCCGTCATGATTTCAATCCCAGGATGGTCTGAAGATACTTGTATCAAGGTTTAGATACATTCCTATCTTTTGGGGGCCATTTTAGCCGGGCTTACACTTCTTGTGAGCGCAAGGATACAGCTTAAAAAAAAAAAGTAGTTGAACTAGGCCTAAATTATTGTTTGTTACTGCTAGAATTGCAGAGTACACAGTATTTGTGGACAGATTTGAAAGGTCATAGAATGTAAAATCTAAGAATTGGTGAATTGGCCAAAAAGTTCATTAAATATTAATTCAAATTTTTCTGCTGAACTTGCTTCAGCTCTGTAAATGGCCTTTTTTGCATTCACTGGGATATTTTCAGAAAGCTACATTTAAAAAATTACTGACAGACATTAGTGAACACAGCTAATTTTAATTAAGATTGCAAAATATTCTAGAAAAATATTGTTGCATCAGAAACCTGATTTTATCAGCTATGCTTACCTGAGTAAATCAAAACATACTATATGAATGAAATTAGCTTGTTTTTTGAATCTTTACAAAAAATGCTGACTGTGCAATTAAAACAATAATTTTGCAATTTCTCAGATTTATTCCTTCTGTTCTTGAATGGGGGCGGAAGGTGAAATTTGTTATGAATTACCAGTTAAGCTCTATAATCTAGCAAAGGACCTGGGAAGACGAAAGGAAAATGGAAGTGAGACAATGTGAATCATGGATCACATTAAAAATGTTACGACTTAGTACCACACTTTATTTTTTTAGATTTGACAAGGCCTCATCCAATACCCATTGAAAGCCATCCATTGACCTCCATGGCATCAGGCCACAGGCACTGACCACAGAGTACATCTTTGCTCAGAAGGAAGAGGAGTGTGGGGGCTATTTTCTTAGTCCTAAAGTGAAATTTGACTCTTTGCGCTGACTTAGAATCCATGCAAACCCATTAGCCACAGTGTGATTGCATGACATTTAAAGTCAGGGCAAAATTTGGCCCATTGTGTCTGATCTTTATTACAGAGAATTTTAAAATTTTTAAGAGGAGGGAAAAAAAGCTGTTTTCTGGAGTAGAGTGAAGTCTGTTAATAAATGCATGTGGCCATTGTAACAATGGATCACTTACATTGCCCATCAAATATCCAGACAGAGGCATGTATCTAATGCCTTGTATTCATATGGTGGGAGCCACAAGGTGGTGCTGGAACACATAAAAGAGCTTTACCAGTGTGAGGAAATGATGTACTGCTGTTGGGTTTGCAATACAGATTCTTTTTAGGGAGCTGGTGCAAGCAGAAGGAGAATTTGTGCTTTGCCGTACTCTCTCTGATTAGTATCAATTCCTTCTGAGAAGCCTCCATCCTGTTTTAGGTCTTCTTCATAATTCCTCCTGCCCAGCTTTTAATGCCCCTTGGACAGTTTTGATTTCTGCAAGTATCTCTGTATTTTGTTCCATCTCTATTCAAGAGGAATACCAGTGGTTTCCCTGCAAGGAAACTCTATATCACTGCCAAAAGGTAACAGATCTGAAGGGTTTGCAAGTTGATTTTCTATTGGAGAAGAAATCACTGGCATAGAGTCTGGGTATTTACTTAGTGTAACTTGTTTTATGTACACTATATACATAAGCGCTTGAACAGAGGTGGACATGAACAGACAGAGAAGTAAGAGTGTCTTTCAGGAATGTCAGCCAAAAAACCAATGATCAATTCCCAGGGAACAACTCTGCCCTAAGAATTGACTCTAGATAGAGAGATTAAGGCAAAGAGCAAAATCTCCTGCAGCTTGCAACAGCTACCTTAAGAAACAAAAACAACAATACAGCATTTCTGTAAAGACTGAACAGTGCTCCCACACTAAGAAAGAGAACTATGTATACCAGTGCCATCTGGTGACTCCCACCATCACCATATTTATGGACGTGCACATCGGATGCAGGATTTTTATCTCCGTAGGATGTAGATAAACTTTTGTACAGCCGAGGAAGCTTGTATCACTACACCATATCATTTCATAATATGTACTTCTCTAAATTGTATGAACATAAATACATCTTTAATCGAGCAAAAAAAAAGAAAAAAAAAAAAAACAACCACCAACCAACCCCTCATACTAACTTAAATGGGGTACTTGCATTAGGAAGGTTTGTAGGACTTGCCCCAAAATAGCAATAAACATAATGGTATGCATAAAATTGGCCAGGAGCAAGAACAAGAGTGTCAGCACCAAAAATTTAAAAAATAATTAAAAGCTAATAAGCCATGAAGCTCACTATACAACAGCTCAACACCTTCTCTGGCTTGGATAGCTTTACAGTGATGGTTTTCCTCCCATTTTGGTCCATTCAGTGCCTTGTTTGGCAGGCTTGGCCCTGCTAATAGGAACATTTCTTCCATCTTGCAGCTTTTAATAACCTATTAAATAGTGTAGGGTGTTTTTATTATTTGTACTATGAAGGTATCTATGGGGTCCAAACAAGGATAAAGACCCCCACTGGGCAAGGTGCTACACAAACACAGAACAAAATGATGATCCTGGCCATGGAGAGCTTACAACTGAAATAGGACAGGTTACAGATGAATACAATGAACAGACTGGTGAAGCACAGAGAATCAGTGAGGCAATACTGGCCAACATAATAGGCAGCAGTCACAGCATACCAGCTGCCAAACTGTTTTCTCTCTCTCTTTTTTTTTTTAAATAGGCATCATGGTAGATATTGTTATTCTTACCCAATGCTTGCACCAACACATTTTTCCTCCAGTTGTGACAAATACACTTCTATTCTACTCAAAGAGCCTCCTGTTTCCTAAAGTTTCTGTAATTCATGTTATGACCACACAAACTCTATTTCTCTCCTACTCTGACCAGTTTCACGTTCACGGATAATTTCCATATCCAGCACTCTTCCATTTGTTATCTTTCTCTGCTTATCACCCATTTTGGCTATTTGCCTGTGCTCACTGCCGCCCCTTCCACGATGTAATTGCCAACAGCTTGGGCAAGTCAGCAAACAACTGGGAATGTTTTCTGCAGGTGGCCACTTTTCATAGGGGGAGCTGCCATGAGAGAGAGATGAAACATGACAGGTGCTAAAGCCCTCGGAGGTGGCATCCCCCATTTCACGCTAATATTTAATGCTGTATTTCACCATTGTGGAAAAAAAGGCCAAACAAATAGTGCCAAGGGTTGTATGTTATATGGGTTTTGGTCTCCATCATATGATGGCAGCTGCACTATCATAAATGGGACAGGAATCCACTCCATTACAGATTTTATATGGATATCTTGTCCAGTCTGATTGACTAGTCCCCCAGCTAAGGTTTTTGGGGTTTTGTTTTGTGCCTATCAATAAATAGCAGTTGGTGTTTCTGCAATCAACACGTGACTTAGAATGGTCACCATCAAAAAGTAAGCAATTTTCAAAGGGAAACTGTCAACTGAACTTTGGCCCCAAATTTACATTTCTTTAAAAAGAAATCCCCAAGTTTTTATAAAAGCAAACGTCAGTGTTTTCACAATTTAAAAAAAAAAATCCACAATGCAAACTATTTTTAAACAACTGAATAATTACCATGTGGTATTTGAAACCCAAATAATGCTCAGGATCTAAAAGTGAAATTGACTACAAAACTGTAACTGACACTGTTAATTCTCATGACATTGTTAATTCTCTGAGAGTAAAGCAAAAATTAAAGAGAGCATGAATATAAACTGTAATACGGAAACTAGATTTCAGGGTGGATAAAAATCAATGATTTTTTTTTAAAAAAAATCAGATTTTTTCTATAGAAGTTTTAATTAAGATAAATTATAGCTCAATGATATCTTATTGTGGAATAAGGATTATAAATTCTAATTCTATAGTGTGAGACAATATATTCATGTAATGTTTAAGAAAAGTTTTGTAAATGAGTTCCAATAGTTCATGGATTAGGGACCCAATTTTATGGGGTTCCAGGGGATTCTGTATAGATTATTTAGGTTAATCTTTCTATTACCTAATGGGACTCCGTGCTCAGTCTAAAAGATACCATCAGAGATGCTTAGTTTTGCAGTTCTCAAACTGTGGATTTGTGTCTCCAGAGATAACATGCTTGTTAATAACAAAACTCTTTTTAAATAAATAAGTAAATAATATAGAGAGGTGAGAAATAACAAACCTCAATCCTATTGTCCCTCTGCAAATTTATACAGAATCAATCACTTAGCTCTCTCTAAAACTGCAAAGTTTCAAAAAGTTCAATGAATAGAAGATTGTTGGTGGCGGAATAGATCTGGACAAGGAGAAGTCGGCTGGAGATAAATGTGAGATGGGAGGGACCGGCAGTAGAAACAAAAGTGAAACTGTTTGAGCAGCATATTCCAGAAGTCTTGAGGTCTTTCTGAGTGTAGCCTTTATTGATTTGAGATCTACTATACCATTCTCTCACTAGAAGGGAAAACCTATAATGGCAGCAGGCCGTAAAAGAGACCCAGTTTGGGAATATTTTAATGAAGTTCCTCTACCTGTGGGTAAGACACGCATGCGTGCAAAATGCAAAGAGTGCAACAAAGAAATGCAAGGCCTGGTTGCCGGAATGAAACATCAGTGGAAGTGTTCCTTCTCAGGAGGAAGCTGCATTGAAGATGATGAAAGGAACTCGTCTGAACATGCAGAATCTTCAGGTTGGTAAATATCTGAAATAGGCAGATCTTCCTTTTACAATTTCACCGTCAAAGTAGTACTGAGTGTCAGTGAATGCAATGAGTAATACTAAATGAGCAGTATAGTAATAATAAATAGCTACATTGACCTATTTTGTTTAGGAGAATCCATCCTCAACATACAGGATTCTGAAGACTATCCACCTTCAAGATCACCATCATTTTCTACAGTTTCAGTGTTATCTGCCAATAATAGTGTTTCAGTCACATCATGTATGTCACATAGCCACAGTATATCACCTGTAGCAAAAAGAAAAAAAAATCTCCATCATCCAGAAACAGCCATAGATAAGTTTGTGATAAGAACTAGCAAATTACAAAAAAATGGTATGAAAAAATGGCCTGGTTTGTTTATGCAACAAACTCTCCTTTCCATACGATTAAGAACCACACTTCATTAACATGGTTCAGTCATTAAGACCAGGATACAGTCCACCAGATGTCGCAGGCAAATTGCTGGATAAAGGGTATGAAAGAGAAATTGAGCAGTGTGCAAAAGGTCTAGAGGGTGAAATTATTAACCTGAGTCCTAATGGGTGGAGCAATGTCCACAATGATCCTGTTGTATGTGCTTGTGTGACAACAGAAGAAGGGAATGTCTTCCTTACAGAAACAAATGATACATAAGGAAATTTTTTTTAAAATATTTCATTTAACTATTTTAGTTAAAAACAATTTTAACAAAAACAAACCTGATTTTACAAAACTTGAATGTTTAATCAAATTCAAAAATTCATATGCTTCCTTTGTTAAAATATTATCTGTTTGTTGTTGAAGAAAAAAAATCCAGAATACATAACATTGTTGTTTTAGTTAAATAAAACAATTTAAATGTCTGTCTGGTGATGTTCACCTCCTAATACAGCATGGCAGGAAAATCCTCCAAATATTAATGATTAACCTGTTGAATTGGAGATAGTTCACCTCCCAACCACTTCATAAATATCTGCTTCAATTACCTTTGGTAAATGAAACAACCAAACAATCATTCATTTTCTGATATAGCTGTAAAACTAATCTGAAAAGTTTTCAAAATAAAATACTTTAAAAATGTATAGTGTGTACTTTCTAAAAATGAAACCTACATCTATCTCTGAGTTGTGAAGAATATGTATTAAGGTTATAACAGCCAACAAGAATGCACTTTTATGTAGAAATCCATGATTAACATAGAGTCTTCCTGACTATTATGATTTAAATCTATTTAAATCTATTTGATTTAAATCAAATCCACTCTGCTAGATTTTTAGTTATTCCACTTTTAATAAATTTAGTCTAGTGCAAGCATCACAAACAAATTCCTTTACAACATGGAGTATGATTTAATTTGGAAGCGCCTCTACAAGATAACATCTCTGATCATTTCAGTGTGTAACTTTAAATTTTAATTTGTTAAGAACTACTTGTTAAATCCTTAGGTCCTGATTCTGCACACACCTGTGCAAATGAATAATTTACATGAGCAGTTCCATTGCAGTCAATGGGACTACTCACATGATTAAACTTACGGTGCACATCAGCCCTGAAGACTGAAAGCTCTTCAAAGCAGGGCCTGTTTCTTCTGTATGTTCTGTATAGGGCATAGAACACTTTCAGGGAGGATTAAATAAATTCATACCAGAAAGGTATGTTTTTGTTGTAGTGCAATCCCCAGGAATATGCACAGCTTATTGGATAACAAGTATTCTGCTTATATTGCTAAGGTAGGGGCCAAAGGGAGGAACCCCATCATGACTATTAGCAGGTGAAATTGTATGCAATTACGTTGGTACCTCATATTAAAGGAAGAGGTTTATAAAGAAAAATAATGTTATGCCAAAGACAAAAAAGATCCCTCTCCAGCACTCAAATCTAGATTGACTCCCACTTTTTTTAACCAATTAATGAGAATTAAATACCACATATTAAGTCTTGTTTAGTGACTTTCCTTTTTTTTTTTTTTTAAACTGTTGTGTGTATCTGGTTTTTGTATTGCTATAAAAAACAGTGAATATAGTTTAAAAAAAAAAAGTGGTGTTTGCCAAAAGGTACTGTGAGAATCCATGGCATTTTTTTTCTACTGAAATTTAGAAATAACTAGAGTAACTGTTGACTTGTTAATAGCACAGTGTACCTACTCAACGGCAGACACTTCTCTCAAATCCTTGGACTTCCTCTTTCACTGGAAATACTTCCGTTTGGTTTTCATACAGAATAGGATGTTAAAGTCCATAGCAAAGTCAGAGCCCCTGCTTAAGAGAAGTAAGGAGTAGTTCTGAAGAAAGCTCATCTCCCATTTTAGGTACCAAAATGAATGGCCAGATTTTCAGAAGAGCTCTTATAGAAAATCTTGCCATACAAGAGTCCCAATGGGAGCTGCTGGGTGCTGACCACTTTTTCAAATCTGGTCCTTATTTCAGTGTTTAACTGGCAAGCTCTACTGATAGTCTTGCCCCCATATTATAATATAAACACACACACACACACTTTGTAATTTTTAACGTAAACAGGAAGCGCTAGCTGCACTAAGTCTTCTAGCATTTCTTGCTTAATTTGAAACTCATATGTTTATAAAGGCACTTAAACACAGCAGAATCAAAACACCTAATCTAGTTCCTATTTGGCCAGTTTGTCTCACTACTGAGGTAATAAAAAAAACCTGAAAACAAAACCAGTATTTGTCAACATTCATTCAACGTCCAAACAGCTGCTCAATTTGACCACATTCATATCCCTTGCCAGTTATGAATGTCTGCAGTATCAGTGCACATATACAAATAAATATTTGTGCATGAACAGGCATATTCCTGATTCATTCATTTCCTATATAAAAAAGCTTCACTCCTCTCAGCACAGAGAAGAAACACATGTGAATTAGGTGACCAATCATGCAACACAAATACCCAAAGCAAACATGAACACCCCATAGACTGACACAGGTTTGTATGAAGTATTTGGCAAATACACTCAACTAAAATCAGGATCAATTTGCAATTGGGGGATGGGGGCAAGGGAGGACTAAATTTGTTCAATAATTTATTTTCAACTAACAATCTGACCAGCTCTACCCTAGACCAAACATCTGAATTCTCAATGTGATTTTAAGTGGTAGCCAATCAAATACTGTACATTGTGTGTGCATGTAGTTAATCTCAATAGGTTTCTAAACCAAATAAAAAATATGGAGGAATGCATAAACTGATTCAAATAAACTAGGTCTGACTACACATTTTAAGAAAAGCACTGGGTGTGCCTTGCATCCAATAGCAACAATTTGATATGCACTGTAGGGTTACAGCACTCTAAATGGTAAGTAACTGTTTAAAAATTCCGAAGCATTCCTAAAATGTTTCACTTAAACATTTCTGCAATAAAATCTTATTGAACTGTTGCTTTCATTAATTTTCTTCACACTAGAGACCAAGGAATGTGCAAGTTCGATTTTCTCTTTTCTTCTTTTTTTTTTTTTTTTTTAAACTTTGCCTACTACTAGCAAATAAACTATCTCTCTTTTTTAATAAAACCCTGGCCTTGAGTTTTGGCCCCTTAATAGTAGCCTACATGGTCGACTACCCTTGGTGTTAAATTTTCTTAAATTGTATTTCTGTCAGTATATCATTTTTTTAAGCAATGGACCCTATAATAGCAAGCACTATTCTGTCAGGAGTACATTTGAACAGCATGACACAAGTATTTTTCACTACAGGAGACAAACAATGATATGTATTACATGCAGTAAACATTGCCTTTGGTACATAGGGTTCTCTTAGCATTCATCTGTCTAAAATCTCATTGTGTCCTGAACGGGGAAAAAACCATGCCTTCTCATTAACAATTGCCAAGGGCTGTAGGTTTGTAAAGTGCCAACAATGCACTGTCACATTTCTCATGAAACAAGAGCTTGATTGAATATTACACGAGATGGTGGAAACCCAGCCAGGTGGATTAGGATGTATTTTAAATAGTAAAAACATAATAAGCACCTATTTCACTATGTCGCTTACCTAATAAACATGTACCGAATAATTTTTTTATACAAATTTTGTTTTATAAAGATTTCTCCTGAGAATACTAAGTTAGCGGCAAAGGGAACATGGTCTCATTTTGGGTGAAATGCCCCCCACTCCAAGTGAACAGCACAAGGTATTCTATTCTATTTCAGCTGCATGTATGGCCTCCTGTGAGCCATCTGCAGTGGTCTCCCTTGGTGAGTCTGTATGTTAGGGGATAGATTTTTTTAAATGGCTCAGTGTTTGCCTGACTCTGCTCTGATTTAAAGTCAGTGGCAGCAAATTTAGGCCAACACTGACCCCTTTTAAAAATCTTATCCTGATTTATTAAACTTTAACCAAGCTTAACTTGGCTTTCTATCCTGCAAACGTTCTATCCTATAAGCAAGTAACTACACTCCCATGAGTAATTCCATTCAAGTCAATGGGACTACTCCACTTGCATAAGTGATGCAGGATCTAGCTCTTAATCTGTTAATTACATTCTGACTGTGAGAGAATTCTTAAAACAAAAAAAACAAAAAAAAAAAAGAGAGAGAGAATACTGATTCCTAATCATTCAACAGCACTTGGACTCTCCTGGTCAGAGGTTGAGATCAGTAGGGGAACAATGGTCCAACAGTTAGGGTGCTAGCCTGGAATTTGAAAGACCCACATTCAATTTCCTGCTCTGCAAGAGACTGACTTTAAATTACTTGTTTTTTTCTGGTCCAGATCCTCAAAGGGAGGCTCCTAACTTCCATACATTTGAGGATCTGTACCTCATTTCTCCATCTATAAAATGGGGCTAATAGCTCTTCCCCACCTGACAGGGGTATCATGAGAACAAATACATTCAAGATTGTGAGGTGCTCAGATACTACAGTAATGGGGGCCTTAGATGTTTAGAATAGATAATGCCAAGAACAGATACTATTCAGAACTCCTGGGTTGCATTCTAGGCTTTCCCAGGACCTCAATTTACCCATCTGTAAAGTGAAATGTCTACTGCTCCCTTAGGACAACTGTGAGGGCTAGTGAACATTGATAAGATAGAGATTCTCAGATCACCGGTGCTATGTAATTAATCCAAAACAAAATTATTTATAGGTACAGGGCCATATTCTGACTTGATCAGTAAAAACTCCTGCTCTGGACTAATAAGAGATGGTAATTGAGTAAGGACTTAATTATTTAGCCCCACATGCAAACATGACTGGAGGCAGATTGTCAGTGGGGAACTTAAACACTGACTTAAAAAGAAAGTGGAAAGATCTTGGTGAAGAAGCTTAAATACCAAGTATAACAACCTTCCATAGCCCCAGGAAGGGAAAAGTGAGTGAAAAGAATGATTGAAGGTGCGGAGAGTGGGCATTTTTAAAAGTGATAAGAAAAGACGTATTTCTTAAAATTCTGCTATGAATATTCTAATGGATTCCCCCCTCCCAGGCCACCCTGGTACGCAGCATGTTCTGCAGAGGCAACTACACAGCTATTTATACCAGGCCCATAGTTCATTTCGCATCTCATAACTGTTTTGGGGTTGTGGGTTTGTTTGTTATTTTTAGTGGGTAGGGTTGTTGGAAGAAAAGAAATTTACAGTCATTTCACAGAGGGAGAGAAGTGATCATTGGAACTATATAGCCTTCAAAAATAAACAGAGAGAGAGTAGCTGGCATTGGTAAATGCTGAGACTATTTGGCAGAATCTGTAGCCTTCCTAGATCCTCTACGAATTCTCCCAACAGAGCAGGAGATGGTCTGGGCTGGAATTAAAATTGTTTGTCTTGTTTAGAATACTGTGCGCTTCATGCGATAACATCTGCTGCAAGGTCTGGGGCTCTCATAAGAGATCGCGCGGTGAGATTCACACCCCTTTATGCCAGATAAAGGCACTGGAGCACCATAAAAGGGTGCTAAAAGCCCTAAAAGACCCAGCAGGGAGAGAATTCCCCCAGTGCAGGAACTGAGGAAGACAGCCTCGGGGTCCCGTCCAAGGGCCCTCATGCAAAACCCCAGGCCTAGGCGTGAAAGGGAGCATCAGGGACAGAGCTATAGCATGTAACACAGCAAAGATTCTGGGCTGTGATGCTGCTCATAGGTAGCTGGAGTCAGACAGGCTGCTGCTCTGGTGCAGTTAACTGTCCATGGCTGTCTAACTATACTAGGTCTGCTTTTGCCCCTGCAGCAGCCCAGAACTGGGAGGGTACAACAGTGGCTTAAAGACTGGGAGTTTGGCACAGCACTGACTCTCACCCTGGGCCTTTTGATTGTTCCCACAGCCGTTTCTTTGACATCTGGGATGAGGGGTTGGCACCCCTCTTGGGGCCTTTCCCACATGGACAGCAGTAACCTCTCTATCAGGAGAAGGAAGGGGGCACACAGCCTTGCTAAATAGAGGGGATAAGTGCTAAAGGGCAGGGATGAAAATGCCATCAGAGCAAAAGCAGACCACCAGAGAACCCTGGACAAGGCGTACCCCTCTGAGAAGGTAGCGAGGGAGTCAGTGGATGCTGCGCTCCCAGCAGGGAGATCACCCTTGCTAATGATAAATAATATTGAATTCTTATATAGCACTTTTCATAGGTAAATCTCAAGTGGTGTGCAAAGGACATTAGTATCATTATCCCCTTTGACAGATGGAGAAACTGAGGTATAGGGAGGTGAAGTGGCTGGCCCAAGTCACACAGCAGGCTCGTGACAGAGCCAGGAATAGAGCTCAGGGCTCCTGAATCCCAGTCCAGTGCTCTAGCCACTTCCTCCTCTTTCTTGTGGTTGGAACTTGTAAGTGTATTCTAGGGTGGGAGGTTAAGTACCAGTGCAATGCGTCACTCAGGGAGAGTTCCTTTGCTAGAGATAGGCACACAAGATACTCTAAGCACCAACATGTTCCTCTGTCAGACCTCGGGATGATGATCTAAAATCTGCAGCACTTTGAAAGCTGGTTCCAGGCCGGTAGTTAGGGCCAGCCCATTACCCTTCTTCTTTGTAATTTAACCTCTCTCAGCAATTTACAAGGGAACGAGAGGAGTCTTAGCAGATCTTTACTCCAGCCCAGAAATCTTTGGCAAAGGAGCAGGGATCTGATGCGAAGGTTATCTTACAGTATAGAGAAAGCCTTTGTATTTTAAAAAAAAAATGCAGTGACAAAATGGCATTAAGAGCTACATGACTTTCCCACCCAAAATACACAGAACCTAGAATCTGCTGGTTACAGTAGTTAGGCTGCCAGCCTCTCAAGCCATGAGAGAAAGATTCAGACAGAAAGCCCACTATGACGTTGGTCTGTGGTACATCATCATATAGGGCGCCGCTGCTATGAAACACTTTCAAAAAGAACAGGAGTACTTGTGGCACCTTAGAGACTAACAAATTTGTTAGTCTCTAAGGTGCCACAAGTACTCCTGTTCTTTTTGCGGATACAGACTAACACGGCTGCTACTCTGAAACTTTTAAACAGGAGACCTGTGCAGCCTATACAAGATCCTGAAAATATACCCAAATTAGTCCTACTGAGGGACCACTGGGATTGAAAGCCACTCTAGCTGCAGTTTCCACAGGTGACACTGATGGTAAAGGCCTATAGAAATTATTTTCAAAGCCCACAGAATGTACTATAGATTTGTGGCACTGCTACACAACTCTATACACTGTTTAAAAAAAAAAAAATCTACGAGGACTTTCCCAAAAGACTAGGATCACCCCAATGTCCCAGCCACTTTAGCTAATCCCAGATAGGGACATATGGGAGTAAAAGGCAGAGGCCAGCCACAAATGCCAGTCACTGTTCTGCCTGAGTGCAAAAGTTGCGAAAGTCAAGTGCAATCGCTAGACATCCTTCATGGGTAGAACGGAGATAAGGACCTGCTCACCATCCTTCAGAAATGAGATAACTGGAGGGACAGAAGAGAGCATGCTGCACCCAGCCACGGTCACTGCTGTGCACTCTCCTCCAGCATCCCCGGAGGCAATGTCCCTGCCTCAGGCACAATGCCTTTGGGCTCTGGCTCCAGGACAATGTGCCTCTATAGTACATCCACTATAGGCTTTGGCGTAAGCCATAACAGAGCCAAGACAGCCTTCTTAAAATTAAGTAAACAAAAGCACACACTGAAAATTCTATGCTTTGGTGTTAGCATAAGAGCAGCTTATGTGACTTTTTGGAATCACTGTGGCAAGTTGTGAAATATGTAGGAAACAAAAAATCCCTGCTCAATGCACACAGTTCAAATAATATAATTCCTCTGGGTGATCTTAAAAAAAAAAAAAAAAAAAAAAAGTTGTGTGCATTTTACTTTTTGTCCTGTGCCCAGAAGAGTCTAGTGTCTCCTTTACTGGGTGCTGGTACCTCAGCTATCAATGAAGAAAGGGGTGGGGGAGAACCTCTCAAAATTGGTGGTGGAGAAGAGCAGTTCAATCCACAGAAAGTACATCATCTTCTAGCACAAGGTATAGGAACCTTCAAGTAGGCCAGGTAGTTCTGAACCTGTAGCCAGAAAAAGGCCTTAAGCATCATTCTTTCTGGAAACACTACAATCAGCATTTCAGGACATCAATAAATGAGAACCAGGATCTAATCTGATCAGTCTGATTTTTTAACTGGATCAACCTTTAGAAATTGTACTACAGAGGTAACAAACACCACATTCAACATGTTCAGACTCATCAGGAAAAGCATTTGTAAGGCCTATAAACAGCTAGGTAGCAAAACTACCATGGCTATGATCCAATAGTGGAGAGATATACCACTGAAATACTTGCTGCCTCAGAATCCTTATTTTAGTCATTTCCTGCTCTTTATTAATTCATTGAAGAGCAAAGTTGTGCCTTTATTGGATTTTTTTCTCCCAGCATGCCTGCTGAAGCGTGCCCTTTAAATTTCGCAGAGCCAACCAGCTGCAACCCTAAAGTAGCCATTTTGTAACTAGCTGTTACCTGCTGCAAGCCTGCATGGGGCTCTCTCGTCTAACCAGTGAGTACCTGTTATGTTTTTCATATTTTTACTACTGAAAAGATAGTCCTGTGACAATGTGCTTTCTGGCAACAGAGACTGCAGGGCAGGTAAAGAGAGGAGGTGTGTTACTACAGGATTTGTTCCATAACCAAAACTTTTTTATCTCAAGGTCTCAAGTGTGTGAGCCAAGACTTCACATCACCCCACATGTACCCTCTAAGTGCAGCTCCACTGTGAATATTATACTATGGTTACCTGCTGAGCTTGGAGTTTTTTGGCTTATTTGTGGAATCATTTCAGTACAAGAAGGGGGGACAACTGATAGCAAGTGGTCAGATGCATTTGGCACTTGTCTGCTAAAGTCCAGCTATCTGTTTGACAACATTTTGTTTGAGTTTGGGAGGAGGAAGGGTGGTTTAAATAAAAATTAAACTACTAGTACTGTAATTATATGTGAGATTTTCATAAACTTCTGCATCACTCTCAGTCCATAACAAAGATATTACTGGTCAAAGATAAGTGTTAATAAGAGGTGGTTCAAAACGTGAGCCATTTCTCCCTCTTTTTTGACACACCCAAGTTTTAGAAGAGTTGGATAAGTGGAATGCAACTCTTAACCTGTTTGGGTCCGGTTTTTGTATAACCGGAACCGCACCTACTTTTGCCCACCTGTCCATAAGCTATGCTACAAAGAGGGCCAAGGAAATGGAAACTCCACCCAAAGGTGGGCTATAGTACCAAGGTGGAATGATTACCCTGACTCATGCCCTTCACCCACCCAAGCCAGCCCCTCTGACTGGGCATGGCGTGAATAGGGAACCGGATACTGAATACGTAGCAGCTGCTCTGTATGGCGGCCCCGTATAGCAATCCAAGAAGCATGCAGAGGAGAAGCTAGCTGAACCAGCTTCCCACTCTTACTCTATGCCTTCTATCACAAATGTGCTCCTTTGAGGCCACCATATTGTAATCTAAAGCAGAGGGTCTCAAATTGTGGTCCATGGATCACCAGTGGTCCATGAGCTCCATTGAGGTGGTCCGCGGATAATTCCCTCTAAGGTGCATGCCAGGGCAGCCACACAGAAGAAAAATGAAGGGCCAGACACCTAATGAATAGAGCCGTGCAGGCATGGGTCCACTAATTAGGTGCCTGGACCCTGGAGAAGACCAGGGCCAGCTCCAGGCACCAGCACAGCAAGCAGGTGCCTGGGGCGGTCAATGAAGAAGGGGGTGGCACGTCCAGCCGTTCGGCGGCAGGGTCGTCATTCCCTCTTGGAGCGAAGGACCTGCCACCGATTGCGGCTTTTTTGAGGGAGGGGGCGGGGGAGAGAGTGCTTGGGGCAGCAAAAATGCTAGAGCCGGCCCTGGAGAAGACGCACATATAAGGTGAGGTGGTGGCTTTAGGGGGAACAGAGGGTAGGTGGGAGGGGGCAATGGATTGAGAAGAGGGAGTGGGAGGGAATTTGGGATGTGTAGGGCTGCGGCAGCCAGAGAAAGAGGCAACTTTCCCCACCTCCAGGGCTGCGGCTGCCAAGGAGAGATGGCCTTCCCAGCCTCAGCTCTGTGGCGGGGAGAGACCTCCCCCCCCTTTCCCAGCACTAGCTCAGATGCTGCCGTGATAGAGGAGAGAGGGAACACCCATTGAATTTGAAAGGTAAAACTACTGCTATGAAAATATGAGTTGTGTGCTTTTATTTGTAGAAAAAATGTTAATTTTTTTTATATAGCGCTTTTATCCAAAGAGCTTTACAATAGCTAGCTAATTGTACAAACAACATTTGGAAAGATCATTAAGTGGGACACAGAGACCTTCAGCAGTTTTCAAGTGGTCTGCAGAAAAAAAAAAAAAAAAAAGTTTGAGAACCACTGAGCACAGCATTGCCGGCAGTCAGGTTAGTGCAGGGGCTGTTAAAAGTGCAGCGCCGACCACTAGAGCTCTGCTGAGAGAAGAGCATTAAGCCTGTACCAGTGGGTGCCCCTAGACTTGTTTCCATGTGCGGTTACACTACTGGTGTAGTTGCAACAATGAAAGTTTAATGGAGCAGCACTGGAAAGGTTGTATGACAGTCCTTTGAGGGCTGGTAGTCTATAGGGGTGGATGCCGAATTCTTTGCAGATATGGGGTTTCTAGGCCTGCATCCAGACTCACAGCTGTGATTTTCTTGGAAATGAAACATGTCTGCTACCTCTCTTTCATTCCCCCACCCTGCCCAATTTTCCTTTTAGTGGAAAGGGAACACTTATTCTTGTATCAATAGACCTGTTGGATACTCCAGTAAAAGGAACTGCACTTGCTTCCTATGTAATTCTGACAGTGTGCTGCATTAATAATCCAAGCACTACCAAGTAAAGATTTGGTGGCAAGAACTTACTTTTCAGAAATACGATCCTGCAGGATCATACTTACTGTGGAGGGGAAAGTAGACTTTAGAACAAAAAAAACGGAGGCAGTTAAAATGAAGAATCTGCCAAGGAATTTTTTAAAAAGCAAAGTGCGTGTCTGATAAAATAACCTTAGAGGCTTAAAAGCTGCTTTTTAAAAAAAAAAACCACAGGAAAAATGGTTTTCATCTACACTAGGTGTTTTATCTGCTAAGATCGCAAGTCCACCTGTGTTAAAAAAAAAATAAAAATACACAGCATATTTAGTTCAAGTTATTTTGCCAGACGCAGTAGGTTCCTATGATTGAATGACTGGTAACCTGCCAAACTACAGTAGATTTTACAAATAAACCAGCTCCTGTAGAGTTTAAAAAAAAAAAAAAAAAAAAAACCACACACACACACACCCCACACCACACACCCCTATCTTAAATACAGAAGGTATATTTGGTTGGGTGGGGAGGGAGGGAAAAGTGGCAGATCAGGGAAAATATTCCTTTGGTAGAATAAAAAAAGGAATCATGAGCACTTTAAAGACATCTGAATTCTTTACTCCTTTAAAGCAATATAATTTTGTTCCTAGAGAGGAGAGAACTAGCCTAACACCACACAGGAGGTAAGAAAACAGGGGGCCAGGTACTGTGCTAGACATGGCAGGAAAGAGATCAGACAAGGTCATGCCTAGAGATGGAAGGTAACTGGGAGTCTCACATACGCACATCGATGCTCATATAAAAGGGTCGCAAAAGCATGAGACACACCCATAGTTAAACATGTACTCGATTTTTTTTATTCACTGGGTGATTTTTTAATAGCAGTTCATTAAGAATTAGGCTTAATTAGGTGAGGAGGAGCTAGAGGAAATGCTTATGGCAAATTTGGGACTATTGTCATTGACATTAAAACAGCACATTTGTTGGGGGTGTTCATAGCATTTCCTGGTTTAGATTTCATGATTAAAAAAAATTCCTGTCTCTTGGGAATTAATTTAAAATTACTTTGTGTTACCTACTATAAATATCTAATACCATATTGACGATTCTTTTTCGAATGACTGCCTCTGTAGAACACAGTGAAGCATTTGTATCTTCTTATGCTTTAACAAAAATCCCCAAAACGAAAACACTTATGGGAGTCTTCGGCTGCTCGTCCAGTATCCTGGTATTTGACCATAATGAGGAAACAGGCACAGAAATTAAAGATGAGTGAGTATCAAAAGTGGAGCCCAAAGTTTCTGCCCTAGCTACTAGATCACAGTGCTTCTTGTTTTTAATTATTATTTTAAAATTCACCATGTAGCAGGCCTAAATTGCACAGAATTCATTTATTCTCAATACAGAATTTAATAGACAAGTCATTGGGGCATGATTTAAAAAAAAAGGGGGGGGGGGGCGGGGAGGTCTAAAGGTAGGCACTCTAGCCCATCTTCAATCAGCTGAAGAAGGTGCCTGATTTCAGAAAGACTGAGCACCGGCAGCCACAGTTGAAGTCAGTGAGGACTGCTGGGTGCTCTGATTTTTTTTGCTTCCCAAAAATGCTGAACAGCTATTTAAAATCAGGACTTCTGAGCCTAACTTTAATCACCCATTTTTAAAACCTCTTGCCTTAGTTCTGAATCACTAGATGGATTCTGTTGATCAAACTATTTTTTTTAAAGTGCCATACACATGGTGTGATCCTTTCCCCATACCCCCTGAAAATGGGGGAAGGAGAAAGAAGGAATCTGAGTATAGAAGTCAGAAGTTTGAGTGACCTACAAGAGCCAAACAGCGTGAGGCTTGTGCTATTTCACCAGACAGCTCTGGCAGCAAGTTTGCAAATAGCCAGTAGCAGCCTTGTGGTCTTGAGCCTTTCATGAGCAAAATATCCTTACCACCCTGTGGCTTGGGATGGTGGTTCTGCAATATATATTATGGTGAAATTAGAAGTAATAAAGTCAAGCATATGGTGTGTGTTTTCAGGACTGAGGCTGAAGGTTAGAGAAAAGCATTTTACTATAAGGGTGTCTTGCAATAACTTTCACCCTTGTGTGTGTGTGTGTGTGTGTGTGTGTGTGTGTAACAATTCACATTTAGAAAAGTGCTCTTTGCAGAAACTAGGGCTAAACATTTACCAATTAACCCCTCCCCCAACTCTGTAGAAAAATATACTTCCTCCACAAATTTGCAGTCAGGAAAGTTTTCACTAGGTGTTGTTTTTGTAGTTTGTTTTTTAGCCCTCTGGGTCAAAGGATCCAAGGTTATCATATATGGATATTAACAAGTGGTATATATAGGACTTCTTTCTATACTAAGAATAGAGGTATAACGGTTCTGACTGTAACAGCCTGGGACATAAAGGGAGATGTATGGATAAGGAACAATCCTACACTGCAAGAGGGATAGAGGAAACCCAACAGTAGACCTGAGTCAACAGTTAATTATTGCAATAGTGACTAGAAGTCGCCAACTGAGATCTATGCCTCACTGTACTACATACTAGACAGACATACCCTTCTAGAAGAGCTCAGAATTTACATTCAGTTAATATAATCCAATGAATATAATCTTTTCTCAAGAAAGATCTGCATTAGCAATAGTGATTTCCTCAATTACAGGTGTTATTCAAGAGTATTCAACAAGGCTGTGTTACTATTTTTAACTGCAGATTGATGCAAACATTTCTCTGCAAGTATTTGATACTTGCTATTTAAGCACTGCTATTTAGTAATCCTGTAATCTTGCAGGTAAGTTACAGGGTATGACTTTTGGATAAACACACAAGTACTTCTGATGCAAGTATTAGTGAGCCTGAATTGTGGATTCATACACATCTATACTCACCTCTGTGACTGAAATTTACTTTGAGTAAATATTAAAACTGGGCTGTATATATGCAAATGTTTACTTTCTATAAAGACAAAAGGGACACACACACGTAATAACAGTTCATTTAGGAGTTGGGGAAAAAAATCTGACAAAACTCTCGCTTAGTGTTTGCCTAGTTCAACCCAAATATCTTTTTCCTGTCTGACGTCTATGATTCATCTATTTCTGTTGCAATGTGTGGACCATTTGGGAGGGAGGAACAAAAACTACATGTTCTCCATGGCTTAATATAATTGATTAACCAGCAGCTGTTAGCAGATATCTAGGGTGAGAAATCTTATCTCCCATAATATCTCTCACACAAAGTCTAGTTTCAAAGGCTTGACCACAAAAACGTAATGCAAAAGTAATGGAGGTAAATTCAAAGTGACATTTGCAGTTTGGTTTTGTGTAGTTCGCCTCTAAATAGTACAACATACATCCTGTTACAGTATGTTTGGATACAAGACTTGACATCCCTTATTTCTCACCTCTTCAAAATGTAAAAAGGAAGCTGCAATAAAATCCCTGATTTCTCTCCCCACAAGCAATTTTATCTTTAGATGTTGTGCAATTCTCACTTTCATCCAGTATGTGCTAACACAAGACATTATCATTTTTGCAAAAGAAAAGATGAAAAGCTTAAATTACAGTACTGCAGAATGCCACTTAACACAGAAACTGCAGGAGAATATCCTGCAGAATACCAATACAGGTCTGAACAGACTTCATTTTATGGGAGGTGATTTTCCCTAGTTAAGGCTTCTGTAACATGTTGTGTAGTTCGTTGCTAAACAGAAACACAAAGTCTAATTGTAACTCAAATAAAAAAACCTCCCTCAGTTGTTAATTTTGGCCACTTGTGCCTTCAGTCATGCAAGTGCAATTCTTATTCGAGCAAACGGTAGTTGCAGTTTTGATCTGAAGCTAGAGTTTGGTCTAAGGCCAGGGCTGCACTACAGACATCAGTATTACGCCGTTGCTCAGGGGTGTGAAAAAGCCACATCCCGTAACGAGAGAGTTATACCTACCTAATCCCGCGCTGTCGACAGCGCTGTCAATGGGAGAGCTTCTCCCATTAACTTAGCTATGCCTCTCCCAAAGGTGGATTAACTACGCTGACGGGAGAAGCTCTCCCCTCTTCACTAAAGCGCTACAGCAGCGCAGCTGTATTGCTGTATATGAAGACAAACCCTTATGTATACATTCTCCATAGAATACTCCACCAAAGCATTTCAGCACGTGCTTAACTTTAAGCCCTTGAGCAGTCCCCATTGATATCAAGGGGGCTACTCAAATATTTACACTTCAGTATATGTTTAAGTACTGTGGCGGATTGGTCCATATCTGAAACAGATTTTAAGACTTGAAAGGACAACCACCACCACCACCTCACCTGCATAATACAGGCCACAGAATTTCACCATGTAATTCCTGCATCCAGTCCAGAACACATTCTTGTATCATAACAGGTTTTTAAAAAAAGCATGAATGGCTTATGAGGTTTAAGTGGAAATCTTTTCATTTTGATAACAGAATGATCCATATTCTGTTGGATTTTGGTTGAAATATGGAGTTTACTTTTCAGTTACTTAAGTGAGTTTCGTTTGTGTCCTTGCTGTGGTGTGTGGTAAAGATGTGCCATTACTTTACTGCATTCCTAACCCTAAAGTATATTAAAGGATATATTTAACAACATTCTAAATATTCAAAAAAACTGCAGAATAAGCAGTGTAGGTAAATCCTAAATTTAGTTACTGCGGGCTGCATTTAATCCCATGTATGCCCCCCAGAACAGAACAAACATTTTTTCTGCCCAGTCAGGTATGTCTAACTACATTGTCCATCTTGTACACAAAAGATGACTTGGTGATGGAATCAATATCTATTCTTAAAGGAACAGTGTATTCCTAGGGAGAGCTTAAGCTCTAATGTTTTGAAATAAATAGATGCATCATTTCCATGGCCACCTAAAAACAAAGAAAAGAAGGGGCTCAAGAGACCAATGGCCCATGAATTTAGAATAATTTGGAGTCTCAGCCACAGAAGGATATAAGATAGCAGCAATACCAAAATGCCATGATTTATAACCGCTTAACTACAAGAAGATTTCTTGGCAATGGCTTCAGTCATTCAGTTCCTAACTGAACATTAGAATCAAAAATTCAATTCAAGTATTATGTTTGGGCCAGACAGACTAAGTTTGGGGATATCATTTAGATTTATTTAAAGGGCCTTACATGTCACCATAAAGTCTCCACTGGGGAAAATAAGCTTTCAAAACACAAGGCATCTGGTAACAATATATGCCCTCATATTTTAGCATACCCATGACTGCTAAATGAAAACTGATAGCCTTTATCATTGAAAATATGCATTGTACATACATTAGATATTTTGGTTTCAAATGTGTGTGTCAAGGAATATTTTATTTTCAATGGGAAAAATACATGGTGTTTTCCTTTTAAAAAAAAATCCCTTTCTCTTGGGCAAATTGAGGCAAGTATAAAGTTTTATTAAGCTTTTTGCTTTACTATCAAACAGCATTTATTTGATCTGCCATAAATTTTGCATAAAATGTATCTTGGATACCTTCGAAATTTACCTTGGAAATTCCTAGCTTGCTTATAACCTTTCTGGTGGCTTATATTTAATACTGAGAAACAAGCATATGTTAAAGTTGAAAAAAAAAGGAAAGTATTAGTACATCTAAGTCACATTTGAAAGCTAGAAATTAAGCCATCTGTCACTGGTAAAAGATTCAGGAATTTATCTTCCCAAAAACAAAATCATGCTGTAGAGTATTTATAAAAATAATAAGTAAAATAAAAAAAACCACACAAAAGTCAGGAAAATTGCAAACAAATAAGATGGCTGGAAATTTGAATCTGGCTTAAAAAACCACCAACCACAACAGATTCCACACTGCACTGGCAGAAAAATAGTATTAAAATTTGTTATATGCAGATACTTTATGCTCAGGTATACAATTATGCTCCTGTATTTATTTTTGTAGACTACTATATTGTAAACCAGCACTTAGGGGGCATTGAAAGAATATACTATAAATCTGATACCAAAACATTGCTAAACTTAAGAAACTTGTGTTCTATCTATTCTCATAAAACATATCAGTCAAAGTGCATTTAAGAGTAATTGCACCTACAGAAGCAACCTACTTAAATATAGCTAATACTTTATACATAGATGAAGATTACAGATATTGAAATTCACTTATGGAGGAGTCCTATAGAATTCAATAGGGAAAAAACAGAGGATGCTATAGATATTAAAATAGAAGGATACAGAATAAACTCTATTGAATTGTACAGGATTTTAGAGAACAAAATCCTTTCTGTACAATTTTTAAATTATCGTATAGAATTTGGTTTAGCGTTGTACAGGCTAGCTTAAAATTATATAAAACTTGTTAAAATGTTATCAATTGACAAAAATCTTTGTAGTGCAATTATTTGCCACTCAGATACCATCAAATAGTAGTATCACAAAATGCTGCAACAGTTTTCAAAATGCAGTGTACTTTTCACACGCAAGTTCTCCAGAAATGATAAGTCTGCTTTCAGCTCTCCTGAAATTCCTTGAGCACAGCCATAGGATTAATGAGATAGTTTAACAATGCACAAAATGGCTGGTTTTCAAGGAGCCTTATATGAGGGAGCATTTGTGCACTTGAAAATTAAACCCTGCATAAAACGTAGTGCTTTGAAATATGCCACTATTAAAAACTTTGCACATTTGAAGAAAAAAATTACTAGAGAAGAGTAGGAAACATGTAACCGCTGGATAGCGTCAAACTTCACCAGCAAACTTTGAGATTATGCTTTAGCGACTGTATTATAATATAGCATTTCCACATATGTGACTAAACACTAATTATTAGAGTAATTGAATGTGCCATATTAAAAGCTAAAATGGATAAAATTACATACAACATCCTGCCTAATTAGACCAATATATCAGAGAAGTATTACTAGTTATCAGTGTTTGATAGACAAACTATACAAGAGCAATGATAGACTGAAGTGTTCTGGAGATCTCACCACATGCTTTAGCAGTTAGTGGAAAAGTTGTTTCCTAGTGCAATTTTTATAGAATAACTTTTTCTTGAAAAAAGTTAACAGCACATATAATTAGTGTAGTTTTTATTAACACATGCATCTTACACACTAAAAATTCCTAACAAGCAGGAAGATGCAATGTCTGACAAATGTCTTAAGAAATCAGTATGTTGTTTTAGGGCACATTTCTGCAAATTTATTCATATGAATAGTCCTCTAGACTCCAGCAAGAACATTCAATTAAATAAAAAAAAAAAAACTTTCCAACATCAGGCCCTTAGTAAGGAAAAAAAAGTGAGCTCTTATGCTCCAATCCCGCAAACACACATCGATAGGTAAACTTGGAGTTCAGTGCGACTTAGTTCCTGCCCTGAATTAAGAAAGCTGATTAAGTATGGTACAGTTTAGAATACACTCCATACCCAACTACTCCTAGTGTTTTCCCTGGAAAAACTTTTTTTAAATGTATTTTTGGATGAGTTAATATCCTAGGTGTCTGCAGTTTTTTAAATGCAATTTGCACTATGCTAAGGGGGGGAAGGGGGAGAGAAACCACACACCACACAGGAGCTATTAATCAGCACCAGACCACGATACATTTTAAAAGTGACTTCTCTTGAATTTCAACCAAAGTATTCTGTTATTTTGTATTTTTAAATAATTACCACCTTTGGAGTAAGGGCAACTGTACAGGCAAGACAATCAAACTCAAACAATTCATATCTTTGCAGCCATTTTTCCACAATCTAAATATTTTACAGACGCAATATCTTTATGATGTTTATGCCTGAACGCTTTACTTTCTGTAGTGTGCTTTCATTCTTTACAAGATCTGTGCCAACTTTTTTTTTTTTTTTTTTTTTTTTTTTTAAACTTGGTTTGTCTCTGAAGTCTTTAGCCAAAAGCAAAGGAAATAAAATACAATTCACCATCTTCCCTAACAAAAAGTAATCTAGTCATCTTTATAGCTGTTCATGATACTTTTAAAGTCCGCAGTAAATTCACAAGCTAAAATATCATTAAGCCTATAGGAAAAAAGGAAGAAATTTTAATGTTTTGTATTTTACTCTCCCACAAATATCCTACATAAAAAAAGCCCACCCTAATATTTATTTTGTGAATCCTTCTCCTATGATCTGTTTGCTTGGCTAGAGAATTTTGCCTGGCAAAAGTAATAAACGTTCTAATTCAATTTCCATGTTGAGATGGATTTAAAAACAGAAACCATCTTCTTTGTGTTTACTAAGAGATATACACTCCAACATTTAGTGTCATGGAGCTGAGTTAAAACCAGAAACGGTGAAGATAATTTAGCTACGTGAATGCCTGCTCTTCAGTGAAATGCTGCCAAAATTAAATAGGAATGAAACAGCACTTTGTAGTCATTGGTCGCTCAGCAGGGTTTGCGTAGTTAAAAACCTAAGTGAAAAGGGTGATTGACCTACATTGCTACTAGCTTAGCACAGCTGTAGTTTCATATTTTCACTGCTTCGGAGGAAGCTCATTATTTAATGCAACTGAGTTACATTTAATTGTCAGCCTTTCATTTTACACTTTGGGCCAGATATTAGTCTCAGATGTGCGGCACACATTACCGTGCATCTAGAAATACCCACTGCGGCACATGTGGGCACAAGCAGAGTAGCAATCCTTAAGATAGGGCCACTCACGCTTTGCGTCTAAAATAAGGATGCTGCCCTGTGGTGCTAATGAACATGCAAAAAAGTCAAGTGAGCAGACAGAGTACGCAAAAACCTTGCCACCCGAGAAGGGTAACAATGAGCAGTTTTCCATTTTAAAAGTTCTTTTTGTAAAAGTTCCCTGTGAGACATAACTAAAGCATATTTCATACAACTCATACCTGTGGTTTAAGTAAGTAATAACCTTCCAGTTAACAACCAGTCTGATATGTTAACAGCCCAAGGGTTGTTAACATAACAACTGGTCATTAACTGCCATAATGACAGATTTCAAAGAGAATATCACTCTTGATTCACTCTGTAAATGGACATGCTGCCAGTCAGAATGGAGTACAGATTGGGATAGGTCGATACATTAAGATGTCATTTCACATTTCTGGAGAAAAACTGTTTGTATTAATAGTACGTTCCATTTACTATAATTGGACGCAAAATATGAGAGTGAACCTAAATTCCTTAAATTAAGTCTTCACTTCTTAACCTAAGAGTGTGTGAGCAGGAGACAGAAGCCTGCAGGGAAACTATACTCTGCATCTCATTTTCATGGAAAGTTATTTCTAATACTGAGACCTTTCTTGATACAAATGAATTTCCTTCCTAGTTAACAGAATAGGGCTCATTCCTGCAGCACCCACCCCAACTGCCCCTCTAATTGATGTGAATTGTCCCTCTGAAGTCACTGGGACAACTCACGTGTAAGGATGAGGCCACCAATGGATCCTCTGGGGCATAGCTTGTTACATCTTACTACAGAGACGTCCCCTGCTTAGAAAGCAGAAGTAAAATTAGTTTAACATCATTAACTAGGAGAGTTAGTTTGAATAGAGTTCAGGAGTTCCAGAAATCCAAGGAGGTTATATAGTGCTAATCATAAGGATACGAGGTGCTGATATTGAGAAACTACTACTTTTCAGAATGAATTTCTAAGTACACACACAAGATTTGAAGAAGGGTGAAAGACAGGAAGCCTCCCTGCAAACAACCTCCTTCCCCCAGTTTGATAATTGGACCATGTAAAGCAAACAGAGTGGCTCCATTATTGCTTATATAATTTCTGGAATGGCTGTCTTATTGAAAAACAATGAACAGAAAGAAATTGTTAAACTATTTTACTCTTTTAGTATCATTGAAGTCACATATCCTCTAGAGAGGAGCACATAAATTAATAGGAAACTACTACAATTTTATATGTGACTGACTAAAACTCAGTTTACAGTTAAAATAAAAAAATTGTAAGGATAGTTTGAAGCTGTAATCTAACCCTAATCTGTTCATTAGTACAAAGTAATTTATTCTTCATATTCATATCAAATAAGTTTTCATATTTTTGTAAACTATTTGCCTACAAAGCTAGAGAAGAACTAGCTTCTCCATTAGCATTATAATGAAGATTACTTGTACAGGTTCACTGAATAAGTAAGTAATAAGGCAATGAGGAATAGGACTATCTGCAATTACCTTAACTGCATCAGTTTGAAGTTTAGTGTAAATACAAAGTTTGAGTCTATGCACTTGCAAATATCACTACAGAATAAGCACCATGACTAGATTTTGATGACTCCACAGCCAGATGAGAAATATTTAAACCTGATTTATCTCCCGTTAGTTGTAGTTACACTAATCAGAAAAGCAAGTACTGTGTATGGATGATAAACTGACTTACACACAGGTTTCAAGTGTGGTTATATACAGACAAATGACTATGTAGAAACGGGGCCCCTTCCTACCGGCGTATTAGGTCAAACTGTCTTCAAGCTCAATCTACTGGAAAACCAAGTTTTCACTTGAGCTAACCGTGCAGAGCCCAAGCAGCCATAGAACAAGAAGCTGGGTTCTAGTCTGCACTACACAACAGATCGGTCTTGATCATTTTTTGCGGTTGATTTGAGAGGCACAGGGAACACATCTTTATTTCGAGATCCCAAATTTGCTTAACTCGCTGATAGCAAATACAAAGACACCAATATACCTGTAACTTCGTCATGGCTTTTTCCATGTGCCTTTTTTCACTACTGCATAATCATTTGAAATAGAGGTGGAGGGGTGGGGAAAGATCTAATTTTCAAACTAATTTTTAAGAAGAGAAGCTAGATTGTCGCCAGGAAAGAGGGTGTTTTTTTTCCTGCATTTTGAGACCACGGCCATGAACATATGACAGACAGTTGTACATTAATTCGTTTAGATATGGTTTCCAGCCGTTTCAAGCAACTGTACCAATTTGTCGGAAAAAAGAAGACCTCACTAGGTACGTCACTGGCACCCTCACCACAAGAATCTCAGGGTCCAAACTCTATGGTGAGCTCCGCCGCACCTGTACTACACTACCTTGCATTCAGTTCAGTGTTCTCGAACCTGTAATGATGGGCTTCACAAGGAAAACCACACCACATTACGCAAGATTGTGTTTGAAGTGCCTCAACTTGCATCACAGATCGGAGAGTACATAACTGAATAGGAGGTACCAAGCAGAAGAGCTCACACCTGTGTTCTCCTCCCACAATCTGATCATCATTAAGGCAGGGAGATGTAATGAGGCCAGCCAGTTGAGTACCAGTCATCACCATTACAGTATTTTACATTAAGTTGTGTTGCTACATTTTTCTGGGGTATGTGGCCATTTTAGACCTACCACCTAATCTATTTTAGGTCTTGTCTGCACAGTGGGGTAATGTGTTTTACCAGGGTGAGAGTTCTAACACACACTAACATATTGTACATTAATGGGTCCATGTAGACTTTGCTGGGGTGCAATTAAGGGTCCCTAGTGCATGTCAACGTAGCACTGTTTTAAACAGCACTACATTAAAACACACCAGCACGGTCTAAGTGGACCAATTAATCTGCAACATATTAGTGTGCTTTAGAAATGTAGAACTCTGCACTTTTCTTATAAGGAGGTAGAAAGGATTCCCCCAAGTTAGGGAAGAAGCACCGCAGAGTGAGAAAGCTACAATGCTTGCACTCTCCTCTCAATAGAAGGCTTCAGACTCCAGTGTTGTCAGGCTGACAGCTATACATTTTACACTGAACACTATACTTTAAGAAGGTACACAGTGGGTTACTTCAAGTCAAAGTATTTTCTCTATCATGGCATTTGTTTTATCTGTGCAGTACTTAAAATATAGTACTGGGCAAAGATTTTATAGCAGTCAGGTGTTTATTGTTCCAAGGTCTCTCACTGTGTAAGAAAGATTGAACAGGACTACAATGCTTACATACTAGACAACCATAACAACTCCCTCCTACCTCAAGTAGTCTCTGCGACAAAGGATAAGGTTGGCTTTGGTGTACAAGGTGGAGCCCACCTCCCCCAATCGACAGTCACAGCAAGCACACTTCAGGCAGTCCTCATGCCAATATTTGTCCAGGGCTTTTAGAAGATATCTGTCCTTGATCTTACGGTTGCAGCCAGCACAACCTTTCGGCTTGGTGTCTGGCTGGACTGAGAGCATTTGTATACCTGAAATAAAACAAATGAGACAGACGAATGAGATCAACAGTCTCCCCTTCACAGATGTGAATTTTTCTTCCTAATGCATAAAGAGACAGCTCTTCAGACAAAGTGCAAGATCTAAATAGTTAATATCACATTGACAATAGCATTAAGATTCATTTAATCTAACTGGTTAGTGCAGATCTCTGCTAGGTTCCTTACCTTCTCCCCAACATCCCTGCCTTCTCAGTCACTTGGCAAAAATTGCTATATAATGGGTTAAAAACAAACAAAAAAACCACAACCCAATTTCATATAAAATGTCAAATTTTTAATGGCCAGAAATTTGAACAAATCTGAGGAAGAGTTGAATCAGAAGCCAAAAAATATTCTGAATTTGATATTTAGTACTAGGCACATCCAAAGGATTCACAAATATTATGCACAAAAGTGTTCCCAATTTTATAGGTGGGAAAATTGAAGCAATTAGGAGGTACAAGTCGAGTTTTTTCCAGAGTGCTCAACATTTGGGGCTAGATCTCTGGGTGCTCAGTTCCCATTTAGGCACCTAAAGAAAGTGACCAGATAGTGAAAAGTAGGAGGTGCTGAGAATCTCACTCTGTGAGCACTTTTCATCCAGACTAAATAGCATCAAAGCTTTACTGGCCCTAAAATGACCTGCACAAGGTCAGTGATTCACTGGCAGCAGACCAACAGAATCCACTTCTCCTGATTCCCCAGCTCTGGCCAGTACACAGTGCTATAGAACTAACATTTTATGAACTAACTCCTGCTATAACAAACACTCCTGAAGAGATGTAAATGGAAATATTATAGCTTTAGATAAAACAGTAAATGCCACTTATAAATGAGATGTTGAGTGGCTGACATCTACTTGTAAGGAGGGGGAATAGATAGCTACGAGAACTGGAAATGATACTATGGACTTGTCTACACTTATCGGGGGATCAATGTGCGGCGATCGATGCATCGGCAGGCGATTTAGCAGGTCTAGTGAAGGCCCGCTAAAATAGACTGCAGATCGCTGTCCCGTTGACTCCTGTACTGCACCTGAATGAGACGTGCAAGGGGAGTCGACGGGAGAGCATCTCCTGTTGACATAGCATAGTGTGGACCCTGCAGTAAGTAGAGTTCAGTACATCAATATGTTATTCATGTAGCTGAAGTTGCATAACTTAGACAAGGCCTTAGTTGCTGTATCACCAAGGACACAATCAGGAGTAGGGCCCGATTGCACTAGTTTTAACAGTGCACAGGGTAAAAAAAAACACATCTTGAAAATGAATGTCTCTAGGTTACTAGTTTGAATCCCCACCCCAGATCGGCATAGTTATCAGACTTGTCCTTTAAAATCCAAGCATTTCTCTCCCCTGCCCCCAGCATCTCAAAGTCCTCCCATTTTAAACATCTAACAGGGCTACATTATTGCTCCTTGCATTACAGCAGACAGGCAGCAGAAAGAGCAAGAGAGCATGCACCACACACACTGACTCATTACTATATTTTTTCCAGGGTTTCAAGCCAAGCCTGTACGTTTATCTATTTTTTAATAAGAGTGCACCCAATTATAAATATTACAATCAGTTTCTCACAGCCAAATGTGAAAGATCTGAGCAATACAATAATGAACCCCAACCCAGAAACAAGTGTTACTACCCACACTCATTGCTCTCCCTCCTCAGGCAGAGGTTGGGAAAATAATAGAGCTCTGCTCCATGTCTTGAAGGTCAGATGTGGGCTCTGTGAGAGCAATGAAGGAAAGCAGCATCCAGAGTTATGGACTCTTCACCAAGGATACCCTACCACCTACTGTTATAAAAGCTGGGGACTGCAAGATTTAGCTTATCAGATGATCTCAACTGTTGTGGTAACATACCAGGAGGCAGAAGCAGTCTGAGGTAGCTATAATCTCTTACCTAGCTCAGGTTAAGTGAACACAAGCCAACAGGAAGCCAGTGTAGACTTTGAAACACTGTTATAATATACCTTTATGGCTGTCACCATTAAGACAAGCTGCTGCATTCTGCGCCAGCTGTAGTTTCCAAGTGTAGTTGCAAGGAGAACACACGGTTACTGCAGTCTGCATAGATTCTAGATCCCATTAAGAGGCTTTTTTGGGGGGGGGGGAGGGGCAGAGGGAGTAATTTAAGTTTTACCTCAGCAGCTTTGTGGTCACTGAAGTTAGAATAGTAATCCTGACTCGCACTGTGGCATTCCCCTAGTATAGTCCCATTCCCCCACCATCTATTAGTCATTTGTTAGATTAACATTTCATTACATGGAAAATACTTAGTATGTAACCCAAAATACAACAGTGCTAATTTGAGATGTCAACAGCTCAAATACTGAACAATTTTATTTTTCTCTCTCTATGTGTATTGCGCCCCCCCCAGCACTGTAGCATCTCTCAATTAATTGATCCTCACGGCTCCCAGTAGAGATATGGACATAATCCCCATTTTACATATGGGGAACCGCGGCACAGATTAAGTGACTTCCCCAAGGTCACATGGGAAGCCCACAGCAGAGCCAGAAAAAAAAAAAAAATTCAGATCACCCATGTCATAGGCCAGTGCCTTAAGCACTTTCTATAGCACCTTACACCATGCTCCTCCACCCACAAGCAGCATGCATAGAGCACCACTTAAATATAGCCATGAATGGGGGGATAAGGGCAGCAGTCAAATAGCACACAGCAGAACACCTTTGAAGAACTTTTGTCAAGAACACTAGAGAAAAAACTTTATGGAAAAATCCCACTGGATATTTAATACCCACTCAGAGTAAAGAGAAACCTCAGCATTTAACGTTTCCTCTGAAATAAGCATTTGTTAAATATCAGTGCCATTCATGGCTTTGCACAAGGCAGTCTCCAAACCACATACACAATATAAACCGATAAAAAAAAAAAAGACTGATTAATAGCAAGCCTAAATTACTTGGAATTTGGTTTAAAAAGTTCAGAAGGATGAAGGACTGTACTAGGACTGGAAACTTTAGCTTGAGGGAATCCAGGTTAAACAAGGAGCGAAGATAGCTAAGGGCTTTAAAAAAAAAAAATATAGATCTTAAACGTAAAAATTTTCACTTGATAGGTAACCATGGTAGAGAATCCAGGCTGGCAGTCTCTGATCCTAATTGATCAAACCAGCGAGCAAAATGTCCTTTTGCAGTCTGAAGTGAACAAGCTGCAAGAACCGATGCAAGGCTCAAAAATCTGAGCGCATTAAAATAATTAAACCTCATGATTCCCCAAAAAGTTGTCTGAGGTCATCATGTTATAAATAAGGGTTTGGCCTGCAGTGTCTTCCAACTGGAAGAGTACATAGAAAATGTGATGCAAAAGTAAGGACATGGTCAAAGGCCACGTCAAGATTTGTAACCGTATTCACAGCTCCCTTCTCAGGTCTCTGCCTCAGTAATTTGGGAGAGCGTCCTCATGCCCCAACCCACCGACCCCACCTGTTTTCTTGGGATGGAGGTAAAGGTGGCTCAGATGCATCCAACTGGCAATATCTATCTTCTCATGAGGGACAACATTTGTAGGGTCCATTGGGGGAAGGAGAGATTTTTCACATCAGCTGCATTAGATTGAAGCCTCATCCTTTTGGTGAAAATTCATCCAATGCAACTGACTTTTAACATCACTTGGAAATAAATGTCAAGCATTTTAGTAATTTTTTTCTAAAAGTCCTCCTTAGGAGCTGACCTGTCTGTCACTCTTCCCCCCCCCAAAAAAGTTCTTGGTAGACTCTTGGGATACTCCCCCCCCCCCCTTTCTAAATCCTGGACAATTTCTGTCCCCTCATTTCTAGAGCAGAGTTTCCATTTTTTTTTTCCTGTTGTGTGGGTCACATTAATACAGATGCTGTCATGGATAAGCTCTCGCCCATTAAGGATCTCATACGATCCCTATGGCAACTACAGCAATTGCTTACATGGAAAGTGATCAATTAAATTATGTCCAAAAATATATTAGTCTGAAATAAAGAGTGCCAGCATCTTACAGTCAGCCAGCTCATCATGGACCACTGTCTGGATCCTTCTGTTCTAAGGAACAACTGCAGGACTCCCTGCGGGTACAGTCACCACCCAAACACTCTGTTTGACTGGTTGTTGCTGAGGGGTGTACATTACTTCTGCCAGTTCTAGGGCACAAGCTACCATGATCAGCCTTTCCAAAACACACTCAACTCACTGAGTTGAGCACCTGATCTGTAAAATTAAACCAAGGTTTCCCTACTTGGCAGTGCAGAGCACTACCCATTATCTATCACAGATCAGAATTATTGACCCTAGTTTGCCACACTCAAATTAACATTTCTTAATAGTCCCGATATACTATCAAGGATTCCCCCCCCACACACACACACAGCAGATAGCAGCTTTGTAGGTTGAAGAAATTTTCCTAGACACCATCTTCTACCCTTTGAACTCCTGGGGAAAGGTAAGAAGATTTCTATCTTCTGATTTACCGATTCTTGGATTTTACCCTAGTCTCCCATAACCAAATCCTTCAAAGTGATCCATTCCCATTCTTTTTATTTGGAATGTATTGTGAAATGGCTGTCAATTTGTGGATATGAACTCCACAAAGGAGAAGAGTGGAGAGGGGGAAAAAACAGGCTTCTGAAAATAGAGTATACAGCAAAGAATAGATAAATAAATCAGATCTCACTCCAACTGTATAACCATTACTCACCCTCAATTTGAGGGAAACAAGTATTTGGTGTAACTGGACAGTAGAGTATTTGCAATGCGGACCTAACATTTGCAATGAAGATCAATGCCCGCATTGTGGAAGGTGCAGGACAGAACATACTGTTCTTCCCTACAGAATTGATATTTAGTCTTAAACTAAAGTATCAGTCAGAGGCTAAGCATGTGACTTTTCCATGCTTATTCTGCACTGGCTCATTTGAACACTTAGGGCTAAATTTTGCCCTTGGTTAGTCACAGCTCCTACCAATATCAATGGGCTATACCTCACAAAGGGCCAAGTTATGCCTGTGTTTTAAAAAGACTAGTTTAGATAACTTGTTTAAATCATTTAAGATTAAATAATTTTCAAACAAAATACACAAAACCAACAAAAAAAAAGTTAAAGATTCTGGGGAGGGGGAACCCAAAACATTTTTCAGCATAGCTGCCGCCTAGCTTGACGAGGTTTCCGTCATATACAGGGTTTACAGTTTGGTTCAATGACTTAGCACCCCCACTATTCAAACCGTTCCAGCGCCCCTGCTTTTCAGATGCCCCAGATGCTTGTAGTCACACCCTTACAAAGCAGCCAACGGCTTCTCTCCCAACCATTCAGGAGAAAAGAAGATACACCAGTCTTAAAGAAGTTAAGTGTTCATAAACTGAGATACATTTCATAACTTGCTTACAGCACATGAGGAGTCATAACTAGTTTGAGATTGGCATATGAATTGTTCTGTGGAAAATTCTTATTGCCTCCGAGACCCTGCTATTCCGAGTTATTTGACAGGTTAAGGGAAATCATAATTAAAAAGAGAGACAAATAATAGCCTGTGCAGTGTGGTGCGCAGAAATAAGTAGAACCATTTCATTTAAACTCTGGTGAGCTTTTAATTGCCTGGATTGCATTGTGAACCAGCCTAACGGTTGATTGCTTCCATTATGCTCTCTTGTTCTGTGCCATTCATCCGCACAGGCTCAGCTTCTGTAGTTAACACAACAAAGTAACCGCAACTCCATAACACCCAGGGTTTTTTTTTGTTTTTTTTTAAATGAAAAAAAGTAAGGTTTTTGCGTACTGTGAATGTAGATTCTTGTGTGTACTTTTGAGCTAATTTTGCTATAGTAAACAAAACTTCACCCCCGCTTCTAAAGACATGTATGAATCAGATTTTTTTTTTTTTTTTTTTTTTTTTTTTTTTAAAGGGTGAACGCTGGGAGGGGGGCAGTGGGCCGAAGAAAAGGGGAGGTTAGATGGATGCTAAAATAGGAACGCAGTCCCACAGCTGGGAGCACTGACACAGATTAAAGAATTTGGCCAACATGGCCATTCGATTGCCAGGAGACACCAAACAAAAGATTCCCCCCCTCCCCTTTTGAAAGCTAGATTGGGCCTAAAAGGTTGTTTCTCTCTCTTCATTGGCCCAGAGCATCCCAGCAGGCTGTAGCCCCCTAAGGGACAACAATGCAAATACATGTCCCCCTGATCTCAGGGACTGGAACTGCTTCTTAACTGTGTTCCTACCCTTACACCCCCCCCCCCCTTTTTTTTTTTTTTTTGGAGCAATGATGCTGGGAACCAATTTGATTCCCTTTTTCTCCAATGCAGCTGCAAGGCTCAGAGATACTGACATTTTTCCACTCTTATCAGTTTAATTACAGTTACCATGGCAGCAAAGTGCTAGTGCTTGGCAAAGGCCAACAAGAGATTTGCAAGACTGAGTTCAATTTTGATGCAGCTCACATGCAAAATAAAAAAAAAAAAAAAAAATAAGAAACATACATACACTCTACAACAAAGGATCCCTTTTGGAGTTAGACGCTCAAGCCTTTTGTGCTAATTCCTTTTCAAACCACACAGGGATGGGGCAAGGGGTTGCAAGAGAATGTACAATATTTGTTGCACCTAGCAAGATTAATTGGCTTAGGCAGCAGTCCTACAAAACTGTCCAAGGAGGCAATATTTCAGATCTCTTTAGAACACACACACACACGCCACAGCAACATATTTAGAAAGAGAAATCAGCCTTTTTAACACTCCCAGAGTGTGCACGGTTGTTGCTAAATGCAAACTAAGACACGAGATCGAAACCTTACCAAAACTTTTCTCCTTTTTCTGCATGAGTTGACTTAAGAGTGCCTAGATAGCGCCTTCTCACTGAGCACCAAATCCCAGCCAAAGTAGCAAGTGTTTCCCCAGTTTGGGTCAAACGAGGAGCCCTATGCGCTGCAGCCAGACACACACCAGACAGCCGAAGCTGGGCTATTGTGCACTTTGGAGACGGGGGTGGGGAGGAGGTGGGGGTTAGGGGACTGGTGGAACAAACACAAGCCAAGCCACTTGCAATGTAGCGGTGTGCAAAATGATGGCGAATGACAAAACCACATGCTTCCCTAACTCTGCCCGTAATCCTATAATCCCAGCGGTCTCTTTTAGCTTCGTGGTAACAAATGGATTTGATTAAACTGTCACATGCAGCGTTAGCCTACCATATCATGTTCAATATGAAAAAGATCATAAATAGATCTAGTATTTCATAACACCAATCTGGCTACCCCTCCCGCCCCCCATACATACCCCATGTAAAAATATACTGCATCAGACTGATTCCCAGTGTATTACCCCCTGTGTATTTGGCATTTCACTATCCCCTCCTCTCTCACCCCCATTTGCTTTGCCTTACAAGCAAGCAAAAAACAAACAAACATCCATTTGTGGCAATGGAGGAGTGCTAATTGCTGGACCCCATCTAAGGGGTTCAAAATAACAACAGAGCCAGTTACAAATTAAACTGTTATAAAGGGAGGTGCTGAGATTAAAGCGGGGGGGGGGAACCATCCACCTGCTCCCCTGGTAATTGAGAATACATTTCGAGACGCTCTGGAAGGAAAAATAATGTGGAAATTGCTGCAGTTTCATTGTTAACTTTGACTGCTGTTTCTCCAGACATTCAGCTGCGCGGGTCTCGCTCAGCATCCTCCGATTGCATGTATTTCATGTCTCATCATTAAAATAATGAAGCCTCGCATGATTTAAACAAAACAGTCTCGGCAGAGCTGCAGCTTGAGTGAAAGTTGCAGTGCAGAGACGAGTGAGTATGTGTGTGTTGCAGCCCGAGCTTATGACTCATTAAGGGAGAGAGAGAGAGAGAGATGCGCGCACACATAAATGACCCAAAGCTTGTGTATACAGTTGCCTCACTTACCTTCTCAATTAAGCGATACAGGGGGAGGCAGTTCAATAAGCACAGTGGCTGCTTTGTAGCTTCTCTCCTTGGGAAAGGTCAAAAAGAAGCATTGTTTGGGGGGAAAATATAGGGATGAGCGGGAGAGATGGGGGGGGGGGAGAGGAGAGAGCTCGCTATTCTTTTAAGTTTAAAATAATGAGGTCCTCAAGGATCCGCCAAGTAATTGTGTTGACCGCATCCGAGCTACAGGTGTCCTCCTTTTAGTATCTTGCAATCCAAGGCTGTCTCTCGCCGTCCTGGCTGAAGACAACTTACCTAAAAGCAGCGTGTGAGGAGCCGCGTTGAATGAAGTCAGGGCTTTATCAGCTGCAAAATGCAATCCCTTACCAGTCAGACATAATACAGCAAAAGAAAAGGTCACTCGGTTATTACTGAGCCAGCAGAGCCCAAAGCAGCTCTCGTGGAAGACCACAGAGAAAGCAGCTCCCTTCCGATTTAAGGCTATTTACCTCTCTTCCCCCACCACACACACACACACACACACACACACACACACCCCTTCCTCTTTCTCCCCCCTCCCGTTCTGCAGCTCACTCAAGTACAGCCGCCCTCGGAAAGTGCAAAGCAGCCAGGAGACAGATTGGGCTTTGTTGGTAATTTCCCATGGTGAAAATTTACAAGCCTGAGAGTGCAGTCAGCAAAACCACATGCATATGCTAGACACAAACACCAGGGACAACCTCACACACAAAAAGTGACCTCTACAGAAGCCATTCAGCATCAGCCTCCCCAGCCCTCCAGAAACAGACTCAGGGAAAGAGAGGGAGCATGCACCTCCCACCCCCCAAAAAAGTTGCCCAGGCAAAACAGGAGGGGGGGGGAGGCAAGATATTCATCTCTCTGGCGCTATTAATTAATCCCAGGAAAGACCCCTAAGGTGAACGTGAAAATCGATTCAATACTAACTCTGCGCTGCCAAAATGGGATTTTCAGAACTGCCCGAGAACTCCAGTGTTTCAGTTCCTTCCTCAGCTGGTCCCTAACTTCCAAACACATCCCCCAGCTCCCAATCAGACCTGCCAAGGGGGTCGATCTACCACGTACTCACACTGGGCACCGCTTGGCATATGCCACTTTAAATTATTGTTTTAACTGACTGCCCACGTCTCAGGATAATCCCCCAGTGAACTCGTTTCTCTGTATGGGATGCCCAGCCCAAAATCTAATGCGACTCT